>NC_142066.1:2649748-2979748 GCF_059756535.1 Pantherophis guttatus | reverse complement strand
CAGCCAGTCCTTGCAACTACCAGTTCAACAAATCAGATTAAAATTAACATCTGATTCGCCCGAACCGGCTGAATCCCATCCCTGCCTGGATGACTGAGAATCTCCATAGACATTTAGTGTCGTCAGAAGGTTTCTCCGCAAATTCTCATTTTTTGGGAAAGCTCTACCAGATGTCCCCTTCAAGATTCTTGGGTCTCATGGACCTCCCCTTCCTCTGGAAGTTCTCCCCTCACTTTGCAACATTCTCAGAGGACAGTAAACGGAGCTTCTCCAAAATACAAAATGGGATGGATACATTTGTCAATTTTCTGTTCTTCGGGCTGCGGTCAGAACTCCAAGGACTTTCTGGGATTTAGGATCACAAATAAAACTCCATTTTGCTTCGGTGATTTTCAGATTCGTCTCTGGCATTGTTGAATTCTACTACAAATCCAATGACGCCGTAAAGGAGGACTCTGAACTACAAGCCTGGATACATGAGATCTTCACAGAAGCTTTCTTGAGTAGAGAATCTTCAGGTAAGGTTTGCCACCAGCCGTCACCCATCCCGGTCTCTCTTGAGGACCTCTCTGGATTCCTTAGCTAGAAGATCAAATCCACATAGAGGGAACAAAGTTGGTTTCCTCCACACCATCTCTACTTGGAGATGGGTTCCAGAACGGTTCTCTGTGTTGAACGTACAAAATAACTGTCTGGAAGAAGGTGCACCATCCACGTTGATGCTCCTAATGCTTTCTGCTAAAAGGAAGAAGACCTCGGCTTGACTATCTTGGCGGTAGATCCACCAGAGATCGGTGCTCCCCTTCTTCCTTCCTCTACCCAGATTCCAGGGTTTCTAGAGAAATGAAAATTACACGGACAAACCAAACTGAATAATACATCCCTTGGTTGGACATGTGTCAGAAGAAGATATATGGGCCTGATGTTCTCAGTGATGCCGACGTTACATGACATTATGTGACATTCAAATTTTTCCCTATCGGTTCTGTGGCCGTGGCTTGGTGGGGGTGAGGGGGGTGTCCTGTGACTGAGTGGGTGTGGCCAAATCGATCTCACTCATGGCCACGCCCACTCAGTCACATGACCTCCACCACCACCAAGCCACGCCCACAGAACCCGGTAGGAAAAAACGTGTGTATGAGCACCAGAAGGGCTCATGGTGGATGCTGTGGTGGAGAGAAGCCGAACGTTTCTCCCTCCCTCCATTCACAGCGGAGCTGCTGCTCCCTTTATGGTCCACCTCCTGGCCCCCTCCCTCCCGGGGACTACATTAGGGGGACAGGCTGCAGTGGCCGGAAGAGGTGAGCGGCGACCGGGCGAGCAGATGGGGGTGGGAGTGGCCAACCAGGGGTGATTTTTACCGGTTCGGCGAACTGATTCAAATCGTCTCTACCAGTTCGCCCGAGCCGGTCTGATCCGGTCGATTTTCACCCCTGATTATGTCCCTATGTGGTATTCAGCCGGTTTGAACCAGTTCCGGTGACCCGCAGCGAACCGGTGGTAAAATTATATGAAACCCCCCTCTGCCCATGTGCAACATTTTACAAGATTTCCACGCTCTCACCTCAGAGTGAGGGGAATTATCTCTTTTTTTACACTGTGCGGTGTGGTTCTTGTGTTGTGTTTTCAACTACCTTGATCCTCAGGAACTGGTCACTGCATGGTTGAGGCTCAGCAGATGTAGGCATCCAGATGTTACTTGAACCCCACAGAGCCATGATCCTCTCAACCTCAGTAACTTTTAAGAGATGGGGGCTTCAACTCCCAGAATTCCCCCATTCGGCTGGGGAATTCTGGGAATTGAAGTCCACACCGCTTCAATTTGCTGAGTTTGAAGAATACTTCCATAGAGTACCACCTCATTATATATGTTTGATGAGTCCCAACTTTGTTCCCACTCTTTAATTAGCAAAGCTGATGATTAAGAGAACAGCTGGCAAACTAAAAAAAAAAATATATAATAATCCCAAACAGATAAACCAGTTTAGAAGACTTTCAGATACTGGTTTTTGTGAAGGGTTAGAAGGTTTCTTGGCAAACTGTCACTTCCTGGGAAGGTGTCTTAGATGCCTCCTTCAGAATTCTTGGCCTCGTGGTGGTCTCTCCTTCTCCTCTTCTTTAGAAGATTGTCAGATACTGGTTTTGTGTGTGTGAGTGTGTTTGTGAGGTCAAAAGTCCCAAAGGTGCTTTTTCAAGAGGCCTTTCTTTATTTTTTCCTTGAAGAGGTTTCGCTTCTCCTCCGAGAAGCGTCTTCAGTTCTTCAGAGCAAAAGAGATCACTTCTTCAGAACTGAAGAAGCTTCTCGGATGAGAAGCGAAACCTCTTCAAGGAAAAACAAAGCAAGTCCAGTGGCCTCTTGAAAAAAAGCACCTTTGGGGCAACCGTGACCTGGATGATTTGAGAATCTCCGTAGACATTTTAGACTGACAATTTCTCGATGAATTCTCATTTTGGGAAAGCTCTGCCAAATGCCTCCTTCAGGATTCTTGGGTCTCGTGGACCTCCCCTTCCTCTGTCAGATACTGGTTTTGTGACAATTGTATGATGAGGGTCCTGTTGTGACCTAGGCTTACTGAGTCATTACAAGACACAATTAGTCCCAAAAAACCCCGATTTTATTGTAACAGCTGAGAATTACGTTCATTCCCAGTTGAGTCCCAATTAGTTGCAAAAGAAGTCCTTTGGGATAATCACCAACCTTTATCTTCTTTGACACCCTGCCAAAGGCCTTACTTGGCAAAGCCCCACGGAGTTCAGAAACAAACAAGAGATGCCAACTGGAAACAGAGTTAGCAACGTTGCTCTCTGCAAAAGGCCTTTGTTTCTCTTTTAAGCCTTCTGGGAGGGGCCAATCATCTCCTGGCCTTACTCCCGAGTCGTCCCTTTTGCTTTAGCTACTCTTGCCTTCTGGACACTCTGGGCATGCGCGCACAAGGAACAGGCTCCTCCTGTTCCTCTGCCTCTCTGCTCTCTGACTCTGGGGGCTCCGGAGTCCGTGCATCGCTCCCAGATGGCCCTGGCCCCATCTCTGCCTCCGACACAGAGCCCTCGTCCGGGCCTTCCCCAAAGTCCAGGACTGACCCATGTTCCTTCCCAGCCTCCTCACTGTCCGACTCTGTTACCAGCTTTGCAGGCTGCTGGCGGACCTCAACCAGTCATGTGTCTTCCTGATCAATACAACTTCGGTGGACAATACCAGAGGTGGTATTGCGAACCGATAACAGAAATCGAGGATCTGCCCTGGCTCTATGCCATCCTATTCAGGCATGTTTTGAGGCCGGGTGCATGCACGGAAGGCACGCGCGTGAGCAAAGTGCACGCACAGAAGGCCGGGAGCATGTGGAGAAGGTAGTAACAAAATGTGAAACTCACCGCTGGACAATACCTGACGTCCTGTCCATCCTCCAACAGGTGTTCCATCCGCTTTCGACAGCAGAGCTGAGTTGATCAAGTTTCTTACCATGGTTATCTTCAACTGCTCTGCACGGCATTCGGCAGTCAACAGCGGACAGGTAGGCAATTCCTTCGGCGGGTGGGTGGGTTTTACTTCTTCTAATGTTCCTCCTTCGTCCCTGGGATTAAGCAAGATTTGCAAAACTTGCTATTGAGTGGTGTTTCCCCAACGTTGGGAACTTTCCTTTTTTTAAAAAAAAAAAGTTTTTTATTTTTATTTTTATACACATATTGTAAATGTACATTCTCTTATAGATTTCTTTTTTTTTAATTGGCCATGCGTGATTGGACACACAAGGAATTTGTCTTTGGTGCCTAAGCTCTCAGTGTACATAAAAAGAAAAGATACGTTCATCAAGAATCGTAAAGTACAACACTTAATGATAGTCGTAGGGTAGAAATAAGCAATCGGGAAACAATATAAATCGTAAGGATACAAGCAACAAAATTACAGTCATGCAGTCATAAGTGGGAGGAGATGGGTGGTGGGAAGGATGAGAAGATTAATAGTAGTGCAGACTTAGTAAATAGTTTAACAGTGTTGAGGGAATTATTCGTTTAGCAGAGTGATGGCGTTCGGGGAAAAACTGTCCTTGTGTCTAGCTAGTTGTTCTGGTGTGCAGCACCTTATAGCCTCATTTTGAGAGTAGGAGTTGAAACAGTTTATGTCGAGGATGCGAGGGGTCTGTAGATATTTTCATGGCCCTCTTTTTGACTTGTGCGGTATACTGGTCCTCCATGGAAGGCAGGTTGGTAGCCATTGTTTTTTCTGCAGTTCTAATGATCCTCTGAAGGATAATTATTTATCTAATTATCCATAATTGATCATACATATTTTTTCTAACGAACGCATAAAAATAAGACATTTTAATCACATTTGGGGTTGCTCTTCTACCCTTTCTTTTCCCTCTTTTCACAACAAACCTTCTTCTCCTTCTTCTTTCTTTCCCCTCCCTCCCTCCTCTCCTCTTCTACTTTCTTCCTCCTCCTCTCCTCTCCTCCCTTATTTCCCCTTCCTCTCCCCCACTCCTCCCCTCTTTCCCCCCTTTCTCACCTTCTCCTCTGCTCTTGTCCCTTCTCTCCTTCCCCTTTCTTCCATTCCTCCCTCTCCCTCTCCTCCTTTTACCTTTCTTTGTTGTGCAATATTTCCCTTATTTGGTATCCGAGCAACTCCAATTTTCTAATAGTATATACTTTCTTTTCGATTTCTTTCCCATTTTATCCAATCTATCATTTCATAATTGTACATTTATATTTATAATCTTCTTTCTTCCCCACACCATCTCCCTTTTCCATTTACTCTGGTGTGATCCAAGTTTCTGTTTCTTTTTTGTCTTATCCCTCATTTAACTTTCTATTATCTATATCATTTATCTATCAACTTTTATTCATATTTCTTTTCTATCCACACATCCATTCCGATGTGTGGACTTCAACTCTCAGAATTCTCCAGCCAGCCATGCATGAATTCTGGGAGTTGAAGTCCACGTGTCTTAAAGTTACAGCTACCGAGAGTCCTTCAACATCTCCTTCAACGTCAAGAAGAGGAAGAGATGTCTGTTTTGCTACGTCCCCTTCCTGCACATTTCGGGATGGCAGGAAGTTCTCAATATTGCACTAGACCGTGTCTTAGTATCACAAATACAACCCCACAGTACACTCACACTGGGCTTCGGGGGTTGTTGTTTGGAAAAGAACCAAAAAAAAAAACCACTTGTCTGACAAAACACATTTATTTTCCAAGCTGTTTTCCTGAGAACTTCTGAGGGCTGGGTGTGATCGTAGATTTGCATTCCAAAACGACTTAGCCTCGGATTAATGTCTTCACACCTGCTGGTGTCTAATCTTGGTCCAACCTTGCCTTCTAGCCTTAGTCTGATGGCTTCCTGCTGCTGATCTCCTTGGGGGCAACCTTGTCTGTCAGGTTGAGAGTTCCCCCATTCCTATCTTAGATCTTCTCCATTTGCCGTCGTAACTACTGTAGAACTTCCGCACAGATATTGGTGTGGTACCTTCCGTAGAACTTCTAATTTTGTGTTCCTAGTGTCTATTCTTCATCCAACCTTGGTTTTGAGCTTCATGCTGCTGATCTCCTTGGGGGACAACCTTGTCCTTCATGTCGAGTTCCCCCATTCCTGCTTTAGATCTTCTCCATTTTCTGGACACACAGCCAAGATACTGCCCTACCTTCTGTAGAACTTCTAATTTTGGGATCATTGTGTCTATTCCTAGTCCAACCTTGGTTTTGAGCTCCCTGTTGCTGATCTGCTTGGGGACAACCTTGTCCTTCACTTGAGTTCCCTAATTCCTGCCTTAAATTTTCTCCGTTTGCTGGACAGACAGCCAAGATGCCATCCTACCTTCTGTAGAACTTCTAATTTTGGGTTCCTTAGGATTATTATTGGTCCAACCTTGCCTTTCAACCTTAGTTCCTGCTGCTGATCTCCTTGGGGACAACCTTGTCCTTCATGTTGAGTTCCCCCATTCCTGCCTTACATCTTCTCCTTTTGCTGGACAGATAGCCAAGATGCCATCCTACCAGCTGTAGAACTTCTAATTTTGTGTTCCTTGGGTCTAATCTTGGTCCAACCTTGGTTTTCAGCTTCCTGTTGCTGATTTGCTTGGGGACAACCTTGTCCTTCATATTGAGTTCTCCCATTCCTGCCTTAGATCTTCTCCATTTGCTGGACACACAGCCAAGATACTGCCCTACCATCTGTAGAACCTCAAATTTCAGGTTCTCTGGGTCTACTCTTGGTCCAAACTTGCTTTTCAACCTTAGTTTCATGGCTTCCTGCTGCTGATTTCCTTGGGAACAACCTTGTCCTTCACGTTGAGTTCCACCATTCCTGCCTTAGATCTTCTCCATGTGCTGGACACAACAGCTGAGATGCCACCCTACCTTCTGTAGACCTTCTAATTTTGTGTTCCTTGTGTGTTGTGACAGTTTGACTTTGCTGCCTGGATGCCCAACACGCCGGCCACTTTGAGACAGCCTCCACCAACAGTCAAAGGCACGGCCTCCTTGAAAAGCATCTTAGAGACCTTTCCTGAAGTCAACTCCACCTGTGCCTTATTGTCCCTGCTGTCCATCGTCAGCTATGAGCCAGGAGACCTGGTAAGTGGACCTAAGAGTCAGAAGATGATAACAAAGACAGAGAAAGTCAATAGAACGATGGCCTTATGTCCAGGGATGGGATTCAAAAATTTTAGCAAGCGGTAACATTCTGGCCTTTGACCTTTCTGGATTCAGTTGTTTCTGAAATGATAGTGTCAACTCGCAAAGCATCCCTGGCCTGCTCTCGAGTTGTCATTAACAGATTAACAGAGTTGGAAGGGACCTTATAGGTCATCTATAAGGTCCCCGCTCAAGCAGGAGACCCTATAACATTTCTGACAAATGGCAGTCCAATCTTTTCTTGAAAGTCCCTCAGCGAAACTGCACAGTAGCCAAAGACAGATGCACATTCCAGGCTTATCTCTCTCAAGGCTGTCTCCCAGGGTTACCTGCGGCAGCTGGAGGGGAGTGACTTCTACAACCCACGAAACTGCTCCGTTGGCGAATGTGATTGATGACACACTCTGGGGGGGGGGGGACGGAGGAAACAGGGTCATAATTGGAGCGTAAATTACGTAGGGTCAGAGCTGGCTTCACTTGGGAATTGCCGACATGAAGCTCCTAATAAGTAACTGGATTTCTTTTGAAGCTTGGCTCGAGACTCATGATTTAATTAGGGCATCCGTCGGAACCCTGACAGGTAGATGCCTCCAAAAATGTGCAGATTAGCAGGAAAAAAAATAATAATAATAAGACGTTAGCCATATTTTACATCCTGTGTATTTTTTTTTACAAGCTCAGTCTGTGGCTTTGAAGATTTGTTGGGTTGCACTTCCGTAAGTGACGGTCTCCATCATTTTCTCCTTCCAGAGACCTCTGGGCCACTACCCCGAAGAACATTTCACCGAGGAGATGCCCAAAAACCTCATTTCCGATTTCCAGAAACACCTGGCGGCCATATCCAACGAAATCGAAGAAAGGAATCAAGGTTTACCCATCGGCTACCACTATCTCAACCCTTCGCTGGTCCAGAACAGCGTCTCCATTTAATGACGAAGCCACACAACGACGCCGAAGGCAGATGATGATTTGTTACCTTGAATTTGATAACGTTTTGACCATCGGGGAAAATCTGCTTTTCTGCTAATAATAATAATAATAATAATATTAATAGGGGGAGGAAGATTAGAGGGTGAGGGAAATTCGGCTATTTTTAGGTGGGACCTGCAAAGAGGGATGGATGGGTTGGTGGGTGAACTAGAAGAGATTGCAAGAAATCCCCAATTTTTTCTGCTGAATAAGGGAAGGAAAAGGATTGTATCCTTTGAAGAAACGAATGCTCTTTGACTTCTGGAAACTCAATCGGATTGCTTCTCTTTTCTTTTCTTTTTTTCTTCATGTTTAATGATCGCTTGGTAGTTGCAAAGTTTAAAACATGAGGACTAGAAACGCTCGTTTAATAATCATAAATAATGTCATGAACGCAGCAGTAATTGCAAAGTTTTTAGGTCATGAGGACCAAACTAGAAACGCTAGTTTAAATTAGTTTAGTCATCATAAATAACAAGAAGCATCATGATCGCCCAGTAGTTGCAAAGTTTAAGACATGAGGACTAGAAACACTAGTTTAGCAATCATAAATAACCAGAAGCGTCATGGTCGCCCGGTAGTTGCAAACTTTAAATCATGAGGACTAGAAACACGAGTTTAGTAATCCTAGATAACAAGTGTCATTATCCACAGTAAATTATATTCCACATTGCCTTGATGTCTGGATATTTATATTCATCTAAGTGTTTCTCAACTTTTAAGATGGGTGGACTTCAACTCCCAGAATTCCCCAGCCAGCATATCCATTCCCCAATTAATTGTCATGCCATCTAGCCCTATTTATGTCAGTTTCCCATTTAATTGTCATGTCATCTATCCCTTTAACCCATTTATCAATGTAGCTTGTCATGGATTATTTTTCCCCCCACTTTGCTGAAGTCAAGATATATTATGCTTACTGCATACCCACCATCTATTAAGAAAGTTACCTTACGTGACTGACTGGGGAATTCTGGGAGTTGAAGTCCACATGTCTTAAAGTGGCCATGGTGGGAGACCCCTGATTTAAGACTTGTGAACTTCAACTCCCAGAATTCCCCAGCCAGCTCTTTGTTTCACTTTGCTGAAGTCAAGATATATTATGCTTACTGCATACCCACCATCTATTAAGAAAGTTACCCTACGTGGCTCACTGGGGAATTCTGGGAGTTGACGTCCACGGGCCTTAAAGTGACCGAGGTTGGAGACCCCTGATTTAAGACGTGTGGACTTCAACTCCCAGAATTCCCCAGCCAGCTCGTTTTTTTCCCCACTTTGCTGAAGTCAAAGATATATTACGTCTACTGCATTCCCACCATCTATTAAGAAAGTTACCCCATCATTTGTTCTTGTCCTAGCCATGCTGAATTTTTTTAGTAAGCCTTTGCTGGCTGGGGGATTCTGGGAGTTGAAGTCCGCCCATCTTAAAGGGGCCAATGTGGAGAAACATTGGCCTAAGCTACGACTGGAAAAAGTAACATATAAAAAGATCCGACTGGGAGAAAAAAAATGGTGAGCTGTGTTCTTTTTACTTTTTTGCATCCTTCAGAAATAGGGGGGAGATGGAGATAACAAAACCCTGTCATCTGTTTTTAGTCCTGTAATGACTCAAGGTTTCCCAGGGCAATCCTGGCGCTGTGAAATATGGGGAAAAAAAACGTCTTGTGGGATATTATTAAAATTGGATTATTCAGACGAAGGTGTGAAATTGGCTCCAGCTTCAGGCAGGGCTGAAAGAGAAGGAGGAACAACAAAGATATATGCCAGATTATCAAGGTGAAAAAAACCAAACTCGTTTCTCTTGTAGGTGGAAACAAGGTAAACCAGATGGAAAACATAACCAGATAAGATAATTCTCCTTGATTGTAAAACAACGTTGACAGAGTCATCCTTATCTGGAAGGATAATTCTTCCCCGGTCTCTTTTACAGCCCGAGTAACTAGGGACAGTCTCTTTTCTTTCTCCATCCCATTATACAGCTCTGGGCTATGCTGCCTCTTATCTAAAAGGGGTCTGGGACTTTCCGTCTCCGACTCTTCATTCTCGTCGGGCGTTTCTCCTCGGACGATTCTCCCCCGACTTATCTCCTCAGCTGGCACGCCTCCAGCCATTCAACCTGGGAATTTGTCCCAGTGAACGGTGGCCCATTCCCCAGGACAAATGAGTGGAGGCATGCCAGTTGAGGAGATAAGTCGGGGGAGAATCGCCCAAGGAGAAACGCCCGACGAGAATGAAGAGTCAGAGACGAATAGTCCCATTCCGATCTAAAAGATGTTCCTTTGCAGCATCTTTTCATCCGGCTCTGAAGGCCCTTCCTACATACAAAAAAAAAAAAAAAAATCTGAAAACTAAAATCATTTGTCTGAAATGGTCTAAGATCTCCTGCTTTGATCAGGGGGGGGCTGGACTAGAAGACCTCCAAGGTCCCATCCCGCTCGATTCGGATTCAGATCGAGCTGTTGCATCCAGCAGGTTTTCAACTGGCCCAACAACCCAAGAAGGGGAAATTCTGGCTCTGCAGATTATAGATTTGAGCAAGGGAGACCGGAGGTGGGTTTCACATAAGGGAGACCGGAGGTGGGTTTCACATAAGGGAGACCGGAGGTGGGTTTTACAACCAGTTCGCCGCGCACCAAAAATGTGAGTGCGCACCTTCCGCACCAAAAATGTGAGTGCGCACCTTTTCTCTCACACACAGCTTGCACACATCCATGCGGCTTAGAAAATGTAGCTAAATAGGACAGCATAGCACCGAGGTGGATAAGCAGCACCCGCAGGTCGCCACTACCAGTTCGCCAGAATTGCTCCGAACCGGCTGAATCCCAACTCTGAAGAAGACACTTCCTCCCTCTCTTATAATGACAAAAACTGGAACCATTCCATAAAGCAGATAGGCAGGTGATCAGAAACAAGAAACGTATGACAATTGAGCCCAAAATTCCCGCGGCTAAGCGAGACAGCTGCCAAGTGGGGTTTTTCGCCCCATTTTACGACCTTCCTTACCATAGTTGTTAACTGCAGTGGTTAAGTTGTTAAGTGAATCTGGCTTCCCCCCTGGACTTTGCCTGTCAGAAGTTCGCAAAGGGGGGGATCGTGTGACCCAGGGACAATTTGACCATCCTAAATATGTGATAACGGGAATGCTGCAACGGTCGTTAAGTGTGAAAAACGGCCACAAGTCACTTTTTTTCAGCACTGTCGTTACTTCAAACGGTCGTAAGTTGAGGACTAGCTGTACACAATTCCTAACGAATGGATTGAAAACCTTCCCAAATCAAGAATAACTCAGATTCTCCTCTCCTAAACTGCAAACTCTCAGGAAGTTTTGGACTACAATTCCCATCCCTTCCTCACCATCTCTCTCCCCAGTCGCTCGGATGGCTGGAAGGCGTGAACCGTAGGCAGCTCGGCAAAGTAGCTGTCCATCTTAGATGCTTTCCAAGGGTGATTGGGTAAACATTCAGAGGGCGGGACATGTGTGCCATTGGTTGCAAAAGTTATCACAGCTAAGGATCCTCCCCGTACTGAAGCAGTCTATCTGTGCCAGGAGAGACGGGGGGTGTGGGTTTCCGCTCTGCCCACTCTGCAGAAATATCTCTGCATTTTCTTAGGGATTCCAGAATTAAACCTGGAAATAAGGAGGATGTCAGGTTTCGATGCTATCTCAAAATAAACGAATTTCCAAACTGCCGATCTTTTAAGGAAATTTTCTCTTTATTCGAGCACAGCGATCTGATCCTGGCTCTCTCGCGGTCAGTACTGACCTTTGCCCCCCCCAATCCCTCCCTTTCCGATCCCCAATTCTCTGCTTCTCATTGGCTATCTTCCAAGTCACTTTCCTGATCCCTTCTTCGTCAGATCACAGGAATGTCTCCCCCCCTCTCCCATCTCCGAGGAGACAGAATCTTCAAAGGGATTTAGTAGGCAAAAGTTCAGGCTTCTCCTCCCTTTATTATATGTCAGTGCTGGGATGCTGACAGAGGAATTTTCTGACAGCGAGAGCCATCCACCCATGGAACGGAAGTTGCCTTCGGAAGTTGCGGGAGTTTCATCAATGGAAGCTTTCAAGAAGAGCCTGGACTGCCGTCTGTCGGAAATGGCGTAGAGTCTCCTGCTTGGGTGGGACGGGGTTGGACTAGATGACCTCCAAGGTCCCTTCCTACTCAGTTAATCAGTATTATGAAGACCATGAGTTCCAGGGATGTCTTGTCCAGGTAAATCAGCTCCCTGGTTAAGAATGCATTCAGTTTTGGTTGCCGCGATATTAAAAAAAAAATGTGGAGACTCTAGAAAGAGTGCAGAGAAGAACAAAAAAGAGGATTTAGGGGACTGGAGGATAAAACATCTAAAGAACAGGAATTGGGTATATCTAGTTTAATGAAAAGAAGGACTAGGGGAGACAGGATAGCAGTCTTCCAATATTTGAGGGGCTGCGACAAAGAAGAGTTGGGGGTCCCCCTATTCTCCAAAGCCCCTGAAGGCAGGAGAAGAAGCAACGGATGGAAACTAATCTAGGAGAGAAGCAACCTGGAACTGAGGAGAAACTTCCTAACAGGGAGGACAATTAACCGGTGGAACAACTTGCCACCGGAAGTTGTGGGTTCTCCAGCACTGGAGGCTTTTAAGAAGAGACCGGAGAGTCATTTGTCTGAAATATTATAGGCTTTCCTGCTTGAAGATGAAGAGTTCCTGCTTCCAATTCTTGTTACTCTGAATCCAAAGGTCCATCATATCTAAGGTTGGCTTTCCTATGGGGCAAAGGAAGACATGTGGACACTTGATACCCACCCGAGGGTCAGGAGACTAGACTTAAACTTAGACCAACGGGATAGATAGATAGATGATAGATAGATAGATAGATAGATAGATAGATAGATAGATAGATAGATAGATAGATAGATAGATAGATAAGAGAGAAAGAGAGAGAGAGATGATAGCGAGCAAAAGAGATGATAGATGATAGATAGATAGATGATAGAGAGAGAGAGATTATAGAGAGAGAGAGCGAAAGATGATAGATAGATGATAGATAGATAGATAGATAGATAATATATAGAGAGAGAGATGAGAGAGAGATGATAGATGAGAGAGAGAGCAAAAGAGATGATAGATAGATGATAGAGAGAGATATGATAGAGAGAGCGAAAGATGATAGATATAGATAGATAAATGAGAGAGCGAGATGATAGATAGATAAATAGATAGATAGATGAGAGATGAGAGAGAGAGAGAGATGAGAGAGAGAGCAAAAGAGATGATAGATAGATGAGAGAGAGATGATAGAGCGAAAGAGATGATAGATAGATAAATGAGAGAGTAGAGATTAGAGAGAGATGATAGATAGATGATAGACAGATAGATAGATAGATGATAGAGAGAGACAGATGATAGAGAGAGAGAGAAAGAGATGATTGATGTTAGATAGATAGATAATGAGAGAGATTAGAGAGAGATAGATAGATAGATAGATAGATAGATAGATAGATAGATAGATAGATAGATAGATAGATAGATGATAGACAGACAGACAGACGGACAGATAGATATATGATAAAGAGAGAGAGATGAGAGAGAGAGAGAAAGAGATGAGAGATGTTCGATAGATAAATGAGAGATTAGAGAGAGATTAGAGAGAGATGATAGATAGATAGATTAGATAGATAGATAGATAGATAGATAGATAGATAGATAGATAGATAGATAGATAGATAGATAGATAGATAGATGATAGATAGATGATAGATAGATAGATAGCTCCTCCTATTCCTCTGCCTCTCTGATGTCTGCCTCCGGAGGCTCCGGAGTCCACGCATCACTCCCAGATGGCCCTGGCCCCCTCTCTGCCTCCGACGCAGAGCCCTCTTCCGAGCCCTCCCCAGACTCCAGGACTGGCCCAGGTTCCTCCCCAGCCTCCTCACTGTCCGACTCCGCTGCCAATTCCGCAGGCTGCTGGCGGACCACAACACTTGGTGGGCGTGGCAGGGGAAGGATACTGCAAAATCCCCATTCCCTCCCCACTCTGGGACCAGCCAGAGGTGATATTTGCCGGTTCTCCGAACTACTCGAAATTTCCGCTACCGGTTCTCCAGAACCTGTCAGAACCTGCTGAATAGCACCCGTGGGGGGGGGGGGGAGTAAAAGGAAGAGATAATGATACGTGTCCCAGGATAATGTTGCAGGATCCAATCGGAGTCAGTCGCCGGAACCAAGGTTTACTCTTCGAAGCTTTCGTGCCAGAGTCCATCTGCAGGGAGCTTCTCCTTCTCGCCAGAAGATGTGCAAACTGGGCTGTTTTACGCAGTGTATTCCAATCAATCAATCAATCAATCAATCAATCAGAATAGGAGCTGGAAGAGACCTTGGAGATCATCTAGTCCAGCCCCCTTCTCAAGCAGGAGACCTTTACAGAATATGCCATTTTAGACAAACGGTTGTCCAGTCTCTTCTTAAAATCCACAACTTCTGGTGGCAAGCTGTTCCACTGGTTAACTGTTCTCACTGTCAGGAAATTCCTCCTGAGTTCTTGGTTGCTTCTCTCCTTGATATGTTTCCATTCATCGTTTTAGTCTCCAATATTTATATTTTATTATATTAATATACGTATGTATGTATGTATGTATGTATGTATGTATGTATGTATGTATATATGTATGTATGTATGTATGTATGTGGTTCCTGGTTGTGTGTAGCTTTGAGTTGTTAATTAGTCCATTAAGTAGTTAATTGTTGTTTCCTTATGCCCTTGGCTCCTAAGTACTGGCTGGTAGTAAATCAACCCCCAAGGTACTCGGTACTTAAGTGGGTGGCATAAGGAAGCAACAACTAACGACTTAATGGCCAACCACCAACACCCTAATTAACAGCTGAAAGCTACACACAACCAGGAAGTATTAATACAAAGATAGAATAAGCAATATTCGGGAGGGAGGGAGGGAGAGGAAGAGAGACAGAGAGACAGAGACAGAGACAGACAGAGAAACAGAGAGAGAGAGAGAGAGAGAGACAGAGAGAGAGAGAGAGAGAGAGATAGACAGAGACAGAGAGAAACAGAGACAGACAGAGAGACAGAGAGAGACAAACAGAGAGACAGACAGAGAGACAGAGAGATAGAGAGAAGTGGGAGGGAAAGACAGAGAGAGCGAGAGACAGAGAAACAGAGAGAGAGAGAGAGAGAGAGACAGAGAGAGAGAGAGAGATAGACAGAGACAGAGAAACAGAGACAGACAGAGAGACAGAGAGAGACAAACAGAGAGACAGAGAGAGAGACAGAGAGATAGAGAGAAGTGGGAGGGAAAGACAGAGAGAGCGAGAGACAGAGAAACAGAGAGAGAGAGAGAGAGAGACAGAGAGAGAGAGAGAGATAGACAGAGACAGAGAGAAACAGAGACAGACAGAGAGACAGAGAGAGACAAACAGAGAGACAAACAGAGAGACAGAGAGATAGAGAGAAGTGGGAGGGAAAGAGAGAGAGCGAGAGACAGAGAAACAGAGAGAGAGAGAGAGAGACAGAGAGAGAGACAGAGAGAGACAGAGACAGACAGACAGAGAGACAGAGAGAGACAAACAGAGAGGCAGACAGAGAGACAGAGAGATAGAGAGAAGTGGGAGGGAAAGACAGAGAGAGCAAGAGACAGAGAAACAGAGAGAGAGAGAGAGACAGAGAGAGAGAGAGAGAGACAGAGAGACAGAGAGAAACAGAGACAGACAGAGAGACAGAGAGATAGAGAGAAGTGGGAGGGAAAGACAGAGAGAGCGAGAGACAGAGAAACAGAGAGAGAGAGAGAGAGAGAGAGACAGAGACAGAGACAGAGACAGAGAGAAACAGAGACAGACAGAGAGACAGACAGAGAGGCAGACAGAGAGACAGAGAGATGGAGAGAAGGGGAGGGAAAGACAGAGAGAGTGAGAGACAGAGAAACAAGAATGAGAGAGAGAGAGAGTCAGAGACAGAGAGAGAGACACAGAGATAGACAGACAGAGAGACAGAGAGAGGCAGAGAGAGGCAGAGAGAGACAGAGAGAGAGGCAGAGATACAGAGAGAGAGGGAGAAAGAGAGACAGAGAGAGACAGAAACAGAGAGACAAAGGGGAGAGGGAGAGAGAGAGACAGAGAGACAGACAGAGAGGCAGAGAGGCAGAGAGACAGAAAGAGAGAGACAGAGAAAGAGAGAGACAGACAGAGAGAGAGAGACAGAGAGAAACAGAGACAGACAGACAGAGGCAGACAGAGAGGCAGACAGAGAGACAGAGAGAGAGAGGGAGGGAAAGACAGAGAGAGCGAGAGACAGAGTGACAAGAGTGAGAGAGAGAGAGAGTCAGAGACAGAGACAGAGACAGAGATAGACAGACAGAGAGACAGAGAGAGGCAGAGAGGCAGACAGACAGACAGAGAGAGGCAGAGAGGCAGAGAGAGAGAGAGGGAGAGAGAGAGACAGAGAGAGACAGAAACAGAGAGACAAGAGGGAGAGACAGAGAGACAGAGACAGAGAGACAGAGAGAGACAGAGAGAGAAAGAGAGAGACACACAGAGAGAGAGAGACAGACAGACAGAAACACAGAGAGAGACAGAGAGAGACAGAGACAAGTTTCCCTGAGGATGGGCTCCAGCCCGAGTCCAAAAACTTGGAAGAATAAATCTTTCGTCCCAGTGACTGACTCAGACTGGATCCTGAAATGAGGAGAGTTCGAATCCAGTCCTGCTTGGCAGGTTGGAGACAGGACGCTGGAGAAGTGGAAACGGGCTCCCGCTATCTCCTTCCAGGTGGCCTTCAGAAGACCTGAGATATGATGAACCGATCTCCGCGGTTATCACTTCCAGCCGTTCCTTCCAACCTTGCTTTGTTGTGGATCTGCCAACTCCGGCAGATGAGAACAATTAACCAGTGGAACAGCTTGCCACCAGAAGTTGAAGACGCTTCATCACTGGAGGTTTTTAAAAAGAGACCCGACATCCACTGGTCTGAAATGATATAAGGTCTACTATAGGGATAGGGACAATAGGGTCTCCTGCTTGAGCAGGGGGCTGGACTAGAAGACCTCCAAGGTCCCCTTCCAACTTGGAGGTCTTCTAGTCTCACCCTCCTGCGTTGCTCGATTCAGAAGCCCTGCAGTCAATTTCCAAATACAAAATATTGATTTAAGTTGTCTTGGGTGAGAGAGACACAATCCCACAAATCACATTTGGGGGGACGACTTTCCTCTGCAAATTCTTTTTTTTTTTTTTTTTGAAAAACCTTTATTAACACTTAAAATCCAAAAATACAAATTAAAATACCTCTATAACAAAAATACATCCGTAATCATTATACAATTCAACGTCTTTCTGACAGTACTTAATTCTTAACTTTCTTCATCTATTCCCACATATTCCTATTCGATCGACATATTTAATCCCATTTTATATCTTATTTTGTTCTATACATTCCTTATTTTTTAATTTCTATCCATTGATACCAATTATCCCAAGTTGAGTAATATTCCGAGTCTTCCTTATTATTTAATTCTAAAGTAAGTTTGTCCATTTCTGCACATTTGAAAATTTTCCACAGTCTTGTTGGAATAGTGGACATTTTCCAAGCTTGCGCAAGTACGATTCTAGCTGCTGTAGTTATATGAATAATTAAATATTTTATCATTTTAGGATAATTTTCTTTAATAATCCCCAGAAGAAACAGTTCAGGTTTAAATTCTGTGTTATAGTGTGTAATTTCTTTTAGCCATTTTTGTATTTCAATCCAGAATTTTTTAACTTCTGGGCAAAGCCACCATACATGGAAGTAGGTGCCTTGTACTTGATTGCATTTCCAGCAATTAGGTTTTAGGTTCGGGTACGTTTTTGCGAGTCTTGTTGGGGCTAAATGCCACCGATAGAACATTTTATCCTGGTTTTCTTTATATGCAACGGATTTTGTTAATGTATAATTTTTCTCCCATATTTTTTCCCATTCTTCTAACTCAATGTGCCATTTTGAACAGAAAAGAACAGAATAAAATAGCTATTGCTCAATACAGTAGAAGTAACCGCGAGAGGGATATAGATACAAATTAACAGAGTTGGAAGGGACCTTTGCAGGTCATCTAGTCCAACCCCACCCAAGCAGGAGGCACTACACCATTTCTGGCAGATGGCAGTCCAGTCTCTTCTTGAAAGCCTCGTGATGAAGCTGCCACAACTTCCGAAGGCAACTTCCGTTCCATTGAAGCAACAAATGGAAACTAATCAAGGAGAGAACCAACCTAAATTTCTCGACAATGAGCACAATTCACCAGTGGAACGACTTGCCACCAGAACTTGTGGGTTCTCTATCACTGGAGGTTTTTTTAAGGAGAAATTGGACAGTCACTTGTCTTGGAATGGAACAGGGTTTCCTTCCGGAGCAGACTAGACGATCTCCAAGATCCCTTCCGACTCCGTTATTCTGTTACTTAACTCTGAAGGTTAAGATGGGCTTGATCGTGCTCCCTCCGAGCACCACAGCCCTGTGTTCTGTCCCCGTCCCGCACGCACACACAACAACAGACGTCCAAGAGTTAAAAACCAAACCAGCCGACAAAATCCTTATCCTTATGATAACGGAACTTGGCAGCAACCTAGTGGCTGCCTGCCAAGAGTTTATTATTTACGAAGAGGAGAGATAACTTCTCCCCGCTCCTGGTACATCAAAAGAAACAGCTCAATAATTACGGAGTCAATCAAGTCCAGAGATAATCCAGCAAAGTCTATAGCAAAAAGTCCGGCAATGCAGAATGGCGTGGAAGCTTTCAGCTTTGTTCGTCACAAGGTTTGACTGGCCACCACGTTCCCTTTTATACCCTGTGGGGTGTGGTCCAGTGACTCAGCCTACTCTCTGGCACACCTCCTCTTCTGTTGCGTGCGCTTATCTCTCCGACGCTGGCGTGGATCCAGCCAAGACTCATCCCCGTCACTGTCCGACTGCGCCTGCGTGGGGATACCTGGCTCCTGGCCAATCTTCTCCGTCGGGAGACACCTGAGGCATTGCCAGAGAGGAGGGTCCTGGAGAGGGAGGCCCGGCCAACTCCTCTCCTTCCCTTTCGGAGCCTTCTTCCTCCGATAAGACAGGCTCGGGGTTCGGAGCCACAACACCCTGTGAGGTAGGCTGAGCTGAGACAGGACAAACCCAAAGGACACTCAAAATTTGAATTCACTCCTCTTGAATGCGGGGAGTTCCTCCATTCTGGGAATTGCAATAGGATCTCTCCAGATGTTTTTCACACCGAAACATCTCAGATCTACCTAGATATTTAAGAGCCTTTCCCTGTCCGGTGACCTCGGGCTGTGATGGATAACAACGCCCATCCTCCCCTACCGACCTGCCTTTAAAACCCAGCAGGTGTCAGCTGGGGACGTCCTTTGCAGCCAGCCAGTTGAGCAGGACCGGGTAATGACAAAGAGGCAAATTAGACAGGTTGCCTAAATGGCAATTTTATACCAGCAGGTGATGCAAACAAGTTTTTTTAAAATGCCAACTCCACCGACTCAGCAGCTGCCTGCAGGAAATACACATGAACCTTAGCTGGTTATAAATCTGGTCTTGTAAAGTGTAATTCAAGACAAGTTTCTTTAATCCAGTGTGCTTGTTGCAAGGAACCAAGCAAGAACAGAACAGAACAGAACAGAACAGATTAGAACAGAACAGAACAGAACAGAATTTTTTATTGGCCAAGTGTGATTGGACACACAAGGAATTTGTCTTGGTGCATATGCTCTCAGTGTTCATAAAAGAAAAGATACGTTCATCAAGAATCGTAAGGTGAACAGAACAGAACAGAACAGAACAGAACTCAGAGTAGAGTAGAATTGAGAATAGAGAATAGAGAATAGAATTCAGAACTGAGAATAGAATTCAGAATTGAGAATAGAATAGAACAAAAATCAGAATTCAGAATAGAATTCAGAATTAGAATAGAGTAGAATTCAGAATTCAGAATAGAATAGTATAATAGTATAATATATAATGTATAATTTAATTTAATTTAATTTAATTTAATTTAATTTTATATTTAAATTTATATACCGCCCTTCTCCTGAAGGACTCAGGGCGGTGAATAGCCATAGATAAAAAACATAATATATAATATATATATATATATATATATATATATATATATATATATATATATATATATATATATATATATATATATATATAGGCTTACAACGTGCTCAGCTATATATAATATAATATATATTATAACTATATAATATTGATGATAATATGATTGTAGATCTTATTATAATTTAAATGGTTATAAATGATTATAAATTAAACGATGGTATAATGTAGGATAGTGAACCATAGAAATAGAATTTATGTAAATATTAATGTTATGGATGATACGGATGCTGATATGGAAATGCTGTAATGAGTGTAAATTTGTGTTTTGTGTTTTAAATGTTGGAAAAAAATTTAATAAACATTTTTTTAAAAAAACAGAATTCAGAATTAGAATTCAGAATTGGAATAGAGTAGAATAGAATTCAGAATTAGAATTCAGAATTGGAATAGAGTAGAATAGAAATCAGAATTAGAATAGAATTCAGAATTCAGAATTCAGAATAGAATAGAATAGAATAGAATAGAATAGAATAGAATAGAATAGAATAGAATAGAATAGAATAGAATAGAATAGAATAGAATAGAATAACAGAGTCGGAAGGACCTTGGAAGTCTCCTAGTCCAATTATCTTCCGTTATAGTTTCAATATTATAACCCTCAAAAAAGAAAGAAGAAATACGAAATTGTCCGTCCGTTTTCTTTTCTCCTGTACACCATATTTCACCCATTTCTTACAACACCCCTCTCCTTTCCTCTTCTTTCTCCTCCCTCTCTTCTCTCCTCCCCTCTCCTTCTCTCTCCTTCCCTCCTTCCTTCTCCTCTCCTTCCCTCTCTCCTTCTCCTGTCCCCTCTCTATTCCCTCCCCCCCGCCTCTTCTTCTCCACTTCTCACTGAGTATCTAGTGAGTAGGCTCAGTAACTATATATAATCCTGTGTAAAGATTCATAGCATCCCCTAATATTCTAGTGGGGGGTTGGACTAGATGACCTATAACCGTGATGGCGAACTTATGACACGGGTGCCACAGGTGGCACGCGGCGCCATATCAGTGGGCACGCGAGCATTGCCGTAGCTCAGCTCCAGCGGGCATGCGCGCACCGGCCAGCGGATTTTCGGGACTTCCGGACCGACTGGAAGTCGGGAAATGGGCCATTTCCGGCCTCCGGGTGGGATGGTGAACTGGGGAAGGCTGTTTTAGCCCTCCCCAGACTCCAAGAAAGACTCTGGAGGCTGTGGAGGTGAAAAATGGGCCCACTGTGCCATCACGTGCCAAAAGAGGGGGGAATGCGGGACGGGGGGGTCGCGCATGTATGTATGGGGGGGCGGGGCGCATTGAATTATGGGTGTGGGCACACACCCGCCCTCCCCCCCCCGCTTTTGGCACGCGACGGCAAAGAGATTAGCCATCACTGACCTATAATATCCTTTCCAACTCTGTTAATCTGTTATATCTATTATATCTCAGCATGACGTTGTTAATGAATAATTGAATTTTCAGGGGGTGTTTTTCCTATATTATAATGAGTTCCCCCCCCCCAGTTATTAGAGTTCAATAACTTTCCGTACAGTCCTCGACTTACGACTTGTGGCTAAACGGCCCATTCGTTCAGGGATTTTCGCCCGGGCGTAACGATCTTCCTTCGTACCGTTGTTCAGCGAATCACTGCCCTTGTTCAGCGAGTCGCCGGGTCGTTAAGTGAATCTGGCTTTCCCCCCCCTCATCAGAAGGTCGTAAAAGGGGGGGATCACATGACCCCTCCCCACCCAGGACCCTGAAGCCAACATAAATCCGAGTCAGTCGGAATTTTGATCCCGTCACCGCGGGGATGCTGCAACGGTCGTAAGTGTGAAAAACGGTCATCGACCCCTAAACGGTTACTAAATGAATTGACGTAAATCGAGGACTACCTGAATCTTCCTCCAGTTGTTTTCTTTTTCTTTTTTTTTTTTTTTGTGTCTTCTCGGGACGCACACCAACCAGATGTGTCACTCTGCTGAGAAGGATCGTGTAGGTAGGATCTCCCGCTTGGGCAGATGGAGGGGCTGGACTAAATGACCTCCAAGGTCCCTTCCACCTCCGTTCATAGAATTTGGAAAATAAAACCTTGGTTGATTCACCCAGCCAGCTGGCTGGGATTGAAGGCTTGCTCTTTAAAACCCAACAGGTGAAGAGAGACAAGACAGCCTCTTGGCCATCTTCAAGCCAGAAGCCTTCAATTAAACCTGGTTTAATGTTGTTAAAATTATCTTCCGGAGGCGGAAGAAGAAAAGAGAAACGTAAAATCAAAGGTATGGCCAGCCGAGCCTTGATTAATTCTTCGGGGCCCGCCCTGCTGGCTTCCTTGACTTGGCTTTTTAATCATTATTTGCAATGCTATTTATTCCCATTTCACAGCTGGCAAAACTGAGCGCCCAACATTGGTCAGAGCTGCATTTTTTGAACCCAGGACCCAAGTGGATCTCTCCGGAAAGCAAAAATAAAATTGCCGGCACACGTTGTTTTGATTTGTAGAGGTACTTGCCACCGTCGTTAAATGAATCCCCCACCGTCGTTAAGTTGGTAACACGGTTGTTAAGCGAATCCCCCCAATTGACTTTGCTGGTCAACAATGAACAGACAACAATCGACAGATGAACAGAGTTGGAAGGGATCTTGGAGGTCATCTAGTCCAGCCCCCGGCCCAAGCCGTCGCAAAAGGGGATCGCGTGACCCTCGGGATGCCGAGACCGTCATAATTACGAGTCGGCGGCCAAATGTCTGAATTTTTGACGGTCGTTAAGTGTGAAAAACGGGCATTGGTCCCTTTTTTTTCAAGGCCATTGTAACGGTTACTAAACGAGCGGTCGTAAGTCGAAGACTGCCTGCAAAATCTCCAGGGCTCTGCTGTAATACAGATTGTAAGTCCTCGACTTACCACAGCTCATTTAGTGACCGTTCCAAGTTACATCAGCCCTGAAAAAAAAGGGACTGATGACTTACGACCGTTGTTCACACTTACGACCGTTGCATTCAGATACTAGGCAACCGACTCACATTTACGACGGGGTCACGTGATTCTCCCTTTTGCGACCTCCTGACCAGCGAAAACTCCATGGGGAAGCCGGATTCACTTAACAACCGTATGACCCATTTAACAACTGTAAAGTGATTCGCTTAACGAATGCGGGAAGAGAAGTCGTAAAATGAGGCAAAACTCCCTTAACAAATTTCTCATTTAGCCACATAAATTTTGGGCTCCGCCGTGGTCGTAAGTTGAGGACTACCTGTAATAAGTTAGCAGATAAAAATCAGTAACCAATCCACAGCACTGGGTCATATTTTCTGAAAACTGGAGAAATTCGCACCCCGTGCTCAAAAATCCGAGCCGCATAACAGAGGATAAAAAATCAAATCAAATCAGGCCCTGTTGATCAGATTTTTGCAATGATGCAAAACTATGAGAGGCCCAGTTACACCCGAGAGGATAAAACCAGGTTTTCCGGCTGAGATTTAAACTCTGAAAGTCAGTTTGGACTGGAGAAATTCGCACCCCGTGCTCAAAAATCCGAGCCGCATAACAGAGGATAAAAAATCAAATCAAATCAGGCCCTGTTGATCAGATTTTTGCAATGATGCAAAACTATGAGAGGCCCAGTTACGCCCGAGAGGATAAAACCAGGTTTTCCGGCTGAGATTTAAACTCTGAAAGTCAGTTTGGACTGGAGAAATTCGCACCCCGTGCTCAAAAATCCGAGCCGCATAACAGAGGATAAAAAAATAAAATCAGGCCCTGTTGATCAGATTTTTGCAATGATGCAAAACTAGGAGAGGCCCAGTTACACCCGAGAGGATAAAACCAGGTTTTCCGGCTGAGATTTAAACTATGAAAGTCAGTCTGGACTGGAGAAATTCGCACCCCGTGCTCAAAAATCCGAGCCGCATAACAGAGGATAAAAAATAAAAATCAGGCCTGTTGATCAGATTTTTGCAATGACGCAAAACTAGGAGAGGCCCAGTTACACCCGAGAGGATAAAACCAGGTTTTCCAGCTGAGATTTAAACTATGAAAGTCAGTTTGGACTGGAGAAATTCGCACCCCGTGCTCAAAAATCCGAGCCGCATAACAGAGGATAAAAAATAAAAATCAGGCCTGTTGATCAGATTTTTGCAATGACGCAAAACTAGGAGAGGCCCAGTTACACCCGAGAGGATAAAACCAGGTTTTCCAGCTGAGATTTAAACTATGAAAGTCAGTCTGGACTGGAGAAATTCGCACCCCGTGCTCAAAAATCCGAGCCGCATAACAGAGGATAAAAAAATAAAAATCAGGCCTGTTGATCAGATTTTTGCAATGATGCAAAACTAGGAGAGGCCGAGTTACGCCCGAGAGGATAAAACCAGGTTTTCCGGCTGAGATTTAAACCACGAAAGTCAGTTTGATGGTAATTATTACGCAAGACGGCATGTGGGTTTTTTAAAATACGTCTCCGAAGAGAGTAGCAGGATTTTAGCCGGTCCTAAAAGGCATGTGAGAACCGGAGCCGTGATGCTAGAAGTCTGCTAAGCGCTTCCTACAATAAGCCATCATTCCGGCGGGAGGGTACCCTGGAGGTCATTTAGTCCTACCCTCTGCTCGCTGCCGGATAGGGAATTCGGGGATGGGTTTAAGAACCCATCTTAAAAGGGTTGCAAAACACTCATCTGATGCAACGGACAGAGGGGACGTGAGTCTGCGGCCCTCTTAACCACGAATCAAAGTTTCCACAAATCGTGGTTTGGCTCCAGCTCGACCAGCTCCATCCGTTGTCAAGAATTAGCGCGATTCCATGATGCACAAAATGACACCTGGAGATCTCGGGAGGCAGGCACTTGAGTCACCGGCAACTGCAAATCAGGCACCGAGCGGAGGGTTGGACTAAATGACCTCCGGGGTTCCCTCCCCGCCTGGATGATTTTGCACATTGTAGGAAGCGCTTCGCAAGGTTGGCACCTGGGCTCTTTCCCGCATTCGGTCGGTTGGCTTCGGCTGGGTGCCGGGCAGCCGCCACGGGAGGGTCAGAGGGGGGGGGAAGGGAGGGGGGGCCTCCGGACGGCCCCCCCACCCTCTGGTCTCACCTGGCTTCGTCACCCCCACCTGAGGCCGAGCGACAGGTAGACGGACCGGTTCTCTGGCTCGGAGGGATAAATTCCAGGAGCTGAAAGGGAGCTAAACTCTGGTGCTGATTTTTCTTTCTTTCTTTCTTTCTTTCTTTCTTTCTTTCTTTCTTTCTTTCTTTCTTTCTTTCTTCTTTCCTTCCTTCTTTCTTCCTTCCCTTCCCGTTGCCTCCCTCCCTCCTTTCTTTCTTTCTTTCTTTCTTTCTTTCTTTCTTTCTTTCTTTCTTTCTTTCTTTCTCCTTCTTCCTTCTTTCCTTCCTTCCTTCCTCCTTCCCTTCCCTTTGCCTCTCTCCTTCCTTTCTTTCTTTCTTTTTCTCTCTCTCTTTCTTTCTTTATTTCTCCTCCCTCCCCCTTTCCTTTGCCTCTCTCCCTCCTTTCTTTCTTTCTCTCTCTCTCTTTCTTTCTTTCTCACTCTCTGTCTCTTTCATTCTTTCTCCTTCTTCCTTCTTTCCTTCCTTCGTTCCTCCTTCCCTTCCCGTTGCCTCCCTCCCTCCTTTCTTTCTTTCTTTCTTTCTTTTTCTCTCTCTCTCTTTCTTTCTTTCTTTCTCCTCCCTCCCCCCCTTTCCTTTGCCTCTCTCCCTCCTTTCTTTCTTTCTCTCTCTTTCTTTCTTTCTCACTCTCTCTCTCTTTCATTCTTTCTCCTTCTTCCGTCTTTCCTTCCTTCTTTCCTCCTTCCCTTCCCTTTGCCTCCCTCCCTCCTTTCTTTCTTTCTTTCTTTCTTTCTTTAATTAATTAATTATTTATTTATTTCTCCTCCCTCCCTCCTTCCTTCTTTCCTTCCTTCCTTTCCCGTTCTTCCTTCTTTCCTCCCTCACCTCCCTTCTTCCTTCCTTCCTTCCTCCATCCATCCTCCCTCCCTCCTTTATTTATTTATTTATTCATTCATTCATTCATTCATTCATTCATTTATTCTTTCCGCTCCCTCCCTCGCTTGCTTCCTTCTCTTTCTTCCTTCCTTCCCTCCTTCCTTCCTTTCTTTCTTTCTCTCTCTCTCTTTCTTTCTTTCTCTGTTTTTCTTTTCCCCTCCTTTCCTTCCTTCCTGCCTTCTCCTCCTCCTTCTTCTCTCTTTTGTCTCCCTCCCTGCCTCCCTCCCTTCCTCCTCCTCCCCTCCCTCTCTCTCTCCTTCCTTCCTTCCTCCTCCTCCTCCCCCTCCCCCTCCCTCTCTCTTCTTCCTTCCTCCCTCCCTCCCTCCCCCTTTCATTCTTTCTCTTTCTTTCTCTCTCTCTCTTTCTTCTTTCTTTCTTTCTTTCTCTGCTTTTCTTTTCCCCTCCTTTCCTTCCTCCCTTCCTTCCTCCTCCTCCTCCTCCCCTCCCTCCCTCTCTCCTTCCTTCCTCCTCCTCCTTCTCCCCCTCCCTCTCTCTTCTTCCTTCCTCCCTCCCTCCCTCTCATTCGTTCTCTTTCTTTCTTTCTTTCTTTCTTTCTTTCTGTTTTTCTTTTTCCCCTCCTTTCCTTCCTTCCTTCCTGCCTTCTCCTCCTCCTCTCTTTTCTCTCTCTCTCCCTCCCTTCCTCCCCCTCCTCCTCCCCTCCCTCTCTCTCTCCTTCCTTCCTTCCTTCCTTCCTTCCTTCCTTCCTTCCTTCCTTCCTTCCTTCCTTCCTTCCTTCCTTCCTTCCTCCATCAGGGTCACCGGCCAGCATGGCAACCGTCCCCTCCGCCACCTACAAAATCCGCGTGGCCACGGGCAACTACCTCTTCGGTGGGACCATGGACACCATCTCCATCTCCTTGGTGGGCGCTCACGGGGAGACCCCCAAGTTTCGCCTGGATAAATTCGGCAAAGATTTCTCTCCAGGAGAAGTAAGTGGGGTGGGGGGTTGACAAATGTGAGGGACCGCCTGGGGGCCCCACTACAGCTCCCATCATCCACTGCCCCCTTCTGGCAGACTGGCAGGAAAATCCTCCGGAGGAAGAGATTAGGATTGTCCTTTTGCCACCCTGGATGGCAACAGGGGAGGAAAAAAATGCTGTATTTCAGTGTTTCTCAGCCTTTGAAGATGTGTGGACTTCAACTCCCAGAATTCCCTAGCCAGCATACCTAGGCTGTGCTGTGGGATTGTGGGAGTTGAAGTCCACACATATTCCAAGGGCCAAGGGTGAAAAACAGTCCTTTAATACTTTACTTTACTTTACTTTAGCGAAGTCCGTCGAAGACGTCGCAGTCCGACGAGCGAAGTCGACGGGGAAAATTGTATCTGTTTAATGACCCCATGAACCGCTTAACAACCGGACAGATTTACTTAACAATACCCAATTCCGGCAACCGTTTTTTGTATGTTTTCATCTCTGGGCCTTTAATCGTCTTTCTTGCTCTTTTCTGCACTTTTCTCACAGTTTCTTTCTGCCTTGCCTTCTCCAATTCTCTCCATCCCCACTCCAATGGTCGATGAGAACGGATGGGAATTATAGTCCAGACGCGCTTAAACTTTCCTCTTTGGCTTCGCAGGTGGAGGAATTCGTGGTGGAAACCCAGGTGGAGTTGGGGGACCTCCTGTTGGTCCGTCTCCATAAGGAGCCCTACGGGTTCTTCCCTCCCACCAACTGGAACTGCAGCTTCATCGAAGTGGAGACCCCCGAGGGGCAGACCCACCGTTTCCCTTGCTACCAATGGATCCCGGGGTACCCCACCTTTGAGCTCCGAGAAGGAACAGGTGAGACCTTCCCACCTTCTAGGAAGCTTCTGGAAGGAAGCCCTCGAGTATTGTTTCTCGAGCTTGGCAGGTTAGAGATGGGTGGACTTCCGCTTGATCGTGAGTGAACGTCAATACCCAGAATTGAAGATGGGTGGACTTCAGCTTGAAGATGGTGGACTTCAATTCCCAGAAATGGATGAATGGACTTTAGGTTGAAGATTGATGGACTTCAATTCTCAGAAATGGATGAATGGACTTTAGGTTGAAGATTGATGGACTTCAATTCCCAGAAATGGATGAATGGACTTTAGGTTGAAGATTGATGGACTTCAATTCCCAGAAATGGATGAATGGACTTTAGGTTGAAGATTGATGGACTTCAATTCTCAGAAATGGATGAATGGACTTTAGGTTGAAGATTGACGGACTTCAATTCTCAGAAATGGATGAATGGACTTTAGGTTGAAGATTGATGGACTTCAGTTCCCAGAATTGAAGATGAGTGGATTTCACCTTGAAGATGGTGGACTTCAATTCTCAGAATTGAAGATAGGTGGACTTCACCTTGAAGCTTGTCAATCAGAAAGGTTGGCAGTTCGAATCCCTGCGTGAGCAGAGGGTGGGACTGGATGACCTCCGAGATCCCTTCCAACTCTGTTACTGTTACTATAAGATGGTGGACTTCAACACCCAGAATTGAAGATGGATGGCTTTCACCTTGGAGATGGGTGGACTTTAATTCCCAGAACTGAAGATCAGTGGACTTCATCTTGAGGATGGTGGGTTTCGGTTCCCACAATTGAAGAGGAGAGGACTTCACCTTGAAGATGGATGGTCTTCAGCTCCTAGAACGGAAGATGAATGGACTTCAATTCCCAGAACTGAAGATGGGTGGACTAAACTTCAATTCCCAGCATGGAAGATGGAAGTTCAGAAGAAGTTCATCTTGAAGACTTCCATTTTTTCGTCAAGCTTGAGAAAGTAGAGTGAGATACAGAACCTTCAGTCAATATTCAACGAGGAACTGAATCTAATTCAGGTTTTTTTTTTCAATCTTGGCACCTCTAAGGTGGACTTCAACTCCCAGAATTCAGCTTGCTGGCTGGAGAATTCTGGGAGTTGAAGTCCACACAACTTCAAGTTGCCAAGTTTAAAGAAACAGTGCTTTACAATGAAAAGTCCAGCAATAGTTCGACCATTTTACAACATTGTCACATCCAGTTTGACACACTTTCCTAGTAGGTAAAAATAAGTTACAAAACCCAGGGATGATTTATTAGGAAATGAAAAACTGGAACTTTTGGAGTTTGTGTTGTGTCCTAGAAAAAATTAAGGTTGGTTAAGTATCCTTGCATTGCCTCCAGCTCCGGCAACAAGGCAGGCAAGAATCCACAGATATAATTTTGTCTCTCTGATGGGAGAAATTTATTAATTGATTTATTAAATTTATCCAGCCACCCACCGGTCTCGCTGTCAGGACTCTCGACAGCTGTCAGATCCCAACCCAATTTTCAAATAAAATGAATTTAGCCTAAGAAATATGTTGAGGACGGCCCGTTGACGATAACTCAAAAGCCTTTTCTGAGAAAGCCGGAAAACTTTCCCGGTGGAATTTCTGCCTTCGGTGACAGCTAGTATTTCAAAAGGAGTGGTGCGGTGGCCTAGAGTTGGAGCTCTCGCCTCACAATCAGGAGGGAGACTGTGAGTTCGATCCTAGGTAGAGGCAGATATTTCTCTCTCTGGGCACAATGAGAATATATATATCTGCCGAACAAAACTCCTCATTGGTGACAGGAAAGGCATCCGGCCATTAAAACACTCTGCTAGCTCCATTCAGTTCACTCTGCAAATTCGTTAAAAGAAGATGATGGCGACAGCTCTTCAAAAGCGTGAAACAATGGGGGAGGTTTTAAGAGGTACGCAGCTGCCCCAAATCTGGGTGCCAGTTACAGGTAGTCCTCGATTTATGACCACAATTGAGCCCCAAAACTTCTTTTGCTGAGCAAGACCGTTGCTAAGTGAGTTTTTGCTCCGTTTTATGACCTTTCCTGCACCGTTGTGAGGCGAATCACTGCGGTTGTTAAGTGAGTAACAAGGTCGCAAAGTGAATCTGCCTTCCCCCTTGACTTTGCTTGTAAGAAGGCCGCAAAAGGGGATCCGATGACCCTGGGGGACTGCAACCGTCATAAACACGGGTCAGTTGCCAAGCATTTGATCACGTGACATACCCCCCCAGGCCAGGGATGCTGCAACGGTCGTAAGTGTGAAAAATCGCCGTAAGTCACTTTTTCAGGGCCGTTCTAACTTCAAGCCGTCACTAAGTGAAGCACCGCCTATATTTCACAGTCCCAAATTATTCCTTTAATGCAGGGGGGAAATCTATTTACCTTCCCTACCGATTTGGAAGTGCGTGCTCTGCGCGCATCATCTGCACGCTTGGACCCTCTGCGCACGCGCAAAGCCTTCTGCTCATGCTCAGAGGGTCAAAAACAGGTTACTTCCTGGTTAAAACCAGGAAGTAATGACGTCTGGGCAGGGGGGCGGAGCCTCGTGCTGCCGCCACTACCGGTTCTCCGATTCGCACCGGCCGAACCGGTTCGCCCCAGTTCGCACTGGCCGAACCGGGCTGAACCAGTAGCATTTTACCCCTGCTTTAATGTGATTCTGATGTGGTTCTGATCTTCTCTTCCTTTCGGTAGGGCAGAAGGAAGCAGACAAATTACAAATAACTCTAATTTTTCTTCCCCCCACCCCCCGCTCTTTTCACAGCTAAACTCGCTCGAGTGGACGCAAACAGCCGATTGCTCTCAGAACATCGCCGGTACGAACTGCTAGCAAAACAGGAAACCTACAGGTGAGTCAGCCAATTTGACATGCTAAGGCCAGGTGTAAATATGTATAACTAGGATGTGAATCTTCACAAATAAATGTGAAGGATTCCTCCCTTGCATTCAGACGCAAACAATTGCAGGCACTCCCGGGAATATTTTAAAATCCTGTTGTTGTTGTTGTTTTTTCCCCTCCGTGAAAATGATCCGAGAAATTCAATTTTTGCAGCAGTCTCTCAAACACAAATTTGCTCCAGACCTGATTTCCATAAATCCCCCATTTGTTCCTTCTGTCTGTTCCAACACCCCCTAAAGTGGTTTTTCTGGCTAAGAATGATGGGGATTGGAGTCCAAGCCCGAAGACCATCAGGTGATCGGGACTCCTTAAACACGGTCACTCATGTCCTCGTCACTTCCCGCCTGGACTACTGTAACGCTCTCTACATGGGGCTCCCCTTGAGGAGCACCCGGAGGCTCCAACTGGCGCAGAGTGCGGCCACGCGGGTGGTTATGGGAGCGACGTGGCGCTCCCATGTAACACCTCTCCTCGGCGAGCTGCACTGGCTCCCGGTGGTCTTCCGGGTGCGCTTCAAGGTTTTGGTTACCACCTTTAGAGCGCTCCATGGCTTAGGGCCTGGTTATTTACGGGACCGCCTGCTGCCGCAAACGGCCTCCCACCGGCCGGTACGCTCTCACAGAGAGGGACTCCTCTGGGTGCCGGCGGCCAAACAATGTCGGCCGGCGGCCCCCAGGGGGAGAACCTTCTCTGTGGGGGCACCTACTATCTGGAATGAGCTCCCCCCGGAGATACGGAGGATCCCGGATCTACGCATCTTCCGCTGCGCTCTCAAGTCCTTTTTATTTCACCAGGCTGGTCTGGCCTAACCTCTCCCATTCTCTTTTTAATGTAAATTTTAATGTAAATTTTAATTTGTTCTTAACCTGGGGTTTTAAATTTGTCTTGGGCTAAATTGATTTAATTCGATTTTACTTCTGCTCTTAAATTTTTGTATTCTATGTGTTTTATCTTCTGCCAGTTCACCGCCCTGAATCCTTCGGGAGTAGGGCGGTATATAAATCAAATAAAATGAAAAATGAAAATGAAAATGAGGTGTGTTTCCCCAGGGGGGAATATAAGGCTACCTGCCTTATAAATAAACACGAAGGCGTAATTTAATAAATTCAGGCTGTTTTTCTCAATCTCAGCAACTTGAAGATCTGCGGACTTCAACTCCCAGAATTCCCCAGCCAGCGTTTCCCCCCCTCCCTCCCGTGGTCACATGACCACTTTTCAGCCAACCAGCTTGCATTTAGGACTGTTTGCAACATATCAGGTCTCCACAATTTACAATGTTTTTGCAGGAAATGGCTGTTTGTTTCCAGTTTTTGGCAAAAAAAAACCCCAAAATACCCTAGCAAATAATGGGTTTACTTAATAAGGGATGCGGTGGCTCAGCGGGTAAGACGTTGAGCTTGTCGATCGAAAGGTCGGCAGTTCGGCGGTTCGAATCCCAGCGCCATGTAACGGGGTGAGCTCCCGTCACTTGTCCCAGCTTCTGCCAACCTAGCAGTTCGAAACCCCGTAAAAAATGCAAGTAGAAAAAATAGGGACCACCTTTGGTGGGAAGGGAACAGCGTTCCGTGCGCCTTTGGCGTTGAGTCACGCCGGCCACATGACCACGGAGACGTCTTCGGACAGCGATGGCTCTTCGGCATTGAAACGGAGATGAGCACCGCCCCCTAGAGTCGGGAACGACTAGCACATATGTGCGAGGGGAACTTTTACCCTTTACCTTTACTAATGACAACTGGGGGGGGGGGAAAAGGATTGTTAAATAAGTCAGTCGCGTGGGTAATCCATTTTGCAACCGTCCTAACAAAGCTCCGTTATACTGTCGTAAATCAAGGACTTGTCACTACTGCAAAAAAAAATAGTTGTGGAACCGAGTCAGTTACATGGGTGACTCACTTTACAATGTCCCGGCGAGCTTCATTACGGTTGTAAGATGAGGACTACCTGTATGAGCTATTGAAGAGCAAACGTTTTCTAGAAAACAAGAAAAAAATAATAATTTATTGAGAGGTGGGGAGCTGTATAAATAAAGGAGGAAGAAAACGGCCCCATCCCTTGTCATATGACCGAATTGAATCCAAAATTTCTGTTGTTAAGTGAGACTGTTGTTAAGTGAGTTTTTGCTCCATTTTACGACCTTTGCCACCGTTCTTAAGCGAATCACTGCTGTTCTTAAGTCAGAAACACGGTTATTAAGTAAATCCAGCTTCCCCCGTTGACTGTGCTCGTCAAAAGGTCACAAAAGGGGGATTTTGATCACTTTTTTTTTTTTTTAAATTTTGATTTATATGCCGCCCTTCTCCGGAGACTCAGGGCGGCTTACAATGCGTTAAGCAATTGACCACAGGAAGGCTACAACTTCATAAATTGTGAAAAGCGGTCATTAATCCCCTTTTTTCCATGCCACCATAATTTCGGTCACTAAATGAACGGTTGTAAGTCCAGGACTCCCTGCATTCTGTCCATGCTGGGGAAAAAAATCAGAATATGTCATGGCTCCGTCGGAGCCTGAGTCCACGGAGGAGGACGAGCCAGAGCTGGGGCCTACAGAGGTCGAGGGGGCAGCCTTGTTGGCTTCGGAGGAATGTGGGGAGGAGCAGGACGAGGCAGCCCCGGGTCCCTCGGGCTTGGGACGGCTTGCCAGCAGGGAAGAACGGGGGCAGGACGACGGAGAGAGAGGGGAAGGGAGGGCAGGCAGTGGAGATGAGGAGTGGCGGAGCTCAGGCAATGAGCAAGTACCGCCCCCTCCTGATCCCCGAGCATGGAGAGTGGAGAGGAGGTGAGAGCAATGCAGGCCAACCCGACAACTCGGGAAGAGAGCGCCCCGCTCCCCTTCACAAGGCACACCTGGGGACTGAGACTTAAGGAGACGCTGTGAGAAGGGACGCTTGTCACTGAATTTGTGGAGTTTTGTGTGCTGCTGCCGACGTCTGGAGTTTGCTGGACTTCATTGCCTTGTTCCTTTGCTTCGTGGACTCCTTACTGTGTTCCTTTCTTTTGTGAACTCATTGCCTTGTTCCTTTTTTTCGTGGACTCATTGCCTTGTTCCTTTTTTTCGTGGACTCATTGCCTTGTTCCTTTTTTTCATTGAACTCGTTGCCTTGTTCCTTTGCTTCGTGGAGTCATTGCTTGTTCCTTTGCTTCGTGGACTCATTGCTTGTTCCTTTGCTTCGTGGACTCATTGCTTGTTCGTGGACTCATTGCCCTCTGGATTTCTTGCCTTGACGCCATTGTGCTAACCACATTTTGTTGGACTACTCACAGCCAGAGAGACTGCTGAAAGTGTGCGCGTGGAGGACTTGCCAAAAACGTGGGAGCGTTTGGGGAAAAGTTGGACCAATAAAGGAGAGTTTGAACTATCAGCTGACTGTGTTGCCTCTGTGCCTTGCCCCGAGTCATCACAGAATATCCAGGCGTGGGCTGCTCAGGGCGTTCGAAGGGGTTCGGGAGAACCTCTAGCTAAGATGGGGGCTCCATCTTGGGGATTACATGGGACTCCCCCTGGGGTGCACCCGGAGGCTCCAGCTGGTCCAGAATGCGGCCGCGCGTGGGATTATGGGAACGACGGGGCGCTCCCATGTGACACCTCTCCTGCGCGAGCTGCACTGGCTCCCGGTGGTCTTCCGGGTGCGCTTCAAGGTGTTGGTGACCACCTTTAAAGCGCTCCATGGCTTAGGGCCGGGGTATTTACGAGACCGCCTTCTGCCACCAATAGCCTCCCACCGGCCAGTACGCTCGCACAGAGAGGGCCTCCTCAGGGTGCCGTCCGCCAGACAGTGTCGGCTGGCGACCCCCAGGGGGAGACCCTTCTCTGTGGGGGCACCCGTCCTCTGGAACAACCTGCCCCCAGAGATACGTACAATACCAGACCTCCGGACCTTTCGTCGGGCCCTGAAAACTTATTTATTTCACCTAGCCGGGCTGGCTTGATCCCACAGTTTTGGTTAAATTTAATTGATTTTAACTGGGTTGTTTTAAATTGCGGCCCAAAATATTTAATTATTTTTAAACTGTTTTTAAATTTTGTATGTTCTGTTTTATTCTGGCTGTTCACCGCCCTGAGTCCTGTTGGAGAAGGTGCGGTATACAGATTAAAACAAATAAATAAATAAATAAGATTCTGTGCAGTTCAGAGAACCCCCAAATCCCACTCCTGGACGGCGACCCCACTCTACCCCTCCCAGGAGTCTCCACGCGGCCGGTTTTGGATGCAGGTAAATGCAGGACATGCACAAAGGCTCAGGGAGGGTGAGAAACGGGCCTACCAGAAGTTCAGGAAGAGAGCCTGCAGAGGGCCTCCAGAGCCTCAGGAGGCCATTTTCGCCCTCTCGGAGTCTTGAAGAGGTTTTAGAAAAAATGCTTTTAAAAGTAAAAGAAAAAGAAAAAAGCAGGGTAAGTGAGTGGCGACCAGGCCGGGGACTGGTTCGGGGGCGTTGCCAGCCAATGTTATTACCGGTTCTCCGAACTACTAAACATTTTTACTACCGGTTCTTGCGAACCGGTGCAAACCGGGAGCCTGGTTTAGCTCAACAGACAGAAGCATTGTAATTTAACACCAGCTGTCTGCAATTAAAGTAAGATCGAATTTCGCCAGGCTCAAGGTTGACTGAGCCTTCCATCCTTTCTAAGGTAGGTAAATTGAGGACCCAGTTTGTGGGGGCAATAAGCTGACTTTGTATAAATATACAAAAGGATGAAGGCTATTGCTTAGCGGATTGTAAGCCGCCCTGAGTCTCCAGAGAAGGGCGGCATATAAATCAAATTTTAAAAAAAACAACCCACCACTGCCCATGCTAAAATGTTTGAAGCCTACCCCTTAGAACAGGGGTCAGCAACCTGCGGCTCTGGAGCCGCCTATGGCTCTTTCCCCCCTCTGCTGCGGCTCCCTGTCACTCAAAATATACGTCACAACCGCCAATGTGCGACACCCCGCCGGCACACGATTTATTGAGCTTCTCAACCCCTGGTAGGCCAACCATGGATAAATCCAAGAAAAGGAAAGTTTCAGAAGAAAACAGAACGTTTAATTCAACTATATATGCTTATTTTGGGGGCGCTCGAGAAATCGTCAGGTACGGGAAGGGTTTTGTGGCTCCCGGTGTTTTCTTTTCTGTGGGAAACAAGTGCAAATGACTTTTTGAGTGTTTAAGGTTGCAGACCCCTGCCTTAGAATATCTGAATTGAAAGCATCTCAAAAGGGGAGAAATCTGCTTCTTTATTAACCCCGCAATCCTTTCCGGTGTCTTTTATTTATTTATTTATTTATGCTACAGATATAAAGATTATCAACCCGGGTGGCCCAAATGTTTAGACGCCGATTCGGTGGACCAATTGCACCTGAGCGATCAATATTCCAGCATCAAATCCTGCTCCTTCCGAGTCCTCCTGAAAACCGCGTACGTAAAATTGGAAAGATCCGGTGGAGAATCCAAGAATTTCTTCATTATTGCCGGAAAAATGATCTCGTTCTATTCGCCGTTTAATCGGTTTTTTTCACAAGTTGCCGTAAAATCGCTACAGAGAGGGCTGGACTAGATGACCCCCCGAGGTCCCTTCCGACCCTGTCATTCTATGTTCTGTTATTCGGTTCGAAATTTTTATTAGTTGATCAAAACGTAAAATACAAAAATGTAAAGAAAAACAATGAAAATAGAGGGGAGGAAAAGGGGAAGAGGGAAAGATGTAGGGTAGAAGGGGATTTTTTTAAAAAAGCATTTGACTCCTGACTCCTTTGGTGCAGTAGAATGAAACTTCAACTTTTCAATTTTATATAATAATATATACTAGTCATTTCTATAACAACAACCTGTCCAATCAGCAAAACCCAAAATCAAAGTTTCAATTTTTTTCCCACCTCGAGCACAAAGTCCAGAAGTGGTTTCCAAGTAGAAACAAAATTAATGGTCTTCTTTTCTTTACTCAAAGCAATGAAAATCAAAGTTTTCCCCCACCTCGAGCACAAAGTCCAGAAGTGGTTTCCAAGTAGAAACAAAATTAATGGTCTTCTTTTCTTTACTCAAAGCAATGGAAATCAAAGTTTCCCCCACCTCGAGCACAAAGTCCAGAAGTGGTTTCCAAGTAGAAGCAAAATTAATGGTCTTCTTTTCTTTACTCAAAGCACTCAATTTAGCTCCATCAACTTTTCCAGCCTTTTGTCCATTGTGGGAATCACAGTGTCCTTCCATTTTTTTGTGCACAATCTTGCTGCCATCAACATATATAACGTTCAAAATTCCATTTTCCCCCCCAAGTCCTTTATCCATTATTAGACCCTATTATTCTATTGTCAGGTTTCGAGGTCGTCTCAAATAAATTGCATTTCAAACAAAGCCTTTGAAGAAAACTCCCATTTATTCAGCACGACATTCAAAATCCGACTCATCGTAGCCAACACTGACTTCCAGACCCAAAACCCTCCCTTTCCGTTCCCCACTCCCCTGCACTCATTAGCCATCTTCCAAGTCACTCTACCCCTATCTACTGCTCCAACTCAAAGGAATTTCCCCCCTCCCATCCCATCTCCTAGGGGATATTATCTCCAGGGAAAATAAGTAGGTGAAAAGTCAAACGTCCCTTTCCAGACGCCTCCGCTCCTCCTTCTTATGTCAGCACTAGAGTAAAGGCAGCTTGAAGTGCTGACATCTATGTTCTCATCGGCTTCTCTTAAATTTATCTTCCCTTTCTCAATGCCAGGGAAATCGAGTTGAAGCTGAAAGGGTTGCTGAACCTCAAGGGCTCCTGGAAAAAACTGGCTGACATCCGAAGGGCTTTTTGGTTTTATCGGACCCCAACCTCAGGTCAGTCTTAACAACTGCTGTGATTCGCTTAATAAGTGTGGCAAGAAAAGTTGTAAAAGAAAGGGACAAAAGTCACTTAGCAAACGATTCACTTAACAACATAAATTTTGGGCTCCATTGTGGTCGTAAGTTGAGGACTATCTGTAGAACAAGGTTCCTCCACCTTGACTCCTCTAAAATGGGTGGACTTCAACTCCCAGAATTCTCTCTCTCTCTCTCTCTCTCTCTTCCCACTCTGGCAAAGGAAGTCCTGTAAGGTATGCTCGCTTTCTTCCAGCACACACACACACACACACACACACACACACACATGTTTAGAAAGTACTGCAGATTCCAAGAAGAATTCTGATAATTTCCAGACAGGATTCGAGTTGGGTTTCCCTCACCTCGAGCACAAAGTCCAGAAGTAGTTTCCAAGTAGAAACAAAATTAATCATCTTCTTTTCTTCACACACACACACACACACACACACACACACACACACACACACACATTAGAAAGCACTGCAGATTCCAAGAAGAATTCTGATAATTTCCAGACAGGATTCGAGTTGGGTTTCCCTCACCTCGAGCACAAAGTCCAGAAGTGGTTTCCAAGTAGAAACAAAATTAATCATCTTCTTTTCTTCACACACACACACACACACACACACACACACACATTAGAAAGCACTGCAGATTCCAAGAAGAATTCTGATAATTTCCAGACAGGATTCGAGTTGGGTTTCCCTCACCTCGAGCACAAAGTCCAGAAGTGGTTTCCAAGTAGAAAACATAATTAATCATCTCCCTTTCTTTACACACACACACACACACAAACATACACACACACACTCAGAAGGCGCTGCAGATTCGAAGAAGAATTCTAATAATTTCCAGACAGGATTTGAGTTGGGTTTCCCTCACCTCGAGCACAAAGTCCAGAAGTGGTTTCCAAGTAGAAAGAAAATGAATCGTCTTCTTTTCTTTACACACACACAAACATACACACATACACTCAGAAGGCGCTGCAGATTCCAAGAAGAATTCTGATAATTTCCAGACAGGATTCAGAAGTGCAGGCTATCAGTGGCGGACCAGCAGGGAGATGAATAGTTGTCTGTCACACCTATTTGCCCCTGCCCCCTGCCTTTTATCCCCAGAACTAGGGTGGGGCTTCGCCAGCAGCAATGGCTTTTCCGTCCAGAGGACCAGCCCATAGATTTCCACTTCTCTCCTCTCCTCTGCCTTTTGTGCATCCAAGCGTCAGGCACTGGACCCAGCTGTTCCTCCTCTTCCTCATCAGCCACCTCCAGACCTGGGGGCTTTTGACTCTCCATATGAGGGCTGACAGATGGCCCAGGCTCCGCCTCCTTCTCTATCTCTGCCAGCTCCATTCCCTCTTCCCCCTCAGAGCTCCCAGGTTACCTTGATGCTGGTCCTGACTCCCACACCTCCTCCTCCTCTTCTGATTCAGCTGCCGGAGGAGCTGGTGGCCGACAGGCCACAAAACAGACTTACCTGAAATTTAGTTTTTAAAGAGGAGAAATATTGTTCTGGAGGACAGTCCGCCATATCTTTCTTGTCCCAGAAAACCATCCCTGCCTCTGACTTTTCAAGGACATTTCTGTGTCCCCAGAATATGTCAGCAAGCATTGGGATGAAGATGCATTCTTTGGCTACCAATATCTCAATGGGGCGAGTCCCGGGATCATTCAGCGATGCTCAGAGATCCCAGCGAAATTCCCGGTGACACAAGAGATGGTGGTCGAATCGTTGGGACTGGAGACCACCCTGGAGAAAGAAGTGAAGGTAAGATGTGGAACACAGTAAAACACCCATAAGGCAAGACTGGCTCTACAAAGTATGACTAACTGAAGAAGCTTTGGTGGTCAACAGCTGATGGGAAGCCAACATCTCCCTCAGCTTCTGGAGGCTTCATAGATAGTCCACCTGATGTTCTCTCCACCCCTTTTCTCCATAAAACCCTTTGAGGTAGGGTGGGCTGAAAGAGAAGTCCCACCTAAAAGTCCTCCAGGGACCTTTTATGGTTGAGGAGGACCTTCCTAAACCAATCCAACGCCTTGACCTTCATGTCACTGCCCAGTGAGAAAACCAAGATGTTTTGGAGTTCCTGAGGTAGGAAATCCAAAATGGAGTCTTCAGGTGACCCATTGGAGGTCCCCTTTCTATGGGGACAAAGTATCATCCAGAGTTGGTGACAGACTGATTTCGGTAGACCTAGCTCAAACTGAGCTCTTTCTCTCTGTAGCAACCAATGGATGAATCTTGGCTAGTCCCCAAGTTCTCTGGATTTAATTTGTTCTCCACAAAGGTGGTGGATTGGGTCCATTGTAAATAGTCCTAATAATTACATTTGAAGTGGGAAAGGAGAGGGAGGGAGGAAGGAAGGACAATGGAGGGAGGAAGAGGGAGGTGGGAGAAAGTGGGTGGGAGGGAGGAAAGAATGGAGGGAAGAAGGAAGAGGGAAGTGGGAGGAAGGAGGAAATGGGAGGAAGGAAGGGAGGATGAGGGAGGGAAGGGGAGGGAGGGAGGAAGGAAGGACAATGGAAGGAGGAAGAGGGACAGAGGAAGAGAGAGTAGGGAGGAAGTGGGAGGAAGGAAGGAAGGGAGGAAGGGAGGAAGGAAAGGGAGGGAAGGAAGCAGGAGGGGAGGGAAGGAAGTCGGAGGGAGGGAGGGAGAAAGGGAGGAGGAGGGGAAGAAGGAAGGAAGGGACAACGGAGAGAGGAAGAGGGAGGGGAAAGAAAGTGGGAGGAGGGGAGGAAGGATGGGGTAGGGAGGAAAGAAGTAGAATGGAGGGAGGAAGATGGAAGTGGGAGGGAGGAGGAAGTGGGAGGAAGGGAGGGAGGGAGGGAGGACAATGGAAGGAGGAAGAGGGACAGAGGAAGAGGGAGGAAGGAAGAGATGAGAAGGAGAAGAACAAAGCACTTGGAGAGGAATCCACATCTTCCATTTGGGAAACGTAGCGTGGTCTCTCCAGGCGCCTTCTGTCCCTACCTTCCTTCCCCTCCATCTCAGCGCTCTGTTTATGGCTCCTAGGAAGGCCGGATCTTCCTCGTTGACTGCCAGATCCTGGAGGGCATCCCAGCCACCACACTCAACGGGTCCCCCCAATACGTCTCGGCCCCTCTCTGCCTCCTCCACCTCAACCCCTGGGGGGAGATGATGCCCGTTGCAATTCAGGTAAAGCTCTCCACTTTTCCACCCCTTCTCTCAAGCTCCTGGGTTCCAGGGAAGAACTTCCATATTGTCGGCCTTTTTTTTTGATAGTTGCCGGGTTTTTTTTTTTTTCTGGCAAAAAACATCCTTGGGGGAGCTGGATTCACTTAACAACCGTTAAGATTCACTTTACCGTCACCAAAAAAAAACGTGGTCGCAAGAATTGTATTTCCACAAAACTGGAAAGCAGACAGAATCCCGTTGGAAGGAGAAATTATAAAGAAAAATGTAGAATGTGCAGGAATGAATAGATTAACGTTGAGGATAAAAGATAAAGAGGAGTCAATGTATTTCAGGACAGGGGATAAATTTTACGATTGGTTAGAAAGGAAATATCAATAAGGGTATGGAGATAAAATAGACAGAGTATCGTTTGGAATAGGTATAGTAATTTGGGCAGGATATTCATCTTTATTGATGCTATCCTGCCCAAGAGCGATAATTGCAACTTTCTCCCATTTTTCCAAATCCTGTTTTATTCTTTTAACCAGAGGTGTGTAGTTATCTTCTTTCAGAGCTGAGCATGTAGCTGATATCCATATCCCTAAATATTTAAAAAAAAATTACTATTTGCAGGTCTAATTCCTTTTCTAATTCTTTCTTTTGCATTTCTGTTAAATTTTTGACTAACAATTTAGTTTTCCCTTTATTCAATTTAAGTCCGGCTACTTCGCCATACCTTCCTATTTCCTCCAAAATTCTCGGGCCCATTTCTAACGGTTTCTCTATGATGAATACTATGTCGTCCGCAAAAGCCTGTTTTTTTTTATACTCCTCTCCCCTAATCTTCAATCCTTTTTATTTCGCTGTTTTTCCTAATTCTATTTAATAGTGATTCTAGTGTCAAGATGAGTAGCAGAGGTGATAACGGGCATCCTTGTCTTACACCTTTCTTAAATTGAAATGAGTTAGGGTTAGGAAAAAGTACTTTTATTGTAAAAAGTACACAAATGATAAAATAGATACAATTATTCATCAAATAAGAAATTGAAATGAGAATAGAGGTAAATAGAAAATTAAAATTAAACGTTAAGGAAGACTCACAGTATTTCCAAATATGGGACAGATGGTATGAATGGATTAATCGATGGGGGGAAAAAAGTAAAGTCAAATACAGTAAGAAATTAAAGGTAACAAATATACACCGTCATTAAGAAATTAAGGTTAATGTATATATCTATTCACACATTTAAATATTATAGATAGATAATCCTGTTTGTTAGTTTTAGTATGTATGTAATTTAGAATTGCATTTTATTTTAGAGTTACGAACATTTTGTACAATTTTTATCTTTTTATATTGAATAAAGTTTGTTTTTAATTTAAAAAAAAATAGCAAAAGGCACAAGGCTCACTACATTGGACAACCCCCCTGGAGCATCTCAGACCCTATAAAAATCCATCCATTCCTCAGCCACCCCAGAAACATTGCTGTTGTCACTGAAGTTTCTGGAAACCAAATAAACCTTCTTTCCTTGCCAAAAAGAAAAAGAAAGAAAGAAAATCGGGGCTGCTTAAATACCATTCTAGATTGAACTGAAAAGGGAAACAAGAGAGAGGGGAAGGAGCAGAGAGAGAGGAAGGGAGAAGAGAGGAGAGGAGAGGGAGAAGAAAGGGGAAAGGAGAGGAAGAAAAGGAAGAGGAAAGAGGAGTAGGAGAGAAGGTTAGAAGGGGGGAAGAAGAGAGGAGAGGGAGAGGGAGAAGAAAGGGGAAAGGAGAGGAAGAAAAGGGAGGGAAAAGAGGAGTAGGAGAGAAGGTTAGAAGGGGGAAGAAGAGAGGAGAGGAGAGGGAGAGAGAGAAGAAAGGGGAAAGGAGAGGAAGAAAAGGGAGGGAAAAGAGGAGTAGAAGAGAAGGTTAGAAGGGGGAAGAAGAGAGGAGAGGAGAGGGAGAAGAAAGGGGAAAGGAGAGGAAGAAAAGGGAGAGGAAAGAGGAATAGGAGAGAAGGTTAGAATGGGGAAGAAGAGAGGAGAGGAGAGGGAGAGGGAGAAGAAGGGGAAAGGAGAGGAAGAAAAGGGAGGGAAAAGAGTAGGAGAGAAGGTTAGAAGGGGGAAGAAGAGAGGAGAGGAGAGGGAGAGAGAGAAGAAAGGGGAAAGGAGAGGAAGAAAGGGGAGGGAAAAGAGGAGTTGGAGAGAAAGTTAGAAGGGGGAAGAAGAGAGGAGTGGGGGAAAGGAAGGGGAAGTAGGAAAGAGAAGGAGAGGAAGAACGAAGAAAGTAGGAAGAGATAGAGGAAGGAAGAGAAGGGGAAGAGAAGAAGAAAAGTTGTGGCAAAAAATAAAGAAGGGTAAATGGTAAAAGAGCAGCCCCGAACAATTAAAAATTAAAAAATGAAAGTTAAAAGATAAGATGAATGAAAAGTGGTGGATAAACGACTGTGCATGTAAATATGTTTATGAGAAACAAAAATAAAAACTTTTTTTTTGGAAAAAAAAAAAAGACCGCAGTAAGTAGCACAGTGGTTAGAGGGCAGTATGGCAGGCTAATTCTGCCCACTGCCAGGAGTTCGATCCTGACCGGCTCAAGGTTGACTCAGCCTTCCGTCCTTCCTTCTGAGGTCGGTAAAACGAGGACCCAGATTGTTGGGGGGGGGGCAAGAGGCTGACTCTGTAAACTGCTCAGAAAGACCATTTATATAGATAGATGACAGACAGACAGACAGACAGATCGACGGATCGATAAATGGATGGATGGATGGATGGATGGATGGATGGATGGATGGATGGATGGATGGATAAATGGATGGATAAATGGATGGATGGATGGATGGATGGATGGATAAATGGATGGATGGATGGATGGATAGATGGATGGATGGATGGATGGATGGATGGATGGATGGATGGATGGACAGCAACAGAGGCAGACAGGCAGACAGAGGAGAGAGAGTGGGGAGGGAGGGGGGAGCAAGAGAGAGAGAGATTGATTGATTGATTGATTGATTGATTGATTTGATTGATTGATTGATCGATCGATTGATTTTATCTTCTCCAGAGGCTCCGTTGAAAAAACAGGAATCTCACGAGTTTCTTCTCCTTCCAGCTGACTCAGCAGCCTGGACCAAGGAGCCCCATTTTCCTCCCCACGGATCCAGAGTGGGACTGGGCCCTGGCCAAGTTTTGGGTTCGTAACAGCACGTTATACCTCCACGAGATCCTGGCTCACCTGCTTCATACCCACCTGTTGGTGGAGGTCTACCTTCTGGCCACCCTCCGGCAGCTTCCCAAGTGCCATCCGGTCCACAAGGTGTGTCAGTGTGGGGAGGGGAAATGAGAGGTCAGAGAGACCTCCGGCCACAAGGCGGGGTGGGTGGGTTTCAACCCCATTGAATGTTCCGAGATGAAACAAAGATTTTGGCCACCGGGTGGCCCAGATGTCCCCTGGACTTTGCGAGTCACGGTTGTGTGTGACTTGTCACCTGCTCCAAAAACATCTCAAGAGGGTTGAGATGCCACCAATCCCTAGAAGTTGAGGAATTCCCAGGAGGGGTCCAGGAGGGAGGTCCTCCTCTCCGATCTTCTCCCCTCAAGACCATGGGTGGGATTCAGAAATCTTAGCAACCAGTTCTCTGCCTAGTTGGTGTGGCCTACGTGGCCTCCTGCATTTTCACCCTCCCCAGGCTCCAGAGGCTTTTCTCGAGCCTCCGGGAGGGCGAAAACAGACTCCCTCAGACTCCGGAGGCCCTCTGGAGACCGGAAACAAGCCCATTTTTTGGACTTCTGCTACTTCCGGTAGGCCCATTTTTTCACCCTTCCCAGGCTCCGGAGGCTTTCCTCGAGCCTCCAGGAGGGCAAAAACAGCCTTCCCTGGGCTTTGGAGGCCCTCCAGAGGCCGGAAACGGGGCTGTTTCCGGACTTCCGGAACTTCCGGTAGGCCTGTTTTTCGCCTTCCCAGAGCCTCCGCCCGAACCCTGCACTTACCTGGCATCCAAAATGGGCTGTGTGGAGACTCCTGGGAGGGGAGGGGGCAGGATGGGTGGGGTCAGCCAGTCCTTGGAACTACCACTTCGACGAACCAGGTTAAAATTAAACATCCGGTTCGCCAGAAATGGTCCGAACCGGCTGAATCCCACCCTTGCTCAAGACGTCGTAGAGAGCGAGAAGAAGGAGAACATCTCCCAGCGACTCCATAATTTACGTCGTGTCTTCTCTGTTTCCTTGTCCGCAGCTCTTAATCCCCCACTTCCGCTACACCCTGCATATCAACATCCTCGGCCGGACGCACCTCCTGGCTCCCGACGGGATGCTGGACAAGGTAATATGGACGGCTTCTTCTCACTCTTGATCAGCCTTGGAGGGGATTGTCCACACGATGGGCCTACATCTGGCCTGGGAAGGGAAGGGAAGGGAGGCGGTTCCAGGAATGTTATGTGGGGTGGAGAGAACATTTTTGTGGGTTAGACTGTTCCAGGCATCAGAGGATGGGGGGGTCTGGCGGGTATGTGTAGGTCCAAAAATGGAAGATAGAAGGCGCTACTGAATGAGTAGAGCCCTTCTCCTTTTTTACACGTGTCAGGTGTCCTCTTATGAAGGTGTACTACAAATGTGATTCATTCTTTCTTTCTTTCTTTCTTTCTTTCTTTCTTTCTTTCTTTCTTTCTTTCTTTCTTTCTTCCTTCCTTCCTTCCTTCCCTTCCCTTCCCTTCCCTTCCTTTTCTTTTTTAATCTATTTTTCTTTGTTTGTTTTTTCTTTCTTTCCCCATTCTCTTTCCCTTATCTTCTTTCCTCTGCTTTTCTTTCTTTCCTTCCTTCTCTTCCTTCTTCCTTTTTCTTTCTTTCTCTCTCTATTTGTTATTTCTTTTTTTCCTCCCTCCCCCTTTCTTTCTTTCTTTCTTCCTTCCTCCCTCCCTCCCCCCTCCCTCTTTCTCTTTCTACCTTTCTTTTTTCTTTGTTTTTCACTTTTTCTTTCTTTTTTCCTTCTTTCTCTTTCTCTTTCTTTCCTCCCTTCCTTCCTCCTTCCCTCCCTTTCTCTTTCTACCTTTCTTTTTTCTTTGTTTTTCACTTTTTCTTTCTTTTTTCCTTCTTTCTCTTTCTTTCCTCCCTTCCTTCCTCCTTCCCTCCCTTTCTCTTTCTACCTTTCTTTTTTCTTTGTTTTTCACTTTTTCTTTCTTTTTTCCTTCTTTCTCTTTCTCTTTCTTTCCTCCCTTCCTTCCTTCCTCCCTCCCTTTCTCTTTCTATCTTTTTTCTTTGTTTTTCACTTTTTCTTTCTTTTATCCTTCTCTCTCTTTCTCTTTCTTTCCTCCCTCCCTCCCTTCTTTCTTTCTTTTTCTTTCTTTCTTTCTTTGTCATTTTTTCTTTTTGTTTTTCTCTTCTTTTTTTTTCTTTCTCCATCCCTCCTCCCCGCTCTCTTTCTCTTTCTCTCTCCCTCTCTTTCTTCTTTCTTTCTTTCTTTGTCTTTTTTATTTTTCTCTTCTTTCTTTCTTTCTTTCTTTCTTTCTTTCTTTCTTTCTTTCTTTCTTTCTTTCTTTCTTTCTTTCTTTCTTTCTAGATGATAGGCACAGGTTTCCAGGGTCTGTCCCAGCTGGTGGCCAGAGGTCTTTCAAAGCTGACCTACTCTATGCTTTGCCTCCCTGATGACCTTCGGGACAGAGGCGTAGATGCCTTGCCCAACTACCACTACAAGGAGGACGGATTGAAGCTCTGGAGCGCTATAGAGAGGTGCGATCCCCAAAGAAGGCGATGGGCACCCCCTCCTCTAATTACAGAATGGCAGATACGGGGCCCCTTTCATTCAGTATCTGGTGTTTTTCAACCTCAGCGGTTTTAAAATGGCTGGACTTCAACTCCCAGAATTCCCCAACCAGCATGGGAATCCTGGGAGTTGAAGTCCACACGTCTTAAACCTTGCTGAAGTTGGGGGGGGGGAAAAAAGACTGCTATAGGGGGGAATTCGGGTCATAGCAACTTGCCTGCAAGATAATCTCTAGATTGGAGATCTTAGCTTGGGCCGGTGGTGGGGGTTGGACTAGATGACCTACAGCCGTGATGGCAAACCTATGGCACGGGTGCCACAGGTGGCACGCGGCGCCATATCAGTGGGCACGCGAGCATTGCCGTAGCTCAGCTCCAGCGGGCATGCGTGCACCGGCCAGCTGATTTTCGGGACTTCCGGGCCGACTGGAAGTCGGGAAATGGGCCATTTCCGGCCTCCGGAGGGCCTCCGGGTGGGATGGTGAACTGGGGAAGGCTGTTTTAGCCCTCCCCAGGCTCCAAGAAAGACTCTGGAGCTAGGAGAGGCGAAAAATGGGCCTACTGAGCCCCACTGTGCCATCGTGTGCCAAAAGCGGGGGGAACGCGGGGCGGGGGGTCGCGCATGTATGTGGGAGGGCAGGGCGCATTGAATTATGGGTGTGCACATACGTGGGCAACCTCCCCGCCCTCCCCCCCCGCTTTTGGCACGCGACGGCAAAGAGGTTAGCCATCACTGATCTACAGGGTCCCTTTCCAGATGGGCGGCTCTAAAAATGTTTTAATAAAGGAATCAATAATATCGACGAGCCCAGGGGTGGGCTTCAAAACTTTTAGCAAGGGGTTCTCTGTCCAGTTGCTGGGTGGGCGTGGCCATGGTGGGCGTGGCCTACTCGGCCTCCTGCAGCACAGTGGGGCGGGGGCATTTTTATCCTACTCGGGCTCCAGAGGCTTTCTTCTAGCCTCCGAGAGGGCGAAAACGGCCTCCCCAGGCTCCGGAGGCCCTCTGGAGGCCGGAAACGAGCCCGTTTCCCGCCTTCACGAATTTTCAGTAGGCCCGTTTTTCACCCTCCCCGAGCCTCCGCACGCACCCTGCACTTACCTGCATCTAAAATGGGCCGCGTGGGGAAGGGAGGGACAGGGTAGGCGGGGCCAGCCAGGAGTTGGATTTGAGGGTTCTCCGAACTGCACAGATTCTTAGCTAAAGGTTCTCCCGAATCCCTATGAACTCCCTGTCAGCACTCCAGTGCTGACATCAGGAGAAGAAGAAGACGCTTGACTTTTCACCTACTTATTTTCCCTGCAGATAATATCCCCTAGGAGATGGGATGGGAGGGGGGACATTCCTGTGAGCTGAAGTAGTAGAGATGGGGGGGGAGAGTGACTTGGAAGATGGCCAATGAGACGCTGAGAATTGGGGAAGGGTTTGGGGTCAGAGGGTCAGTGTCGGCTACGATGGAGTCGGGGACAGATCGTTGTACTCAATAAATGAAAGATTTCATCAAAGACTATTTGTTTGGAAATGCAATTTATTTGAGACGACATTGTAACCTGACACCCCCAGCAGCCCACCTCTGAACGAGCCCAAGAAAAAACACGAGGAATTTTAAACACCGATCGGCATAAATAGAGCTCGGGTTTAATACTTAGCAGTCGGTAGAATCCTTCCGTAATGGCTTCTTAGCTTTCTTACAATCCGTTTGTTTATCAGAAGTTCCTGCTGCTCTACTGCTGTTTAGGCAAATGTGAGTTTTTTCTCTCTCTCGTATCCCGGGATTGACGATGGCCCTTCTCTTCCCCTGCCCGCCGTGCTTTGCAGTTTTGTGTCGGGAATGATCGGCCTTTATTACCCGAGCGACGGAGCTGTGGAGAAGGATATGGAGCTTCAGGCCTGGGTGGCGGAAATCTTTGAGAAATGTTTCCATCAGCGGCAATCCTCTGGTATAAAAAATCCTTCACTCTTCAACCGCGACGCGGCTTTTCTGCGATCGAGGTGTGAAATCAAGAAAGGCCAGGGGCCATTTAAACCACCGGGTGGTCGGACCTGGTCCACTTGAAGACTTGCGGGCTTCGGCTCCCGGAATTCTCCCGATTCCCACAAAGATTTACCAGAATTCAGCACCGATAGGACACGAACGAATGTGGTTGGACTATTTCATTCGATAGGATAGCTTTCTTAATAGAGAGTGGGAATGCGGTCGACGTAATATATCTTGACTTCGGCGAAGTGAAAAAAAAAAAAAGAGCTGGCTGGGGACAATTCTGGGAGTCGAAGTCCACCAGTCTTAAGGTTGGACAACCCAGTTTGAGGCCATGCCTCGACATGGTGCTGTCTTTCAGAATTATCTGGAAGTTTCAATTGGTTCAAAACCCATTAGTTGTATAGTCAGTGATGGGATTCAGCCGGTTCGGGACGGTTTAGGTGAACCGGTAGTTCAATTGCTGGCTGGCCCCACTCCTTCCCGCCCCACCCCTTCCAGGAGTCCCCACACGTCCCATTTTGGCTCCCAGGTAAATGCAGGGAGACCTCTTAGGCCAATGATGGCTAAGCTTTTTGCCGTCGTGTGCCAAAAGCACACCCCTGCATCTCACCAATATTTCTTTTTAATTCTTCCAGGTTTCCCTGCACACTTAGGAACTATTGCCGAATTAACCAAGTATCTGACCATGATGATCTTCACCTGTTCAGCCCGTCATGCCAGTGTCAACAATAGCCAGGTTTGGAGGGTCCTTTTTTCTTCTTCCTTAACTCTATGGGAGGATAGGGTGGGTTGAACCATCCATCTGCCCCCCTTTTCTCCGACCCAATGCTCCCCATGCTGGCTAGGTATGATGGAAGGTAAACCAAGATATCTGGATGATATCAGATTGGTGGAAATCTCACCGTATGCACGAAAAAGGGGCTTAATAAGCATGACTCCATCTTGGAGATGAAGCTCCTTAGATGTCTCCATGCTTGGAGATGGAGCTCCTTAGATGTCTCCATGCTTGGAGATGGAGCTCCTTGGATGATTCCATGCTTGGAGATGAAGCTCCTTAGATGACTCCATGCTTGGAAATGAAGCTCCTTGAATGTCTCCATGCTTGGAGATGAAGCTCCTTGGATGATTCCATGCTTGGAGATAAAGCTACTTAGAAGTTTCCATGCTTGGAAATGAAGCTCATTAGATGACTCCATGCTTGGAGATGAAGCTCCTTAGATGTCTCCATGCTTGGACATGCTCCTTAGATGATTCCATGCTTGGAGATAGAACTACTTAGATATCTCCATGTTTGGAAATGAAGCTCCTTAGATGACTCCATGCTTGGAAATGAAGCTCCTTGGATGATTCCATTCTTGGAGATGAAGCTCCTTGGATGGGTCCATGCTTGGAGATGAAGCTCCTTGGATGATTCCATGCTTGGAGATAAAGCTACTTAGAAGTTTCCATGCTTGGAGATGGAGCTCCTTGGATGATTCCATGCTTGGAGATGGAGCTCCTTGGATGATTCCATGCTTGGAGATGAAGCTCCTTGGATAATTCGATGCTTGGATATGGAGCTCCTTGATTGTCTCCATGCTTGGAGATGAAGCTCCTTGGATGACTCCATGCTTGGAGATGGAACTCCTTGGATGATTCCATGTTTGGAGATGAAGCTCCTTATATGTTTCCATGCTTGGAGATGAAGCTCCTTAGATGTCTCCATGCTTGGACATGCTCCTTATATGACTCCATGCTTGGAGATAGAGCTACTTAGATATCTCCATGTTTGGAAATGACACTCCTTAGATGACCCCATGCTTGGAGATGGAGCTTCTTAGATGCCTCCATGCTTAGAGATGAAGCTCCTTAGATGACTCCATGCTTGGAGATAAAGCTCCTTAGATGTCTCCATATTTGGAAATGACACTCCTTAGATGACCCCATGCTTGGAGATGGAACTCTTTGGATGCCTCCATGCTTGAGAGCTGGATCTACAAGTTACACCTGTAGAAAGCATCCCAGATAGTCAATGGAGGTCTCCTTTCTAGACCTCCTCTAGAGAAGAATTCCAGAACTTTCCAAGTGGGAGCTAAGGAATGGCTCCTGGGTCTGAAGATCCTCTAACCTCCAACTTTCCTTCTTCTCCAGTTTGATTTTGGAGCCTGGATGCCCAACTACCCTTCCACCATGAGAAGGCCTCCCCCGGAATCCAAGGGCAGCGTGACTTTTGCCGACATCCTGGAGACCTTGCCAGATGTCAGCACAAGCTGCCAGACGTTGCTCATCTTGTGGCTTCTCAGCCGAGAGCGAGGAGACAAGGTAAGGTGATATTTTCGGCATCACAAGCCAAATTAGGGTGGGCCACGCGAGGGAAGGATTAAGGAGTGGTGCGGTGGCCTAGAGGTGGAGCTCTCGCCTCACAATCAGGAGGCTGTGAGTTCGATCCTAGGTAGAGGCAGGTATTTCTCTCTCTCTCGGCACAATGAGAAATATATCTGCTGAACAAAACTCCTCATTGGCAACAGGCAGGGCATCCGGCCAGTAAGCATTCAGCTCCATTCAGTTGCCCAGACTCCACCCACAAGGGATTATGGAGCCATTAAAAGATGATAATGATGATGAAAAGGAAGGAAGGAAGGATTAAGGAATCTTTCATCTCTAATCCCAATCAGTAATCTAGCCACGCGGTTTTTAAATAATCCCACCACTGAGAATCGACAAATCAAGGTTGCGCTATAGAATGATTTTGTGGTTCTGGTTGGCTTGATTTAAAGCGACATGTCCAGGGGTGAGTTCTAAATATTTTTACTACCGGTTCTGTGGGCGTGACTTATTTTGTGGGCGTGGCTTGGTGGGGGGTAATGTGACTGGGTGGGCGTGACCAACTTTTTTTTTATTTTTATTTTTACTTTTAAAAATGCTTTTAGAAGCCTCTGACGATCAGGCAACTCATCTGGGATCGCCAGAAGCTTTTAAAGGCATTTTTTTTTCCTACAACCTCTCCGATTGAAAAAATTCTTTTAAAAGCCTCTGACGATCCCAGCTGAGCCGCGGGATCATCAGAGGCTTTTTTTTTTTTTACTTTTAAAAGCATTTTTTCTACAGCCTAAAGAGGTTGCAGGAAAAAAAATGCTTTTAGAAGCCTCTGACGATCAGGCAACTCATCTGGGATCGCCAGAAGCTTTTAAAGGCATTTTTTTTCCCTACAACCTCTCCGATTGAAAAAATTCTTTTAAAAGCCTCTGACGATCCCAGCTGAGCCGCGGGATCATCAGAGGCTGTTTTTTTTTTTTTACTTTTAAAAGCATTTTTTCTACAGCCTAAAGAGGTTGCAGAAAAAAAAATGCTTTTAGAAGCCTCTGACGATCAGGCAACTCATCTGGGATCGCCAGAAGCTTTTAAAGGCATTTTTTTTCCTACAACCTCTCCGATTGAAAAAATTCTTTTAAAAGCCTCTGACGATCCCAGCTGAGCCGCGGGATCATCAGAGGCTTTTTTTTTTTTTACTTTTAAAAGCATTTTTTCTACAGCCTAAAGAGGTTGCAGAAAAAAAAATGCTTTTAGAAGCCTCTGACGATCAGGCAACTCAGCTGGGATCGCCAGAAGCTTTTAAAGGCATTTTTTTCCCCCTACAACCTCTCCGATTGAAAAAATTCTTTTAAAAGCCTCTGACGATCCCAGCTGAGCTGCGGGATCATCAGAGGCTTTTTTTTTTTTTTTTTTACTTTTAAAAGCATTTTTTCGGCCAAAGAGGTTGTAGAAAAAATGCTTTTAAAAATGATAATTAAAAAAAGCCTCTGGTGGGCGGGGTAAGCATGGGGCAACCGGGCCGGGGACCAGTTCGGGGGCGTGGTCAGCACCTGTTATTACCGGTTCTCCGAACTACTAAAATTTTTTACTACCGGTTCTTGCGAACCGGTGCGAACCGAGAGCAACCCACCACTGGAAATGTCGGTCCAGCCACTGTAGTTTATAAACCGTGGTTTGCAAGCCCAAACAATCCTAGTTTAGTTAATAAACCATGTTTTAAGAGTGAAATCTGAATTCGGTCTTGGCTTCTCAGTCTTAGTTACCTTGTGGATTGTTGTGAAGATATACCAGGTTCTCGACTTACGACGATCTTATACAATCATTTGAAATTACCACAGAACACCCCCTCAAAAAAGAGACTTACGACCCGGTTCTGAAGTTCTGACGGTTTTCCCAAAGTCACATGATTGCATTTTTGGAGCTAAGCGACAATCCCATATTGCTGTTTCCAATGCACTAATCACATGATCAAAATTAATAATGTTTTTGCCAAAAAAAACCAGCATTTACTTCCAATGTTTGGCGAAAACACCCCAGAGCGAACAATGGGTTCGCTTAACGACCTCAGGTTCACTTAGCAACCTTTGTGATTCGCTTAATGACCACTGCAAAAAAAAGGTCGCAAAATCAGATCGGTCATGTGGTGACACTCACTTTATGACCGTCACAACGTAACACGCCTAATAGGCCGGTTTCATTACGGACGTAAATTGAGGACGACCTGTAAAAGGGAGACAGGGGAAATTTGCTGCTCGCTTAGATTCTTCAGAGGAAGGAAAAACATAGGACCCAAAGTTTCCGTTGCTAAGTGAAACAGCTAAGTGAATTTTGTCCCATTTTATGACCTTCCTTGCCACGGTTGTTCAGTGAATCGCCACGGTTATTAAATGAGTCAGACGGTTGTTAAGTGAATCCGGCTTCCACACGGACTTTGCTCTTCAGAAGGTCGCAAAAGGGGAATCACGCGACCCCACTGCGACCGTCATAAGTATGAGTCAACTGCCAAGTGCCTGAATTTCGACTCTTCGTGTGAAAAATGGTCCTAAGTCACTTTTTCCACTGCCGTCGTAACTTCAAACGGTCACTAAATGAATCGTTGTAAGTCGAGGACTACCCTTATGAATCACGTAGGGTACTTAACGTATAATGTGAGGTTCAGAGTTGCAGTCCATATATAGCTTTGTTTTTCCTTAAATTGGTTGGCGGTGGAGAGCTCCCATATTAGAATATTTGCAATTTTCTGAGAGGAAATCTATGTTCTAGTTTTGTGAGGGCCACCATCAGTGGTGGGATTCAACCGGTAGTGGCGAACAGGCCTGCCCACCTGCCTCGGCGCTATGCCATCCTATTTAACCATGTCTTTTAAGCCGCTTGCATGCGAGCGCTCACATTTTCGGTGCGCGGCGAACCGGTGGTAAAATTATATGAAACGCACCTCTGCCCACCACTGGATTCCCGGGTACACAACGTTCCCTTCAAGGGATCCTTCCTCAGATCCCAGGAGATCTCCATCCTGAGAGGATTTCCTCGATCATTCCAAAACACTTCCCTCGAGCGAATGGAGCCCCCAACTCCAGAACGTCTGCTTCAAAGGGGGACACGTCTCGTGGTCTCCAAACATCTCCCTTGGGCTGATGGTTCTCCTACCCCACGGGTCTGCAACCTTAAACACTTAAAGAGCCATTTGGACCCGTTTCCCACAGAAAAGAAAACACCGGGAGCCACAAAACCTTCCCGTGCCTGACTATTTCTTGAACGGCTACAAAACTAGCATATGTTGTTGAATTAAACATTCTGTTTTCTTCTGAAACTTTTCTTTTCTTGGATTTATCCATGGTTGGCCTACCGGGGGTTGAAAAACTCAATAAATCGCGTGCCGGCGGGTGTCGCACATTGGCGGTTGTGACACATATTTTGAGTGACAGGGAGCCGCAGCAGAGGGGTGAAAGAGCCACAGCTCCAGAGCCACAGTTTGCTGACTCAGTCTTCTCTGAAGAAGATGGTTTTCCAGATCTCCTAAAATGGGAACTCACCCGCGATGGGTTTCACATTTTGTTACTACCGGTTCGCACGCATGCCCAGTTCACCCGCATGCCTGCCTTCCGCGCATGCGCCCGGCTTCAAAAACATGCCTAAATCGGATGCATATTATATTTATATTATATGCCGCCCCCACCTCCACCTGTGATTTCCGCTACCAATTCGCTCGAACCGGCTGAATACCACCTCTGGATCTCACTATGGTTTTCTTTCTTCTCCTTCCAGAGATCACTGGGTTACTACCCTGAGGAACATTTCACCGAGGAAGGCCCAAAGAACGTCATTGCCGCTTTCCAAAAACATCTGGCCAAGATCTCCCAGGAAATTCAAGAGAGGAACCGACGCCTTCCGCTTCCGTACAATTATCTCAACCCTCCTGAGGTAGAGAACAGCATCTCCATCTAAGGACCCGGTCACTCATCCTGTTGTACAATGAGGTTCCTCAGCCCACCGAGTCATGGGGGAACCTTCCATGGAAAGACACCGGTCAAGAGTTAGGACACTTCGTATAGATTGAGCTGACCTTGGTCAACAACATCCAGAAACTTCTGGTTGTGGAACAGAGAAAACTGTGTTGAGGGTGTGAAAATGAGCGAGCTCTCACTGTGTGGTTATGCCAACACATCTGGACATTTTTAACCTTCCTCTTTGTGGACACTTCAGAGAGAAAGACTCAATCCTAACTCTGCCACCATCTGGGTCCTCACTAGAAGCTCGACTCAACTTTTCCCCACTGCTCCTTATTTTAGGACTTGACAGTGGGTCTGTCTGACTCGTAGTTATGACGGTCACAATGTCCCAGGGTCCCATGATCCCCTGTTGTGACCGTTTGACAAAGTCAATGCGGAAAGTCAGATTCACTTAACAACTCTGGCAAGAAAGGTCATAAAAACAGGGCAAAAACTCAATTAACAACTATCTCGCTCAGCAACAGAAATGTGGGGGGGGAGGCAATTGTGGTTGTAAGTTGAGGACCAGCTGTATCTTATCTTTTTCCTATCTTAGGAAAAATAAATAATATTAATCTAATCTGTAAGGGATCAAACATGTTAAGGAATATTAATGTAGTCAGCCCAATCTTATTTTCTTATTTTATTCAAAACAAAGAGAGATCATCATCATCTCCTTTTAATGACCCCCATAATCCCTTGCGGGGTGGAGTCTGGGCAACTGAATGGAGCTGAGTGTTTTACCGGCCGGATGCCTTTCCTGTCGCCGATGAGGAGTTTTGTTCAGCAGATACAATCTCAGTGTGCCCAGAGAGAGTGATATCTGCCTCTACCTAGGATCGAACTCACAGCCTCCTGATTGTGAGGCGAGAGCTCCACCTCTAGGCCACTGCACCACATTCAAAACAAAGAGAGTTACCACTATTAAAACTCAAACAGTCCACATATTTTCATACTCCTACGCCTTGTTTAATGGCTGCAATCCTGAACTCACCTATCTGGAATTGTTCTCATTGGTAAATCTACTTCTGAACCCGTGCCAGGAATTCAAACCATAAGGTTAATTAGATAAAGCTTGAATGATACGAAGCTATTGGTATTTTATTGGCAAAAGCTGTTGGTTTAATTAGGTGTAGGTGTAATTGACTTTAATTTCTTAAGGAAGTCAAGGACAGCCTGTATTTATAATTAAGCAACAAGGAACTTCAGAGGTGTGAAAAGGTTGGAAATGTAATCAGACACCGGGCACATACTATCACACGTGGTGGAAGTGTGTGAAAGCAAAGAATTTTTTATTTTATTTTATAAACAAGCAAGCATACAATACATAATCAATCGTTCAGTGCTTCATCTGAGTACATCTTTTGTGTCTTCTTCTTCTTCTCCAATGTTAATCATTTCATAATATCGTCATTTCATTTATTGTAATATTTCTCCCACTTTTCTTACTTTGCTATTAATACATTTATCTTTTCTCTCCTCTTTCTTTTTCCCATGTTTCATTACAACATTACCCTATATATATATTTCTTCCCTAACCAATGGTAAAATTGTCTCCATATATATATATTTTATATGTCTTTTTCTTTTTCGTAGGCTTTTATGTGCATATTCTTTCTAGCCAGGTTTTACCTACGTAAACTAAATTGTTCTACAGAACCAGGGCTGTAGAACAACTTAGTTTACGTAGGTAAAACCTGGCTAGAAAGAATATGCATAATTATATATATATATATATATATATATATATATATATATATATATATATATATGTATAATATTATAATATATAATATATAATATAATATATCTTATAATATTCAGATTCCTCTCTTTCTTTAATTGTCAAAGTTAATCTATTCATTTCTGCACAATCCAATATTTTCTTAATTACTTCACCTTCTGTAGGAATTTTCTCTGCTTTCCATCTTTGTGCAAATACTATCCTCGCTGCAGTTATTATATGAATAATCAGATATATATTTTCTTTACTAAATTTCTCCGGTAGGATACCCAATAGGAACAGTTCAGGTTTTAAAGCAAAGAATTATTGGATAAAAATACATGGTTAGAAAAAAAAAACGTTAAAGCTGCACACAGATTATAAACCAGAAAGATATTTGTTAGGTATAATACCAGAAAAATAAAATAAGAGGAATTTGTATTTAATATGGCATGTTTTGACGGCAGCAAGGATTGTATTTGCACAGTATTGGAAAAAAATGAGGAAACACCGAGAGAAAGAGATGTAATTTAAAAAATATATATATATATATTCGATTGTGCAGAAATGGATAGACTGACATTAAGGATAAAAGAAAAGGAAGATGCATTTTCAAACATGGGATTTGTTTTATGCATGGTTGGATAATAGAGGAAGAAATGAGGAGCCAGGAAAATGTTATTATGGAAGCATTCAACCAGTGGTGGAATGCTGCTGGATTAACAACCAGTTTGGTGAGCACGCGCCTAAGGCGCTTGTGCGCAGCGCCGAAAATGGAGCATTTAAAAGCTCAGCTGTTTACCTTCCAAGTCAGCAACGGTAAGTAGAACAGCGATGCGGGGGGAATCAGCTGCGCCGCGCGATTGAGATGAGCTACAAAGCAGGAAATAATGGACAGGATAGAGTGGGGGCGGGTGGGTGGGCGCTGTTCGTCGGCGCTACCAGTTCACCCGAACTGGCTGCATTCGAACCAGACAATACACTTCACAAAGCACTTATGTATGTTAAATGAAAATGCACAAACTATTAAAAAAAGAAAGAGGCGTGAAAGCAGGATGGGTTACAGAGAAACCCGAAGACAAAAATAAGTCAGCTGCCCTGGCATCATGCAAACCGCCATACAGGTACTTCTCGACTTACGACCGTTCGTTTAATGACCATTTAAAAGTTACGAGCCTGAAAAAAAAGGGAATTGTGATCGTTTTTCACACTTACGACTGGGGCAGCCTTCCCGTGATCGCAGGATCAAAATTTAAACGCTTGGCGACTGACTCCTCGATTGTCGTCGTAAGTCGAGGACTACCTGTATTTTCCTTACAGTTAATCAACTTTTGCTTGCATCTTTCTAAAAACACCCAAAGGTGTTTTTTTTTTTCTTTTCAAGAGGCAACTGGACTTTTTTCTTTGAAGAGGTTTCGCTTCTCATCTGAGAAGCATCTTCAGTTCTTTAGAGCAAAGGAGATCAGTTCTTCAGAACTGAAGAAGCTTCTCGGATGAGAAGTGAAACTTCCTCATATTTTTCTAACACATTTTTGTATCCATTAACACAATATAGAAACTTGAAGCTCCCTGCCTGCTAATATTCTGATGGCTTAAATTTTTCCAGAGAAAGGAGCCATTTAAGTCTTCCGTTCAAATGCTGACACTGTTCTCTATCTCAGCGGGATCGAGGTATTTGTAAGCAACGAGAAGAGGCGCATCCTGTTTGATGAGACACTTCTTGGCGAGGGATTTATTCCTCTTCTTAATTTCCTTGGAAATCTTGCCCAGGTGGGCTTGGAAGGCTGCAATGAGGTTGATGGGGTCCCTCTCGGTGAAATGATGGTGGGGGTACTGACCCAAGGGAATCTGTAGGAGGAGGGAGGGAGGGAGAAGAAGGAGAAGGAGAGGGGAAAGGAGAAGAAGAAGGGATGGGGGCGGAGAAGGAAGACGAAAAAGAAAAGAAGGAATGGAGGGGGAAGAGATGGAGAAGGAAAAGGAGATGGGATGGGATGGAGGGGGAGGAAGGAGGAGAAGACGAGGAGGAAGGAGGAAGGAGAAGTAGTAGAAGGGAAGGGAAAAGAGAAGAAGAAGGGATGGGGAGGAGAAGGAAGATGAAAAAGAAACAAAGGGATGGAGGAGATGGAAAAGGAAAAGGAGATGGGATGGAGGAGGAGGAGAAAAAGGAAGAGGAGGAGGAGGAAGGAAGAGAAGGGAAGGGAAAAGGAGAAGAAGAAGGGATGGGGTGGAGAAGGAAGACGAAAAAGAAAAGATGAAGGGATGGAGATAGAAGAGATAGAGAAGGAAAAGGAGATGGGATGGAGGAGGAGGAGAAAGAAGGAGGAGGGAGGAGGAGGAGAAGGAGGAGGAGGAAGGAGGAGAAGGGGAAGGGAAAAGGAGAAGAAGGGATGGGAGGAGAAGGAAGATGAAGAAGAAAAGAAGGGACAGAGGGAGGAAATGGAGAAGGAAAAGGAGATGGGATGGAAGAGGAGGAGCAAAAGGAGGAGGAGAAAGAAAAAGAAAAGGGATGGAGAAGGAAGAAAAGAAGGAAGAAGGAATGGAGGAAAAGGAAAAGGAGAAGAAGTAGTTTGAGAAGGAAATGGAGATGGAATGGAGAAGGAGGAGGAGAGAAAAAGAAAAGAAGAAGGGATGGAGGAGAAGGAAAAGGAGATGGGTGGAGGAGGAGGAGAAAAAGAAGAAGGGGGAGAAGGAGATGGGATGGAGGAAGGAAGCAGGAAGAGGAAGAAAGGAGAAGGGAGAAGACAGGTGAGGAGGGGAAGGAGGAAAAGAAATGGAGAAGATAGACAAGGAGGCGGAAAAGTAGACAGGGAAGGAGGAGAAGATAGTTGAGGAGGAGAAGGGTAAGAAGGGATGGAGAAGACAGAGCCAGGGAAGGAAAAGGGACAGACAAGGAGGAGGAGGAGGAGGAGAAATTATTCACCTAATGAAGTTCTTTCCTTGAGTCACCAAAAATGCCATTCAGGCCATGGAGACCACCTTTGGAGACCATCTCCAAACTAAAGTATCTCAGACAGGTGGTTCCCCAACCTCCCATGATCTATCTACTCTTATAATTCAGTCATTTTTTTCCCCAGATATTCCTATAACCTCGATATTCCATATATTCCATATTCTGGGATGAACCTTCAAGACAGCTATCCTACTTCCCTTCCCAACATCCCATCCCCCATGTCTTCCTAACCCAACTCCACGTTACATATTAACGGGCCTTATCACTGGGTCATCCACTTGTGAAGGATCTCCACTACCTTTCCTTTGCCCGTCGTTGATAGCAGGGGTCACCAAACCTGGCCACTTTGAGACGTGTGGACTTCAACTCCCAGAATCCCACAGATCATCTATAATGACGTCCGGGCGGGTGGGCGGAGCCTCCCACTGGTTTTACTACCGGTTCGCAAGAACCAGACCGAACCGGGGCCAACACACCACTGCAATGCTTCTTCCAAGTTGCTACAGTATGTAAAGTCCACCTCTGGTGGTGAGCAATCTTGAAGACCAGTCAACCTTGCAAACTAGAAGGTCGACAAGTCCGGGAGTAAAACTCCAGATTCCTCAGAATTCATTTTGAGGTGTGTTCCTAAAATACGTCCTTGCTTATAGATGAGAACCCAACCATCACATCAGATAGGGGTTCCCATTTATCCTATTCCTGATTGGTCATGCTTAGCGTCTGTTGTGGAACTGTCAGCGGCCTGTGCAGCTAGTAGCTGATTCAGACAGCGAGGAGGCTGGTGTGGTGCTGCGCCAGCAGCCTGTGCAGCTGGCACTCGAGTCGAACAATGAGGAGGCTGGAGAAGATGTGGTGCCGGAGGCGGGGATTCAGCCAGGGCCTTCAGAACCTCCAGAAGCTCCCTTAAGTGAAGAGGACGAAGAGGAGGAGCCTCTTCTTGATACACGGGCGCGCAGAGCTGCCAAAAGGTAGGAGTGGCTCCTCAGGAGGAGGTCTCCTCGAGAGTAAGACTTGGGGCTAATTGGCCATTCCCTTAGCCTATTTAAGGAGGAACACCGACTGAAGCAATTTGCAGGGAACAACTTCGTTCACATACCTTCGTGTCTTGTCTTGCTTATCGTATCAGCTTCCTGCAAATTGCTTCCTGGCATTCTGCCAACCACAGTAAGCTTTCAGTTATGATTCTTTGAATTCTTGGCGGCTGTTAATGCAGTTAATTAACAGCCATTGTTGTAAAAAAAAAACTGGTTTATTTAGTAAACTAAGAACTTTGAACGGACTTTGTGTGGGCTGCGTTCTTTGGGGTCCGTAGCTTGGGCAGAACAGCATCAGGCATCTCACCTGATCGGACAGGCACCAAACGTTGAGTGAGATAGATGGTTGGGTCCACCAGCTTCATAGCTGCCGTGAGTGTTTAGTCTTTATCTTGTCATTGTCATTCAAGTAGAGACCCTAGATCTTCTTAGAAGACCTTCTTAGTAGTCTTCTTAGAGGACCATTGCATGGCCTACCTGGAAGCATCTCCCTAAGGGTCCTTAGCAAGGTGTTCCACCACTCTGGAAGTCAACCCCATGTCCATGAAGCACCAGGGAGGTGGAGCCTTACCGTTTTCAGACCAACTTGAGATCTTCTGGAGATCTTGAGATCAGTAGGGTAGATGCACTCACCATGTCTCCTGTCGGGGCACTGAGAAGCCACAGAGTGCTGAGGATGCTGGCCGTCGTGTTGATCTCTGGAATGGTCTCCTTGTAGCTCTTCAGACTCGCCTGGCCTTTGGTTTTCGGGGGAGGCTCCCTCATGGAGGAAGGGAAGTTCGGCATCCAGGCGCCGACTTCAAACTGCAATCCAACAATCCAAGAATCAACCCACTGTCGCAACTTCACTCGCTAAATCAGGGACGTCAAAGTCAAGGCCCATGCGTGGGATCCAGAATGCTTAGACCTGGCCCGCGGGGACCATCCTGGAGACAACGAAGGACTGATCCGCGGGGCCTCTGCCAGCGAAAACGGCGCTCAGGAGGACCATGCGTAGCCCTTCCAGGCTCCGTTTTTGGCCGCAACGGCCTCCTGAAGTCCTCTGCCAGCATCCCAGCACCCCAGCATCCCAGCGTCCCGTCCCCCCCGGCTCCATTTTTGCCGGCAGAGGGCTGGCGAAACAAACTATAAGCGAAACAAAAGGAAAAATGATTCCTCTTTTGCCATTGGACCGTGGAAGAAGGGGCAGGAAAGGAGAAAGGGAAAGTGGAAAGGCAAAGAAAAAGAAAGGAAGATGGGAAGAGAGCAAAGAAGGAAAGAGGAGAAGGAAGAGGGAAGGAAAAAGAAGAAAAGGAAGGAAGGAAGGAAGGAAGGAAGGAAGGAAGGAAGGAAGAAGGAAGGAAGGAAGGAAGGAAGGAAGGAAGGATGCAAAGGAAGGAAGGAAGGATGCAAAGGAAGGAAGGAAGGATGCAAAGGAAGGAAAGAAGGAAGGAAGGATGCAAAGGAAGGATGGGAAGGAAGGAAGGATGCGAAGGAAGGAAGGATGCAAAGGAAGGAAGGAAGGAAGGATGCAAAGGAAGGAAAGAAGGAAGGATGCAAAGGAAGGAAAGAAGGAAGGAAGGAAGGAAGGAAGGATGCAAAGGAAGGAAGGAAGGAAGGATGCAAAGGAAGGAAAGAAGGAAGGAAGGATAAAGGAAGGAAGGAAGGATGCGAAGGAAGGAAGGATGCGAAGAAAGGAAGGAAGGATGCGAAGGAAGGAAGGAAGGAAGGATGCAAAGGAAGGAAAGAAGGAAGGAAGGATGCAAAGGAAGGAAGGAAGGATGCGAAGGAAGGAAGGATGCGAAGAAAGGAAGGAAGGATGCAAAGGAAGGAAAGAAGGAAGGAAGGATGCAAAGGAAGGAAAGAAGGAAGGATGCAAAGGAAGGAAGGATGCAAAGGAAGGAAAGAAGGAAGGAAGGATGCAAAGGAAGGAAGGATGCAAAGGAAGGAAGGAAGGAGGGAGGGATGCAAAGGAAGGAAAGAAGGAAGGAAGGATGCAAAGGAAGGAAGGATGCAAAGGAAGGAAGGAAGGAGGGAGGGATGCAAAGGAAGGAAGGAAGGATGCAAAGGAAGGAAGGATGCAAAGGAAGGAAGGAAGGAAGGAAGGAAAGAAGGAAGGAAGGTTGCAAAGGAAGGAAGGTTATAATGAGAGGGAGGGACGGTCTGAGGGAAGTTCTGCCTTAGCACTTGGCCACCACAGGTGCCCCCAACACGAGTGATGTCAAGCTGGCCACGCCCCCCCATCCCCCCCCCGAGGTCAAACACAACCCTGATGTTGCCCTCAATGAACTCGAAAGCATCGGAAGGCAGGACAAGAAACAATGGACGGAAACTAATCACGGAGAGAAGCAACCTAGCAGGAGAAATTTCCCGACAGTGAGAACAATTCACCAGTGGAACAGCTTGCCACTAGAAGTCGTGGGTGCTCCCTCATTGGAGGTTTTTAAGAAGAGGCTGGACAGCCAGCTGTCCGAAAATGGTATAGGTTCTCCTACTTGAGCAAGGAGCTAGATTAGAAGACCTTCAAGGGCTCCTTCCAGCTCTGTTCTGATTGATTGGGTTTAGCAACTCGCCAAGACATGCGCTCTTACTACCTGTCCACTGTTCACAGCAGCATGCTGGGCTGAGCAGGTATAAATCACCATGGTCAGGAATTTTTTGACTTCTTTCACGGTGCTGAATGAAGAAGGGATGCCTGGGAAAAGAAAACGAGAAATACGCATCAATTATCAATAACAATCGTCCAGTAAGGTATATAAGTGTCAACTCGCAAAGCATTTCTAGTCTGCTCCCGAGTTGCCATGGGCAGCAAGCGGGGAGCACATTCCACGCATACCTTCTTCCCCACATTGGATCTCAGGTTACCAAAGCCGGTTTGTGAGGCGTGTTTCTACAGCCCGCAAGAGTGCCTCATTGGAGAATGTGATTTATGACACAGACTGAGAGAAGGGGGGAAACTGGGTTAAAGTTGAGCCGTAAATTACATGTGGCAGAGTAGACCTTATTGGAGTAGATGCCGACATGTTGCTCCTAATAAATAACTGGATTTGTTTTGAAACTTGGCTCGAGACTCATGAGTTAATTAGAGCATCTGTTGGAACCTTGACAATAAGGACAGCTAAAGCAGGTGAAATGTTAAACAAACGCTGCAACTACTCAGAATTTATAGTGGCACCAGACGCTCAATGAGAAATGCCTGGTCCTTACCGGAAGTTTTCCGAGCCAGGAAACCTTTCTGAAAAATCTCGTAGATCCAGCCCTGCAGCTCACGATCTTTCTGGATGGAACAATCCGCCTTATAATATAAATCAACCATGCTGGAGACGAAGCTGAGAAGGAGAACCAAAGAGGAAACATGAATTCTGCAGGAATGATTTAAGATCCTCCAATCTTGGTGTCAAGGTTAGGATTGGGAATGAACCCCATAATTACCAAAAGATATGGTCAAGGTCATTGCCTAAGGAACAACAAGATAAATGGAGGAAGCCGAAGTTAAAGAGAATGTGAGGCTGATGCAATGAGAATGAATCAGCATTGGTGCAATGAGAATGAATCGGGTAAGACTGCTGCAATGAGAGTGAATCAGAGTCTCTTTAAGACTCTGAACGGGGTCCACGCAAGTCTTTTACCCCTTTAAGAGGTGTTTATAAATTTCAGCCCGGAGAGGGCGTATTCTCTCTCCTTGTGTCCGGTATTCTTTGCAGAATCCTCTGTGTGTTGTGTTTTGCTCCTGGTTGTCTCCTAATAGCAGTCACACACTCTGACACCTGGCCTGCAGAAGATCAAGGATTCCAAAATCCTTCAACATCCAACCCAATAACAATAGGGGAGGTCCTTAGTGCTCTCTGAACCTTGGTTGTTGTTTTTTTCCAGATGTTTCGTGACCCAACTAGATAACATCATCAGTGATAGAAGGGAGTGGGGTTTGCACAGTAGAGAAGAGGAGGAGGAGAATAGAAGGAGAAGGAGAAGGAGAAGGAGAAGGAGAAGGAGAAGGAGAAGGAGAAGGAGAAGGAGAAGGAGAAGGAGAAGGAGAAGGAGAAGGAGAAGGAGAAGGAGAAGGAGAAGGAGGGGAAGGTAGACTGTGGGGTCCTTGGTGAGCTTGGTTGTTTTCTTGAAGATGTTTCGTGACCCAACTAGATAACATCATCAGTGCTAGAAGGGAGTGGGGTTTGCAGAGTAGAGAGGAGGAGGAGGAGGAGAAGAAGGAGGAGGAGGAGGAGGAGGAGGAGGAGGAGGAGGAGGTGGAGGAGGAGGACAAGGACAAGGACAAGGACAAGGACAAGGACAAGGACAAGGAGACGGAGAAGGAGAAGGAGAAGGAGATGGAGATGGAGACGGAAAAGGAGAAGGACAAGGAGAAGGACAAGGACAAGGACAAGGAGATGGAGAAGGAGAAGGAGAAGGAGATGGAGACGGAAAAGGAGATGGAGAAGGACAAGGACAAGGAGATGGAGAAGGAGAAGGAGAAGGAGACGGAGACGGAGACGGAGACGGAGACGGAGAAGGAGAAGGAGACGGAGACGGAGACGGAGAAGGAGAAGGAGAAGGAGAAGGAGAAGGAGATGGAGAAGGACAAGGACAAGGACAAGGACAAGGACAAGGAGAAGGAGACGGACTAGGGAACGTCATCAGTGCTAGAAGGAAATGTGGCTTGTGGACAGGAGTAATGAGAAGGGGAGGGAGAGGAGGAGGAGCAGGAGGAGCAGGAGGAGGAGTTTCATCTCCTCACCAGCAATCAACATTCAGATAATCAGAGTTTAATGCCAAGATTAATTCTACGCCAACGATCAAGCAGTAGACAATATCCCAATAATGGCGTTACCTTCTTGGGTCATGAAACATCTGCAAGAAAACAACCAAGCTCAGAGAGCACATAAGGCTCTACAATCCTCCAGCTGCTATCCTCCTCCTCCTCTTCCTCCTCCTCCTCCTCCTCCTCTTTTTCTTCCTTTTCCTCTTCCTTTTCTCTTTCTCCTCTACTCTGCAAACCCCATTCTCTTCTAACATTGATGATGTTACCTAGTTGGGTCATGAAACATTTGCAAGGAAATAACCACACTAAGAGAGCACCACAAAGCCATGTGGGTAGGTGAGGGGAGGACAAGGTTCAAACCCAGAGGAGATCAGAGACACGGGTGAAAGAAACCTCCAAGTGAAGCACCTCAACAGTAGCCTTCAGACAACAAGCTTCAGTTCTCAGAGCTGCAAGGCTCCTGAGGGATAGACCTGATAGACCAGGGAAAGTGCCCAACCAGAATCCCCCTTGACTGACCTCTCTACAGCTGCCCAGATCTTCAGGCCATCATCTCTGTAGTGATAGTTGGGCAAGGAAGACATTCCACGAGCCTTGATGTCTTCTGGGAGACAAAGGGAGGAATATGTGGTGGACGCCATCCCCTTCTGCAGCAGCTGGACCAAACCCTCAAACCCAGTGCCAGTTGCCTAGAAGGAGAACAAGAACAAGAAGCCCAGTTGTCAGATGGACATCTTATGGACACCATGAAGACATCAAACCCAATGCCAGTTGCCTAGAAGGAGAAGAGGAAGAGGGAACCCCAGTTGTCAGAAGGACATCCCATGGACATCATGAAGACCTCAAACCCAATGCCAGTTACCTAGAAGGAGAAAGAGAAGAGGAAGAGGGAACCCCAGTTGTCAGGTGGACATCCCATGGACATCCCCGAAAACCCATCTCCTCTGATGAACTGAAGACCACCTTACCCTATCGAAGACTCCGCCTTTGGCAGCCAGAAGAGTCCTTGCCAAGGTGTTGATGTGAAGAGTGAAGCGGGTGTGAGGGATCAGAAGCTACCAAAGAAAAGATCAAGAGAAGAAGCATTTTCTTCACTAATATCTTCTCATCTTCTCAAAGCCATACCAACCCCTGAAAATTATGGGATGGCCTGGAAGGTGGCTCGAATGAACCAAGAGTTGGACCAAAGCCCATGATTTCTACCAGGGTTGAAAAATGAAGGCCTACCTTGTAGAGAGGATGGCACATCGGAAGTTGGCGGAGAGTCGCCATGGTGAACACTTCCGCCAGCAGGTGCGTCCGGAGCAGGTGGGTGAGCGCCTGGTGGATGTGGAAGTCCGAATTGCGCACCCAGGTCTTGGCCAGGATCCAGTCCCATTCCGGATCGTTGGGCAGGAAGATGGGAGATGGGGAAGACTGGCTGAGCTGGGAAAAAGAACAGAAGTCAATCTATTGGGTGGATGGATGGATGGATGGATGGATGGATGGATGGATGGATGGATGGATGGATGATTGAATGACTGGATGGATGACTGGATGGATGGATGGATAGATGGATGGATGGATGGATGGACAGATGGATTACTGAATGACTGGATGAATGGATGGATGGATGGATGGATGGATGGATGGATGGATGATTGAATGACTGGATGGATGGATGGATGGATGGATGGATGGATGGATGGATGGATGGAGGGATGGAGGGATGGAGGGATGGATGCTTGAATGACTGGATGGATGGATGGATGGATGGATGGGCAGATGGATGATTGAATGACCGGATGGATGGATGGATGGATGGATGGATGACTGGATGGATGATGGATGGATGGATGGATGGATGGATGGATGGATGGATGGATGAGAGACATCTTACCTGGATGGCCAGGGGCATGAGATGTCCTTCAGAGGACAAGTGTAGCAAACACAATGGAGCTGCTATATGCTGAAGACGTCCATTATTCAACCCTGGAGAAAGGCCTTCCAAGATGTGGTAGTCCACCAGGAAGATCCTTTGCTTCTGGGGAGAACCAAGAAGAAGAAACTCAGACATGGAAGTGAGGAGAAGTAGGGCGATCAAATGGCTTCCTTTCCAGGAAGACTGTGTGTGTGTGTGTGTGTGTGTGTTTGTGTGTGTGTGTCTCCCAAGAAGGTCCCCTGAAAGCATGAAGTACCACCGTCCTTACATTCAGCTCCTCCTTCAGGGTGGTGGAGTCACCCAGCGATCTGGCGACCATCTCTTGGGTCACGGGAAAATTAGACGGGATCTTGGTACATAACCGGATGACGGTTGGGTTCAGCCCATTTAAGAATTGATAGGCGAAGAATTCGTCCCTCTTCCAGTATTCCGTGACATGTTCTGGAACAAGGAATACAGAGTAACTGAGTTGGGAGGGACCTCAGAGGACTTCATCCAACCCTCAGCTCATGCAGGAAACCCTTTTGCAATTCAGACAAATGGTTGTCCAATTTTTTTTTGGGGATAACCTCCCGTGATGCCACCAGATCCACAACATCTGGTGGCAAGCTTCTTCCACTGATTAATTGCCCTCACTGTCAGGAAGTTTCTCGTTAATTCCAGGTTGGTTCTCTCCTTGATTTGTTTCCATCCGTTGCTTCTTCTCCTACCTTCAGGTGCTTTGGAGAAAAGTTGACCCCTTCTGCTCTGTGACAGACCCTCAAATATTGGAAGGCCGCCGTCATGTCCCCCCTAGTCCTTCTCTTCATTAGAAATTAGCAGAAGGAGGATCTGTCAGGTGCCACTTCTAATGAGCATCCCGTTGTCATTACCTGACATCTCGGTCTTGTTAAACCAGAAAACCTTCTTGATGTCCTCCAGGTTCTCCCAGGATTCTTGGCGATCCGAATAGCCCTTCAGCTTGAGTTCCACCGCTCTGAGACAAATAGAAAAGCAGGATTGGGTAGGTCAGACATGCCTCCTACGGTACCTGATGAGGTTACCTACTCCTACTCCTCCTCCTCTTCCCCTTCCTCCTCCTCCTCCTTGCAAACCCCCCTCGCTCTACTACTGGTGATGTTTCCTAATCGGGTCCTGAAACGTCTACAGGGAAACCACTAAGTTCAAAGATCACCAAGGCCCCTGGAGTCCTCCTCCTCCCCCCTCCTCCTCCTTGCAAACCCCACTCCCTTCTAGCACTGATGACATTCCCTAGTTGGGTCAAGAAGCGTCTGTAGGGAATGTCCCAAGTTCAGAGACCACCAAGTACCACCACAGCTCAACCCTGAGCTACAAATATTCTCTTCTATTGATACCCCTAAAGACCGTCCTTGCTTAGACAGACCAAGGTTTTTCGGTGCCCCCGAACCAATGGTGGGTTCCTCCCGGTTCGGCCCGGTTCGGCCGAGCCGGTAGCGGTGACAATATGACGTCACCGAACCAGTCTCTTTGTTCGGGAGCTGGGCCCACCGCCCCCCATCCGCATTATTCTTACCTTTTATTTGGTCCCACCCCCAATCTATTGCTGCCTCCCGAGTCCCAGCTGATCGGCTAGAAGGAAAACAACTGTTTAAACTCTTGCCGCGGGGCTTCAAAGGGCCGCCCTACAGCTGATCAGTGTTAAAAGCCAGTGTGGTGGTAGACCGGTGCCTCCAAAAACGAATGAGTAGACCGGTGCCTCCAAAAACGAATGAGTAGACCGGTGCCTCCAAAAACGAATGAGTAGACAGGTGCCTCCAAAAACGAATGAATAGACCGGTGCCTCCAAAAACGAATGAATAGACCGGTGCCTCCAAAAACGAATGAGTAGACCGGTGCCTCCAAAAATGAATGAGTAGACCGGTGCCTCCAAAAACGAATGAGTAGACCGGTGCCTCCAAAAACAAATGAGTAGACCGATGCCTCCAAAAACAAATGAGTAGACCGGTGCCTCCAAAAACAAATGAGTAGACCGGTGCCTCCAAAAACTAATGAGTAGACCAGTACAGCTCTGCAAGCAATTAAAAGCCTGGTAGACCAGTACCTCTGCTAAATCCTAAAGAATTGTCACATGACCATCAAGCCATGCCCACAAAATAAGCCACGCCCAACCAGACAAGACAATCAGTTTAAAATACCTTCATTTCAAAATAAAGTTCGTTAGACATCGAAAACGAGCGAGGTTCTTTTGAATCCTTCACGAAACCTACTTGCGTTTTGCGTTTTCCTGGAAGATGGCCGCTTTGATGCAGGAAAATTTGACGTTGGTCTCCAGCTCCTCCATCGTCTTGACGTCCAGGCAGTACGGCACTCCCGGAGCAAACTCCTTCCACCTAAAGCAGCCAATGTTAGTTGTTATGGAGAACCAGAGGATTCCAAGGAGTAGGGCAAAAAATCAAGATGGTGGCCATCTTGCCCTGCCCCGTTTTAACATACAACCTTTGATGGCACAATTAAGGTGTTTTGAGCGGTGTTATTTGGACGCCTCTCTGTAGAACTAACATTTCACAAGAGATTTTTCTGAGATTATGTTGTGCAGCCTGCGGAGCTGACAGCGGAGTCAGACAGTGAGGAGGCTGGGGAGGAACATGGGCCAGTCCTGGAGTCTGGGGAAGGCCCAGACGAGGGCTCTGTGTCGGAGGCAGAGATGGGGCCGGGGCCATCTGGGAGTGATGCACAGACTCCGGAGCCCCCAGAGTCGGACAGCAGAGAGGCAGAGGAACAGGAGGAGCCTGTTCCTAGTGCGTGCATGCGCACAGCTGCCAAAAGGCAAGAGCGGCTAAAGCAAAAGGGACGACTCAGGAGTAAAACCAGGTGATGATTGGCCCCTCCCATAAGGCTTAAAAGAGAAACAAAGGCACTTGGGCCTTTTTGCAGGAAAGCAACGTTGCTAACTCTGTTTCCAGTCGGCATCTCTTGTTTGTTTCTGAACTTCGTGGGGCTTTGCCAAGTAAGGCCTTTGGCAGGGTGTCAAAGAAGATGAAGGTTGGTGATTATCCCAAAGGACTTCTTCCGAAGGACTTCTTTGGCAACTAATTGGGACTCAGCTGGGAATGAAGGTAATTCTCAGCTGTTACAATAAAATAGGTGTCAGCACGTCAAGATGCATTTATCCTAGTGCTGACATAAGAAGGAGAATGCAGGCATCTGCAACGGGACGGTTGCCTTTCACCTACTTATTTCCCCTGGAGATAATGTCCCCTAGGAGATGGATGGGAGGGGGGAAATTCTTTGAATTGGAGCAGTAGATTAGGGGTGAATGATTGGGAAGATGGCCAATGAATGCAGAGGAGTGGGGGAAGGAAGAGGAGGGGTTTTGGGGCAGCACGTCAGTGCCGGCTGCAACGAGTCAGTGTAAAAAGTACTGTGCTTAATAAAACGGAAATTTGTTTTATAAAAGACTTTGTTTGCAATGCAATTTATTTGAAGACAGCCTGAAAACCTGACAATAGGTTTTTGGGGGGAACTAATTGTGCATTGTAATGAGGAAGCCTAGGTCACAACAGATTATTTTCCCATTTCTTTCCTTAAAAAGTTCTTTTTCGGAACATTTTTCCTCTTGTGTCAACTGTTAAGGTTTTTTTCTTTTAGAGTATCTTGGAGCTGCGACATGAAAAAAAACCCAACTATACCGCAATAAGAAAGGGGGGGGATTCTGGGCAAACACAATCACCCAAAGGAAGAATATTTTTTTTCCGCCTGAAAAATATTTCGGAAAATGGCACCTCCGATTTCGCTGCTTACAAGCAGGATAAATCTGATAAATCTTAACCAATCCCAAATGTATAAGATTTATAAATCCCTGTTTACAAGTAGGTTAAAGTAGGCTATGTAACTATCTACAGACCCCTCACATCCTGGACATAAAATTGTTTCAGCTTCTACCCTTAAAACGATGCTATAGAGCAGGGCACACCAGAACAACTAGCACAACAACAGAACACAACAGAACACAAGGACAGATTTTTTTCCCGAATGCCATCGCTCTGCTAAACAACTAATTGTCATACTAATCGTCAAACTATTTCCAAAGACTGTATTACTATTATTCTTTTCATCCTCCCTATTACCTATCTCCTTTTCGACTTACGACTATAGCTTTGTTGCTTGTATCTTTACGATTTATATTGTTTTATTTAGTTCCCTAGTATCCTGTTTCCCCCCAAAATAAGACGTCCCCTGATAATAAGCCCAATCGGGCTTTTGAGCGCATGGCAATAAGGCCAAGCGCTTATTTCAGGGTTCAAAAAAAATATAAGACAGGGTCTTATTTTCGGGGAAACACGGTATATGATTTTTGCTGATTGCTTATTTAGTATCCTCCGACGATCACTGAGTGTTGTATCTTAAGATTCATGTTGAATGTACCCGTGTTTCCCTGAAAATAAGACCTGGTCTTATTTCCTTTTGGGTCCCAAAATAAGTACTATGTTCTGTCCCCGTCCCACACGCACACACACCAACAGACGTTCAAGAGTTAAAGACCAAACCAGCCGGCAAAATCCTTTTCTTTATGATAACGGAACTTGGCAACAACCTAGTGGCTGCCTACCAAGAGTTTATTACTTACGAAGAGGAGAGATAACTTCTCCCCACATCTGGTACATCAAAAGAAACAGCTCAATAATTACAGAGTCAATCAAGTCCAGAGATAATCCAGCAAAGTCTATAACAAAAGTCCGGCAATGCAGAATGGCATGGAAGCTTTCAGCTTTGTTCGTCACAAGGTTTGACTGGCCACCACGCTCCCTTTTATACCTTGTGGGGTGTGGTCCAGTGACTCAGCCTAATCTCGGGCACGCCTTTTCTTCTGTTGCACGCGCGTATCTCTGCGACTCTGGCGTGGATCCAGCCAAGACTCATTACCCTCATCACTGACCATCTGTGGCTGCTTGGACGTGCTTGGCCCCGGCCCTATCTCTTGCCCTTCGGCGGACACCGAAGGCATTGCCAGAGAGGAGGGTCCTGGAGAGGGAGGCCTTGCCAACTCCTCTCCTTCACTCTCAGAGTCCTCTCCTGCCGATGACAAAGGCTCAGGTAATGGAGCCACAACACACTAGGTCAGTGATAGCTAACATTTTTGCCATCGCGTGCCAAAAAATCCCACTGGAAGTTGGCAAACGGGCCATTTCCGTCCTCCGGAGAGCCTCCAAGGGGTGGTGGGGAAAGCCGTTTTTGCCCTCCCGGGCTCCTACAAAGGCTCTGGAACCTGGGGAAAGTGAAAAACGGGACTTCCCCACCACCACCACCACCCCCCAGGTCCTCCGGAGGTAGGAAACAGTCTGTTTCCCTACTTCCGGTGGGCCCAGAAGGCCTGAAAATCAGCTGGCCAGAGCGTGCATGCGCACCAGAGCTGAGCTCGCATGCCCACCGATATGGCTACGCGTGCCACAGGTTCACCATCATGGCACTAGGTCTTATTTTCGGAGAAACACAATTTCAGAATGATCGGCCCAGCTGGGCGCCCCACCTCCTGGCGTGCACACAAGAGTCAGCAAGCATGCAAGGACCGACGGAATTTGACAGCAGCTGCAGCCTGCCGATCCCTTTGTCGGCGCAGAGCAGAAGGCATGGAGCGGAAGGCAGGCAATCCCGTCACGCGGAGCGGAAGGCAGGCGATTCCGACACAAAACAAGAGACTTGAAGATGACCCTCCTGCGGCCAGCCGCTACTCTGGCTCACTGTCGCTCAGCTTTCCCATGGCCCACATGGCACGTCCGGTTCGCCTGCCTTCCCCCGCGCCTCTGCTTCTGTCTTGTTCTGACCCAGCTCTCCAAACACGACAAACCCTCTACAGCTGAAGCAATTATTCCTTTATTAGGAGCGCCAGCAGCCCCGGCAAAAAGTTTCTCTCTCACCGCAGGCTAACAAGTCCGCCCGGCAGGGAGATAATTAGTTGTCTGCCACATCTATTCATCTCCACCCCCTGCCTTTTATCCCCAGAGCTAGGGTGGGGCTTCACTAGCAGCAGTGGCTCTTCTGTCCCGAGGACCGACCCATAGATTTCCACTGCTCTCCTCTCCTCTGCTTTCTGAGCATCTGCGCATCAGACACTGGGCCCAGCTGTTCCTCCTCCTCCTCATCAGCCACCTCCAGACCTGGGGGCTGTTGACTGTCCATCTGAGGGCTGACAGGCGGCCCAGCCTCCACCTCTGTCTCTCTCTCTCTGACAGCTCCATTCCCTCTTCCCCCTCGGAGCTCTCAGGTTGCCTTGATGCTGACTCCCACACCACCTCCTCATCTGATCCAGCTGCTGGAGGGGCCAGCGGACAACAGGACACAATATGTCTGCTGCCAATGTCGCTGCGCGAAGATGAGCTACCCACAGCTGCCCGCCGCTTCGGTCCACCACCACTCGGTTTTCCCGTGGCCCACACAGCATGTCCTGATCGCCTGCCTCCACCCCTCCCCCCATGTCTCTGCTTCCTCCTGCTGCTTGCACAGATACTCAACTCACCTGTGCTGTGCAGGCTGCCCCCAGACACCATGCATTGGCCCATGCATGCTTGTTGCCTGCTATGCTGGCCACGTTCAACCCCCTTCACTAGGGCTCACTTTGGGGTAGGGCTTATATTAGGTGCATGTGTGTAAATTGGGCTAGGGCTTATTTTCGGGGTAGATCCTATTTTGGGAAAACACGGTATTTATGAGGACTATGATCGTGATTGATCACTTGTAGCTTTTATGTAGACTGAGAGCTTATGCACCGACGACAAATTCCTTGTGCATCCAATCACACTTGGCCAATAAAGAATTATAATTCTAATTCTAAATCAGAATCTGGGAAGGCCATTTTTATGTCATCGGACATTAGATACGCCACGCATACACAAAGGGAAGCCTTCCTTGCTTTTCTGAGATCCGGGATTCAAACTAGCAGTGTCCGAGGGCCCCTTGTTGGTCAAAAAAGTCAATATGGCGACCATGGCCAAGAATGCCAACTCTTTCTTACAGTGTTGAGAGTTTCAATCTTGATTTTTGGGGGGACCAGTCCCCTTCCCCGTGGATACCTCAGGGCAGCCCCTAAATTGCACCCACCTGTAGATACCCTGTTTTTGCTGAAGCTCTTCCTTCCGATGTTGTTGTAACCTCGGCAGGTGATCCATGGCTGGTGTCTTCGCTGCGGGGAGAGCAACCAAGTCGGAGGTTAGCCAGAGGAACCAGCTGCCTCCTAAAGAGATCCCTCAGAGTAGATCCTGGACCTGTGAGTTGGCCAATTACTCACCCGGTAACAATACTCTGTTCAAGTCTCTGCTCCTGCACATCTCTTAGTCTGATTGCCCCAGCTTGTAGCGGACATAATGGCCACCTCCCCCACCACTGGGTCAAAGAGCTGCCTCCGACTGTTCGAGGAACTTGCCTGTTCCTCTTTAGTCTTCTGAGGCACCTCTCTCTCTCCCCCGTCCGTACAAGATGGTTCCGGTCTAAAGACCTTCTCAAGAGCGGTTTGTCTGCCTAGGTTTTCGTGAAGCTCGATGGAGCTGAAATCATTACCCTGACAGATTCGCTTAGAGAATCCAGGCAAGAGAGGTCATAAAATGGAGCCGACCTCACTGAACAAATGTCTTGTTTAGCCACAGAAATGTTGGGCTCAATGGCGGCCATACGGCAAGGATTACCTTTGCTGAGTGTAGATGGGAACCTGAAGGTGGCAACTTCCCCTCTTCCCCTTGAGTAGACCTACTTACCAGTTCCTTCTCTGAGCTCTAGTGGCCCGGAGTCCTCTATCCACTGGTAGCAAGGGAAGTTGTAGGACACCTCCTCAGCCGACGTCACCACGACAAAATTACAATACCAGCTGTCTGATTTATCTTTGCTCAAAGCCTCTTTTTGGAGACGGAGGAGAATGATCTCTCCTAGGTGGTGTTCACAAGTGATTTTGTATTCGGTCTCCTGCCATTGATAGAAACATCCAGAAAGGCACCGTGGAAAATAAAAGAGAGCTTCATAAGTCTGAAGAACCTCAACAGGTTCTGTAGAGGACTTTCTTGCCGGTTCTACTCACCCTTCCATTCTCTGCTAAGCCTGGAAAATTTGGATGTGGGAGGGGAAACCACCAATTTTGGTTGTGGTGAGGAGAAATTAAGGGGCGGGTGATGTATCCTTCAATTATTTTGGAAGTGTTTTCCAACTCTGGAAGCTTTAAGAAGAGTGGACTTCAACTCCCAAATTTCTCACACTTTTAGAATAACAGAGTTGGAAGGAGCAGTGGTGGAATTCAATTTTTTTTTAAGTACCAGTTCTGTGGGCGTGCCTTGGTGGGCGTGGTGTGCCTTGGTGGGCGTAGCTTGGTGGGCATGGCACGGAAAGGATACTGCAAAATCCCCATTCCCTCCCCACTCCAGGGGAAGGATACTGCAAAAATCCCCATTCCCTCCCCACTCCAGGGGAAGGATACTGCAAAATCCCCATTCCCTCCCCACTCCAGGGGAAGGATACTGCAAAAATCCCCATTCCCTCCCGACTCCAGGGGAAGGATACTGCAAAATCCCCATTCCCTCCCCACTCCACGGGAAGGATACTGCAAAAATCCCCATTCCCTCCCCACTCCAGGGGAAGGATACTGCAAAATCCCCATTCCCTCCCCACTCCAGGAGTAGGATACTGCAAAATCCCCATTCCCTCCCCCACTCCAGGGTAAGGATACTGCAAAATCCCCATCCCTCCCCACTCCAGGGGAAGGATACTGCAAAAATCCCCATTCCCTCCCGTCTCCTAGGGGAAGGATATTGCAAAATCTCCATTCCCACCCCACTCCAAGGGAAGGATACTGCAAAATCCCCATTCCCTCCCAACTCCAGGGGAAGGATACTGCAAAAATCCCCATTCCCTCCCGGCTCCTGGGGGAAGGATATTGCAAAATCTCCATTCCCTCCCCACTCCAAGGGAAGGATACTGCAAAATCCCCATTCCCTCCCCCACTCCAGGGGAAGGATACTGCAAAATCCCCATTCCCTCCCCACTCCAGGAGTAGGATACTGCAAAATCCCCATTCCCTCCCGACTCCAGGGGAAAACTACTGCAAAATCCCCATTCCCTCCGGACTCCAGGGGAAGGATACTACAAAAATCCCCATTCCCTCCCCACTCCTGGGGGAAGGATATTGCAAAATCCCCATTCCCTCCCCACTCTAGGGGAAGGATACTGCAAAATCCCCATTCCCTCCCCCACTCCAGGGGAAGGATACTGCAAAATCCCCATTCCCTCCCCACTCCAGGAGTAGGATACTGCAAAATCCCCATTCCCTCCCGACTCCAGGGGAAAACTACTGCAAAATCCCCATTCCCTCCGGACTCCAGGGGAAGGATACTACAAAAATCCCCATTCCCTCCCCACTCCTGGGGGAAGGATACTGCAAAATCCCCATTCCCTCCCGACTCCAGGGGAAAGAAACTGCAAAATCCCCATTCTCTTCCCACTCCAGGGGAAGGATATTGCAAAATCCCCATTCCCTCCCCACTCCAGGGGAAGGATATTGCAAAACCCCCATTCCCTCCCCACTCTAGGGGAAGGATACTGCAAAATCCCCATTCCCTCCCGACTCCAGGGGAAAGATACTGCAAAATCCCCATTCTCTTCCCACTCCAGGGGAAGGATACTGCAAAATCCCCATTCTCTTCCCACTCCAGGAGTAGGATACTGCAAAATCCCCATTTCCTCCCCACTCCAGGGAAAGGATACTGCAAAAATCCCCATTCCCTCCCGTCTCCTAGGGGAAGGATATTGCAAAATCTCCATTCCCACCCCACTCCAAGGGAAGGATACTGCAAAATCCCCATTCCCTCCCAACTCCAGGGGAAGGATACTGCAAAAATCCCCATTCCCTCCCCACTCCAAGGGAAGGATACTGCAAAATCCCCATTCCCTCCCCCACTCCAGGGGAAGGATACTGCAAAATCCCCATTCCCGCCCCACTCCAGGAGTAGGATACTGCAAAATCCCCATTCCCTCCCGACTCCAGGGGAAAACTACTGCAAAATCCCCATTCCCTCCTGACTCCAGGGGAAGGATACTGCAAAATCCCCATTCCCTCCCGACTCCAGGGGAAGGATACTACAAAAATCCCCATTCCCTCCCCACTCCTGGGGGAAGGATATTGCAAAATTCCCATTCCCTCCCCACTCCAGGGGTAGGATACTGCAAAAATCCCCATTCCCTCCCAACTCCAGGGGAAAGATACTGCAAAATCCCCATTCTCTCCCCACTCCAGGTGAAGAATACTGCAAAATCCCCATTCCCTCCCCACTCCAGGGGAAGGATACTGCAAAAATCCCCATTCCCTCCCGACTCCAGGGGAAGGATACTGCAAAATCCCCATTCCCTCCTGACTCCAGGGGAAGGATACTGCAAAATCCCCATTCCCTCCCGACTCCAGGGGAAGGATACCACAAAATCCCCATTCCCTCTCGTCTCCTGGGGGAAAGATATTGCAAAATCCCCATATCCACCCCACTCCGGGGCCAGCCAGAGGTGGTATTTGCCGGTTCTCCGAACTACTCAAAATTTCCGCTACAGGTTCTCCCGAACCTGTTAGAACCTGCTGAATAGCACCTCTGCCTTGGAGGTCTTGTAGTCCGACCCCCTGTTCAAAGAGAAGACATTATATCATTTCAGATAAATGCTTGTTCGGTCTCTTCTTAAAAACCTCCCGTTTGGAAGCACATACAACCTTTGTGTTGGAACCCCACAGTGTTGTGCAATCAGGAACAAACACAAACATTCAAAAGACTGTTTTTTCCAACAAGGCAAAGCAAACACCGTTTGCAAGTCCGCCTCCTCCAAGGCGAGAAGAGCCAAATTTCGCAACGTGGAAATGATCGGCAGAAACCGACTTTTGGTCATAATTCAGCTTCACTTCAGAAGTGAAGAAAGAAAGAAAGAAAGAAAGAAAGAAAGAAAGAAAGAAAGAAAGAAAGAAAGAAAGAAAGAAAGAAAGAAAGAAAGAAAGAAAGAAAGAAAGAAAGAAAGAAAGAAAGACAGACCACGTCTTGTTAACTTGGCCACCAAAATACTCTCCCCAACCACGGTTAAAGGACCTGTCCACATCATGTCCCCACTGACTCATTTCCAAGTCTACCTACGTTCGATTTTAGCCGGATTACAAATCCACCTTTCGGCCCGCGCAAACCAGGAGGCCAGCAATGGTGAAGTCACAAACTGGATCCCTGGGAGATCCCTCCCCAACGGTGGCTGGCAAGGATCTCCGAAGCCGCCTTGACTTCTTCTGCAGGAGAGGGGCCACCACCAGATCTACCCAGAGGCAGAATGGAAAAAGCAGAGCCATCTTTTGCAATCGATCAGGGAGTTCCAGGGAGTTTAATTTACTGCTGAGTAGGCATGCAGAGGCTTGCAAGATTAACGTGGGAGGAATCTGTTGGAATTCTTCAATTAAGCGTGCTGTTGCAAGGAATAGGCCAAGGCCAGTGGAGTGGAGTGGAATGGAATGGAATGGAATGGAATGGAATGGAATGGAATAGAATAGAATAGAATAGAATAGAATAGAATAGAATAGAATAGAATAGAATAGAATAGAATAGAATAGAATAGAATAGAATAGAATAGAATAGAAAATATGGAGTGGAGTGGAGTGGAGTGGAGTGGAGTGGAGTGGAGTGGAATGGAATGGAATAGAATAGAATAGAATAGAATAGAATAGAATAGAATAGAATAGAATAGAATAGAATAGAATAGAATAGAATAGAATAGAATAGAATACCCTCCCCTTCTCTCCCTCTCTCCTTCCCTCCCTGCAGCCCTCCAAGGTACAAAGGGAGAAGGTCTAACTTTTGAAGGCATCTAGGGTAGGATCCGTCAACTCACCATGCCTCGGCAGAAACGACGACTCCGGGCGTCCAGATTGGTTTTCGGACTCTCGCCTTCAGTGCCCACCAAGGTGAGGGAAATTAAATCCAAGGTACCCGAATCGCAATTGTTGCCCGTCGCCACCCGCACATTGTATGCGGCCATGATGGCAATCAACCTTCTGCAGGATGCGCTTCGGTCCTCAAGTATGGAGACTATAATACGTGTCGGACTTTCCCTGCTTATAAGACCATCGTTCTCCCAGGCCAGCCCCACCCCGTGGCCCAGTCTCCTCCCCACCCATCCTGGAGATGACAACTGTCAGATCAACGTTTCTTGGAATGACAGGAACAGGAACACAAATTCTGAAGAAAGAGGAACTTCATTTGCATCGGTGACAATGACAGCTCGTTAGGGGTGAAGGGAGGACGGCTCCTCAAAATCCCCCCCCCGCCCAATATGGCACCCACTTAAAGGAAGGGTTGGCATATCCGAGCCACAAAAATCCAGCTGGACGCCCCATCCCTAGATGTTTGAACAGCCAAAAAAAGTTGTTCTGTCCCCCCCACCTCACATAGGCAGACACACGAGAAAAAGACGTCTACGGTAATTTATTTTTACAAGCCGACCTGAATCCCTTTGGCAGATGAAAATTCTGGCAGCTACTTTCCGAATGCCTGCCAAGTTTCTTATCACCTCTAGAAACAGGAGTCAGCGTATCTGTAGTCTGTTGCTGGGGCAACCAAGAGTTCAAAGAGTAGACAGAAGTCATTCACAAAGTCCAAGCCTTAATTCCGAAAAATATCCCATCCGAAGCTCACGATATGCAGTGTTTGTCCGTCACAGAGCCTGCAGAGTAAATCCACCCACTTTTATCCCCTGTGGGGCATGGCTCAGTGACTCAGAAATCCCTCTTCCTTTGCTGCACACGCCTCTCCCTCCGACGCTGCCTGGGATCAATCCAAGATTGATCTTCATCACTCCCTATTAGTGGGTGCCCCAACATGCTTTCCTCCTGGCCTTCAGCTGGAACCTGAGGCATTGCCAGAAAGGAGGGTCCTGGAGAGGGAGGCCTTGTCAGTTCCTCCCCATCACTTTCAGAGTCATCTTCCTCCGTGAGGACAGGCTCGGGAGCCGGAGTCACAACAAAGGTAATTTGGAGATATTGCAGGGATTTGAACTATTCAAAAGTCTGGAAGATAATGGGTATGGTAGGCTCCCATTTTGATGTTATATGGAGAAGACTTCCTGTTCTTCTTCTTCAGTTTTTTTCCCTACGCACTTAGCTGATTTTATTATACTGGAAAACAGGTTCTCACCTACATGAAGCTGGGTAGAATGGAAATAGGTCAAATATTTGTGTTTGACCCATTGAAAAATAATGGTGTTAGTGTCCCAACGAAATGAATCATTTTCCCTCCGCAGGTCTCCCATCAACCGCCGACCAGGGGTGGGTTCTACTTACCTTTACTACCGGTTCGCAACGGGAATGGGCTCGCGGGCTCGCTTTGCTCGTGCGCAGAAGCTTCTGCGCATGAGCAGATTACCCATGATGACGTCGTGGCGGGTTGGCGGAGGCTCCCGCCGGTTTTATTACCGGTTCTATAGAACCGGACTGAACCGGTAGTAACAAAATATGAAACCCACCACTGGATTAGACTGTAAGCCATTCTTATATAGCCATCATTAGACAGCCTAATCAAGGATCCACCAAGAACGCTTCCATCAACATTGACAGGACAAGACATTCAGTGGTGGGTTCCTCCCGGTTCAGCCCAGTTTGGCCGAGCCAGTAGCGGTGACGATATGATGTCACCGAACCGGTTCTCTTTGTTTGGGATCTGGGCCCTCCCACCCATCCCCCCGCCCACCCCACCACCCCGCCCACCCCCATGTTATTCTTACCTTTTATTTGGCCCCGCCCCCAATCTATTTGCTGCCTCCCAAGTCCCAGCTGATCGGCTAGAAGGAAAACAACTGTTTAAACTCTTGCCGCGGGGCTTCAAAGGGCCGCCCTACAGCTGATCAGTGTTAAAAGGCAGTGTGGTGGTAGACCAGTGTGCTCGAAAAACAAATGGGTAGACCGGTGCCTCCAAAAACAAATGGGTAGACCGGAATGCTCCAAGAACAAATGGGTAGACTGGTACAGCTCTGCAAGCAGTTAAAAGGCTGGTAGACCAGTACCTCTGCTAAATCCAATAGAATTGTCACATGACCATCAAACCACGCCCACAAAATAAGCCACGCCCACAAAACCAGTAGTAAAAAAATTTAGAACCCACCTCTGAAGGCATTAGTATATAAACAGAGAGCAAGCCCCAGTCTCTGCTAGCACTGATGATGTTGCCTAGTTGGCTCGTGAAATGCCTGCAAGAAAATAACCGAGCTCTAAAAGCACTAAGTCTCCCCCTCGTCTTCCTCCTCTCTGTAAACTCCCCTTTTTTTTAGCATTCATGATGTCACCTAACTGAGTCGTGAAACATCTGCAAGAAAGTTCGTAGAGATTCTCAGTCATCCAGGTCACGACTGTCCCCATGGTGCTTTTTCAGGACGCAAGTGGATTTTCTTATTTTACTTTTTCTTTTGAAGACGTTTCGCTTCTCATCCAAGAAGCTTCTTCAGCTCTGACAGGAGAGTGGGGGAATGGAAGGATTGATACTCCTTGCAGACAGCGGGTCCTTTGCATCCTTTTAGAGGGTCGTTGAGGCCACCAGGACGTTTATCTGTGTCCTCAGGGTCACCTGAGTGGTGCAAATAGTTCCTGTGGTCCGCAATTTTTTCCTCTGGAAATCCATTCCTACTCCCACACCATTTCCAAGGGTCTTCATCCCAAATTGTACAGTGGGAGTAGGAATGGAAGCGAAACGTCTTGAAAGAAAAACCAAGGAAGTCCAGTTGCCTCCTGAAAAATTGACGACCTCCTTCTTCTTCTTCTTCTTCTTCTTCTTCTTCTTCTTCTTCTTCTTCTTCTTCTTCTTCTTCTTCTTCTTCTTCTTCTTCTTCTTCTTCTTCTTCTTCTTCTTCTTCTTCTTCTTCTTCTCTTCTTCTTCTTCTTCCTTCTCCTCCTCCTCCTCCTCCTCCTCTTCTTCTTCCTTCCACTTCCACTTCCCTTCCTCTCCTCCTCCTTCCAAACCCCACTCCCTTCTAGCACTGATAATGTTACCTACCTGGGTCATGAAACAGCTACAAGAAAGAGATGTTTAGCTTTAATGTTTCAGTCCACGTAAACAACACTTTAATGTAAGAAAAAAAAAGTGATCGCTGGCTTGGGTCTGGAACAACTCGCTGTGGCCAACTCGTTGCAAGAGTTTCACTAACATTGAAGAAACGGTAGAATAGGATCATTAAAGAAAGGATGGCAAAAGAGGAACAAAATGAAATGCGAATGACAAAAATGAAAACAGTTTTCAATGATCTTAAATAATTAAATTATTTGTTAAATTTTCCCGTGTCAAATTGTCTCACAAGGAGTTGTCCACGGTGCGTTGCCTGCAGTGAGTTGTTTCATTCTGAGCTGGCTTAGTCATTTTAACTCTTGGTCCTTTGGTTCCCTCTAGTTGTCAGCTTTGGAAGCCATATTAGGCCGGAAGCTTCCATGCTGCCACCTTCTCCTGTGTGGGAAAGTAGGAGGGGAGACTTAGTAGAGGGGTTGTTTGTAGACATAATAGCATTCTTCCTGTCGGTCAAGGTCAGAGCGATCCGGCATCTGGAGAAAGAGTGGTCGGAGTGCTGAGTCGAGATGGGACGGACGTCGATTGGAGCATGTGATCGACTGAGCAGTGAGGGGATGGTTTGGGGTTTTTTGATGTACTGAAGGTTTTCCCAGATGTGCCATTTTACCTATTCCAGTAAAGAGAACTTTGGAAAATGTTTGCTTCCGCGTCTTTACTCAGAGTTGGGGTTTTCTGGAATGCTGACACTAGTGTCCGTTTGCAACTTTCATCAATCCTCCGTTCCTTAGAAGGCTTAGTTCTATTTAAGTCGGAGGCCCCCAACTTTTGGGGTTCCTTAGAGAAAGAATTATTCTGCGGAACTGAGGGGGCGTGGTTTTGTGTTCCGTGGGTGAAGCTTCACTTGTTTGCGTGAACTGGTTTCTGACATGCCACGGACCGGAGTTTGTGGACCCCTGATTTAAATCATTTCCCACAAGAATATTATTCGATTGTTAAATAATACCCTGTTTCTCCGAAAGTAAGACCTCCCCTGATAATAAGCCCAATCGGGCTTTTGAGCGCATGCGCTAAAATAAGCCCCTCCCTCAGAAAATAAGCCCTCCCTGAAAATATTTAACCGCCTGTGCAGCCGGTCCCCACCATTTCCTCTGGTTAGGGTTAGGGAGACAAAGCTGGAAATCAGGTAAGACGGCAAGAGGAACCCCGTCTCGCTCCACGCGCCCCAAAATAATAAGACCTCCCCAAAAATAAGACCAAGCCATTATTTCAGGGTTCAAAAAAATATAAGACAGGGTCTTATTTTTGGGGAAACACGGTATTATCATAATATCGTAATATTATTACTTATCAATTAATCAATTATCAATATTATTGATATTAATATCAATCAGTAATATTATTATCAATTAATCAATGATCAGTTATTATAATTATTCCATTATATACTTGATTTTCACATCTTATGCCCTAAAAACCTTTCTTTTTCACCAAGCAGGGCTGATATAAACCCCCCCCACTTTTTTTTTTTTTTTTTGAGGTGTTAGATTTTTAATTGTCTATGGGTTTTAGTCGGGATTTTAAATTTAGGCCAAAGTTGTGTAATTCTTTTAACAAATTTTAAATTTTGTATTGGGATGTTTTTATTTTGGCTGTGCACTGCCCTGAGCGGTATACAAATTTAATTAAATAAATAAATAAATAAATAAATAAATAAATAAATAAATAAATAAATAAATAAATAAATAACCCATATTCCAAATCTCCCTGGTCTCCCAATCGTTTAAAACTTTCTTAAATCAAAATCCTTTTTTCCCCTGCTGTCCCCCCCAGCCCCGATTGTTTGTTATTTCAAATTTTGGAGACTCTAAAACTTTCTTCATTCCGAAGAAGGTAAGACTCACCAGACGTTAAATTAAGCTGGCTGTTTTGAAGATCTCTAATATCCATTAGAATAAGGGTTCCTTGGTGCTGTCTAAGTTTGGTGTGGGTTTTGCAGATATTTCATTACCAAACAGGTAACGTCATCAGTGCTAGAAGGGGGTTGCAGGGGGAGGAGGAGGAGGAGGAGGAGGAGGAGGAGGAGGAGGAGGAGGAGGAGGAGGAGGACTGTAGGATCCTTGGTGCTCTCTGAGCTTGTTCGTTTTCTTGCAAACATTTCATGACCCAACTAAGTAACACCATCAGTGCGAGTAAGGAGTGAGGCTTGCTCCCAGTGGCTTGCCCTGTTGGTGTTGGCGAGGAGTGATCTTAAGAGGTTCTTCGGTTGAGCCGTTTTCTGTTGGCTTCTTTGGCAATCCCTCGATTGTGGCATTGTTTACTTCTTGATGGTTGATCTGATATTAATCGGGGAATTAATCTAGGCTCATCTGGGTGTTGATTGCTGGTAGGGAAGATGTTTTAGTCTTTTTGTTCCCTTTTTGGCTTGTTGGTTGTCTCATTTGCGCACTATGTAGACTTTGTGTCGATTGTCAGAATTCTGAATGGTCGGGCTTCAAAAGTGTGGAAGATAAAACGTGGTAGGTCCACGTTTTGGCGTTACCAGTCGGCACGTGTCGACTCCGCACAATCCCTATGACTTCTCACACACAACTTCACACACTTACCTCTCCTCCCCCTGACTAGGTGGCTCAGTGGCTAAGACACTGAGCTTGTCGATCAGAAAGGTGGTTCAAAGTTCGGCGGTTCAAATCCCTAGTACAGGTCACTGGCGAGAGCAGGGGGTTGGACTAGATGACCTCCAAAGGTCCCTTCCAACTCTGTTACTGTAAACCCTTCAGCCTGGTCCCCAAATCCTCTCGTCATCCATTTTATCTCCTCCAAGAGAAAAGCAATCACAATGGCAGCCCAGCAGTTTTGCAAAATATATATTTTAAATCCATCAAACAGTCCAAACGACGTTTACGAAAATGAACATTTGTTGCACGCAGGATCTGGGTGACGATATTCAAGATCCTGAAGCTGGACTTTTGGGGGAAGGGGACAATAAAAAAAATAGGGGTTCCCGTTAGCAAAATATAATCTTATATATCTGTTCTGCCCCAGCTACGGACCCCAAAGAACGCAGCACACACAAAGTCCGTTCAAACCTTAGTTTACTAAATAAACCAGTTTTTTTACAACAACGGCTGTTAATTAACTGCATTAACAGCCGCCAAGAATTCAAGGAATAATAACTGAAAGCTTACTGTGGTTGGCAGAATGCCCAGAAGCAATTTGCAGGAAGCTGATTAAGATAAGCAAGACAAGACACGAAGGTATGTGAATGAAGTTGTTCCCTGCAAATTGCTTCAGTCGACGTTCCTCCTTAAATAGGCTAAGGGAGTGGCCAATTAGCCCCAAGCCTTACTCTCGAGGAGACCTCCTCCTGAGGAGCCACTCCTGCCTTTTTGGCAGCTCTGCGCACCCGTGCATCGAGAAGAGGCTCCTCCTCTTTGTCCTCTTCACTTAAGGGAGCTTCTGGAGGTTCTGAAGGCCCTGGCTGAATCCCCGCCTCTGGCACCACATCTTCTCCAGCCTCCTCACTGTCCGACTCGAGTGCCAGCTGCACAGGCTGCTGGCGCAGCACCACACCAGCCTCCTCACTGTCTGAATCAGCTACTAGCTGCACAGGCTGCGTACGGACCACAACAGTATCTGTATCTTATATTTAGATGGCCCTATAGGAAACCCATTACAACAGAGCAAACTTTTAAAATTCGGACCTGGAATTATTTTAGCCGTTAACTTTGAAACGTTGGACCCAATCTGGAGACTCCGAATCATTCAATTTCAGGTAGTTTTGTAGCGGCGTAGCTAAAGATAAAATTTTGTTTTGACTCCGCTGTGGTTACGGAGTGGTCTTCCCTAAACTCTCACAGCCAGTGGGGGGATTCTGAGAGTTTGAAATCCAGACATCGTAAAAGTGCCGAGTTCGAAAATCACTGCGAGAACTGCATTGCAGTCTTGAAAAATTCGAAGTCGTGCAGAAATGTTGGAAAAGGCTCAACGCATTTATAAAGTTGGTTGGTATACAACATCATTTCTCAATTTTGATCACTTTAAACTTTGTGGACTTCAACTCCCAGAATCCTCCCTGGTTGGGGGATTCTGGGAGTTGAAGTCCACACGGCTTAAAGTGACCAAAATTAAGAAACGCTGCTAATAATGACCAGTTACCTCAAGGTGCTATATTTAAACATTAATTATTTTCCAGAAGAAACTTTTGAGGCAACTCGTTTCCCCAAATTTCCCAAATTCGGATCCCCAAATCCATCCTTGCTTCTCGTCCTCAAGTAGGTTTTAAAAAATACGCAAGATTTAACACAATTTCTCCTCAGAAATAACTAAAATCAACATTGTTGGATCATAGAACAGTTGATCGTGCCTCCTTCCTACTTCTCTACTTTAAATTGTCCTCTCTACTTTTGAGGTGGAGATAAAGTAATGAAATTAAATTCAGACTCCTGGCTCGGAAAAGGACATGAATTCTTTAAGAAGAAAGACAATTTATATATATAAATTGTCACAAATATTCCTTCGAGGCAACGCCGATATCTAACGGTTGGCCTTCGGAGCTGAAGTCCATCCTTCACTGGTGTCCAGGAATATTGTCTCGTTCACGCTGTACAGTCTCCAAGCTCCATCCCAGCTTCCCTTCTCCACGGATTCGGTTTCTTCTAGAAAATCAGAAGACTATCAACAAACTCTCCTTGAAGATCTCTTTTTGTTGTGTTGTGTCCACAAAGCCCTCCGAGACCAGTTCCAGCTGGATTATCTCTCCGCGATTTCTCTGAAATCATTGTCTTCCTTTTTCTTTTTTTAGGCCTTTCGCTCCGCTTGGTCTCTTTGCTAAAGAAATAATTAACGATATTATGGAATCCAGATGTCCATCTTTATCAAAAGCCAGACAAAGTCTCCAATGGGAAGTCAAGAACAACCACCGTTCCTGGCTTGGCCAAAGTCCCACCATCTCCTCGGCTCTGATCTCAAGAGTTTCAGATGAGGAGGATCAAGTTGGCCGAAAATCCCAGCACGCATCTCACCGTTCGTCACCGTGGTAAGTAAGAAATCCGAGACCAGCTGAAGTCCCGTCACGCACTAGAAGTTTGAAAGTAGCAGAAGATACGGATGGGAAGGGATGCATCCCTTTGGATTATTATGGGATGGCTCCCTGCCCGGGTGTGGATTCGTCCTCTTCTGGCAGATTTGCCCAAAGGCCTTCAGCAGAAAACTCCTGGGAGTTGGTTGACCTGGTTAAAGAAGAGTAATGAAGTTATTAAAAAATATATATTTCTGATGTTCAGTGTCCCAATGTTTCATACCGATCTTTGTAGCGTACGCAACAACAAAACTCACAACCCATCAGCTCACAGGAAATCGGACCATGACTCATTAACAACAACTGGCCAGTCAAACAGTCCGAAACCACATCATAACTTGGAAGTAGCTGAACAAACAAGACTCACACTAATTTGCATCACATAAAAAGGTATTTAAAGGCCGGTGTTTGGACGGATGAGCACAGTTCAAAGCACACGGACGATGTCTCCTCGAATGGTGACAAAATGTTTGCAACCAAATGGCCACGCTCGGAGCTCAGACCAACAGCCCATATTGCAATGTATAATGTAATGTATAATAAATGCAATATATAATGTAATGTAGCACAATATAGTAATGATAATATTATAATACTAGCTGGAACGCCCGTGCTTCACTACGAAACTATGTGATACATTGACACTTAAAGCCTGAAACTTAATGTCGAATGCGTAACTCCGTAGCATCAGGGCGTGTTAATATGCGGCAACTGGCAGTTGGAACAGAAGGGGAGGGGGAGTAGAATGTCCCAGCCCACAGGCCGGATGAGTCATGCGCTGGCCATGCCCATGCCCGATTTAGCAAAGGGGTAGCATCAGAATGTGTTAATATAAGGCAACTGGCAGTTGGGACAGAGTTCCTTTCAGGCGGGGAGGGGGAGTAGAACGTCTAACTCCTTAGCATCAGAGCGTGTGAATATAATACTGTATATGAAATATTAATGATCTGATGGTTCGCCACCACGGGTATAATATGTTATAGTATAGAATATAGCAGTGATGGCTAACCTTTTTGCTATCGTGTGCCAAAATTGGGGGGAGCATGTGGGGGCCGTGCACACATGTGCCCACACTCATAATGCAATGCCCCCCACGTGCCCTGCCCCCCACACATGTGCGCATCACTCCCATACTTCCCCTCCCTTGCGCATGCATGCGTGACCCCCCCACGCTTCCCCACCCCCCATGCATGTGCACACGATACCCTTCTGTGCAACCCCCCCGGCCTGTTTTGGGCCTGACAGGCCTCTCTGAAGCCTCCTGAGACAAAAACCAGGCTTGGGGGTGGGGTGCTCTGCTTCCCACGGCGCTTTCCCCACCCCCCGCTCGTACACATGTGCCCCCCCGCAGATGCGTCACGCCCTCACGCCAGAGACCCAAAATCAGCTGGCCAGCGGGAGGTATGCACACATGCACGGTGGAACTGAGCTGGACGATGGCTCGCGTGCCAGCAGAGAGGGCTCCACGTGTCACCCGTGGAACGCATGCCATAGGTTCGCCATCACAGTACTACTGTAACGCTCTCTACATGGGGCTGCCCTTGAGGAGCACCCGGAGGCTCCAACTGGCGCAGAGTGTGGCCACGCGGGTGGTTATGGGAGCAACATGGCGCTCCCGTGTGACACCTCTCCTGCGCGAACTGCACTGGCTCTCGGTGGTCTTCCGGGTGCGCTTCAAGGTTTTGGTCACCACCTTTAGAGCGCTCCATGGCTTAGGACCTGGTTATTTACGGGACCGCCTACTACCACAAGCAGCCTCCCACCGGCCGGTACGCTCCCATAGAGAGGGGCTCCTCCGGGTGCCGTCAGCCAAACAATGTCGACTGGTGGCCCCCAGGGGGAGGGCCTTCTCTGTGGGGCCACCCACTATCTGGAACGAGCTCCCCCCAGAAATACGGAGGATCCTGGATCTGCGCACTTTCCACCGTGCTCTTAAGACCCTCCTATTCCAGCAAGCCGGTCTGGCCTAATTTTCTCCCCTTTTTAAAAATTCTTTTAAATCGAAATTTTAATCTGTTTTAAATTATTGGGATTTTTAATTGTCTCGGGCTAAATTATTTAATCTGGTTTTAATTATGTTTCTAACTTTTGTATTTATGTATTTCATTCTGTGCCTGTTCACCGCCCTGAGTCCTTCGGGAGTAGGGCGGTATATAAATTTAATAAAAACAAACAAAAACAAACAAACAGTAGTATAGTATAGTATAGTATAGTGTAGTGTAGTGTAGTGTAGTGTAGTGTAGTGTAGTGTAGTGTAGTGTAGTATAGTATAGTATAACAGAACAACAGAACAACAGAACAACAGAAGAGAAGAGAAGAGAAGAGAAGAGAAGAGAAGAGAAGAGAAGAGAAGAGAAGAGAAGAGAAGAGAAGAGAAGAGAAGAGAACAGAACAGAACAGAACAGAACAGAACAGAACAGAACAGAACAATATAGAGACTTCACTTCCTGGCACTTCACTTCCTTTCGAAGCAAGGACTAACGAATGCACTCACAGTTCACCTTTGATCCCATCATGATCTCACCTCCATCCCAACCGCCTTCATGCAACGGTCTCCTTCCCAGGGTTATATTTTCTGTCCCTGACGAGCTTTCTGTAACTTCTCCTTCCGATCGGCAGGAATTTCATCCATGCTGATCCCATGGCTGCTCGCCCTGAAGGGAAGAGAGCAAACTCAGGAAGGCCTGGGCCAGAAGGAGGCAGGCCCAGGATGGGGAAAGGCTTGGAGGTTGAAACCTTCTAGAACAAGGGTCTCCAACCTTGGCAACTTTAAGACCTTGCGGACTTCAACTCCCAGAATTCCCCAGCCAGATATGTAAGGTAACTTTCTTAATAGATGGTGGGTATGCAGTAAGCGTAATATATCTTGACTTCAGCAAAGTGGGGGGAAAAAAAGAGCTGGCTGGGGAATTCTGGGAGTTGAAGTCCACACGTCTTAAATCAGGGGTCTCCAACCTTGGCAACTTTTAAGACCTGGCGGACTTCAACTCTCAGAATTCCCCAGCCAGCCACATAGGGTAACTTTCTTCATAGATGGTGGGTATGCACTAAGCGTAATATATCTTGACTTCAGCAAAGTGGGGGGGAAAAAAAGAGCTTGCTGGGGAATTCTGGGAGTTGAAGTCCACAAGTCTTAAATCAGGAGTCTCCAACCTTGGTCACCGTAGGAAGTTAGCACCCACCCCTTTCCTAGAAGAATGAAATATTTTAGGAAATATTAAAAAGGTAGAATATTATGTTTCCCTGGATGAGAAATGGAGAAGCATGTTCTAAAGACGAAGCAGCTCCCATAATCCTGCCCCCACCCTTTTGTCAATGGGCCAAAGGCAGAAGCCCAATCCTTTGTCAAAGGAACATCATCTGCAACACAATAGGACCCATCTAGCAACAGAAACTCACCCCATGGCACCTGGGAAGATTACATCAGCCAGCAAGGCTAGCTAAGACCCCCACCCCTCGGGAGTCTGACAACCAATCAGGATACTCTTTCGGGGGCCCAAGAAGTTCAAAGCCAGAGAGGGCATAAAACCCGGGTACTCACTGCGTCTCGCCCCCTTTTCTGTTCAGGAACTCAAACCAGCTGATCCTGTCCACCATTAAACCATCTTTCCAAGCAGTCTCCATGTTTCCAGTGTCTTTTTCCCCATTTGGAGCTGAACCCAGAAGGATATTTCTTCCTACGTCACTTTTAAGACTTGTGGACTTCAACTCCCAGAATTCCTCAGCCGGCCACGTAGGGTAACTTTCTTCATAGATGGTGGGTATGCAGTAAATGTAATATATCTTGACTTCGGCAAAGTGAAGGAAATGAAAGAGCTGGCTGGGGAATTCTGGGAGTTGAAGTCCGCCAGGCTTAAAGTTGCCAAGGTTGGAAACCCCTGTTCTAGAGAACATTTCAAGAAATCAAGTGAGTTTAGTCTTGGTGAAACAACATCCTTCGTCAAAGGAGCAGCCCTCTTACCCTGGCTTCAGGTCTGGGGGAGTAGGAATAGGTTTGGTAAAGCCGTCGCGACCGATGAGCCAGTAAGTGTCTTCCGTGCCTTTTCCCTAAAGAGGAAGCGAGAGGCATCAGATCAAGGTTGTTTATTTATTTATTTATTTATTTATTTATTTATTTATTTATTTATTTATTTATTTATTTATTTATTTATTTATTTAAATTTCTATACCGCCCTACTCCCGAAGGACTCAGGGCGGTGAACAGCCAGAGGATAAAACACATAAATACAAAAATTTAAAATAGAATAAAAACGAATTAAATAATTTGGCTGAACAAATTTAAAATACCCCATAATTTAAAAACAAATTAAAATTTGCATTTAAAAAGGGGAGAAGATTTAGGCCAGGCCAGCTTGATGAAATGAAAAAATCTTAAGCGCGCGACGGAAGGTGCGCAGATCCGGGATCCTCTGTATCTCCGGGGGGAGCTCGTTCCAGATCGTAGGTGCCCCCACAGAGAAGGCTCTCCCCCTGGGGGCCGCCAGTCGACACTGTTTGGCCGACGGCACCCAGAGGAGCCCCTCTCTATGGGAGTGTACTGGCCGGTGGGAGGCTATTGGTGGTAGCAGGCAGTCCCGTAGATAACCAGGTCCTAAGCCATGATGGGACGTATCCAGAGATTACATGGGAACTCCACGTCGCTCCCATAACCACCCGCGCGGCCGCACTCTGTGCCAGTTGGAGCCTCCGAGTGCACCTCAAAGGGAGCCCCATGTAGAGAGTGTTACAATAGTCCAGGCGGGAAGTGACAAGGGCATGAGTGACTGTGTGTAGAGAGTCCCGATCTAGAAAGGGACGCAATTGGCGGATCAGGCGAACCTGATGAAAAATCCTCCCGGTCACGGCCATCAAGTGCTCTTCTAGAGACAGCCGTGAATCCAGGAGGACGCCCAAGTTGCGAGCACTTTCCGTGGGGGCCAATGATTCACCCCCAATAGTCAGCGATGGCATCAGCTGACTATATCGGGACGTCGGAAACCACAGCCACTCGGTCTTGGATGGGTTGAGCCTGAGCCTGTTTCTCCCCATCCTGAGGTTGTAACAGATTAAGAGAGTTGGAAGGGACCTTGTGGGTCATCTAGTCCAACCCCCCACTCAAGCAGGAGACCCTACACCATTTCTGACAAATAGCAGTCCGGTCTCTTCTTGAAGAGCCACCAGGAATGAAGCTTGCCACAACTTCCGAAGGCAACTTCTGTTCCATTGCTCGATTGTTGTTTTCACTGTCAGAAAGTTCCTCCTTATTTCTAGGTTGAATCTCTCCTTGGTCAGTTTCCATCCGTTATTCCTTGTCTGGCCTTCAGGTGGCTTGGAAAATAGCTTGACCTCCTTCCTCCTCTTTGGGGCAGCCCCCCAAATATTGGAAGATGGATATCCTGTCTCCCCTGGTCCTTCTCTTCACTAGACTAGCCATGCCCAGTTCCTGCAACCGTTCATTGTATGTTTTAGCTTCCGGTCCTCTCATCATCCTGGTTGCTCTTCTCTGCACTTTTTCTAGAGTCTCCACATCTTCTTTATAGTGTGGTGACCAAACTGGATGCACTACTCTAGGTGTGGTCTTACTAAGGCTTTAGAGAGTGGTGTTAGTACCTCCCTTGATCTTGATTATATCCCTCTGTTAATGCAATTTAGGATTACATTGGCTTTTTTGGCTGCCGTCGCACACGGCTGACTCATATTTAGCTGGTTGTCCACTAAAACTCCAAGATCCCTCTCACTACTGTAACGCTCTCTACATGGGGCTCCCCTTGAGGAGCACCCGGAGGCTCCAACTGGCGCAGAGTGCGGCCACGCAGGTGGTTATGGGAGCAACATGGCGCTCCCGTGTGACACCTCTCCTGCGCAAGCTGCACTGGCTCCCGGTGGTCTTCTGGGTGCGCTTCAAAGTTTTGGTCACCACCTTTAGAGCGCTCCATGGCTTAGGACCTGGTTATTTACGGGACCGCCTACTACCACAAGCAGCCTCCCACCGGCCGGTACGATCTCATAGAGAGGGGCTCCTCCGGGTGCCGTCAGCTAAACAATGTCGACTGGCGGCCCCCAGGGGGAGGGCCTTCTCTGTGGGGGCACCTACTATCTGGAACGAGCTCCCCCCGGAGATACGGAGGATCCCGGATCTGCGCACTTTCCGACGTGCTCTTAAGACTCTTCTATTCCAGCAAGCCGGCCTGGCCTAATTTTTCTCCCCTGCTTTAAAATTCTTTTAAATTGAAATTTTAATCTGTTTTAAATTATTGGGATTTTTAATTGTCTCGGGCTAAATGATTTAATCTGGTTTTAATTATGTTTTTTAACTTTTGTATCTATGTATTTTATTTTGTGCCCGTTCACCGCCCTGAGTCCTTCGGGAGTAGGGCGGTATATAAATCTAATAAAACAAAACAAAACAAACAGTGACCGCTATTAAGCCTGGTTTTCCCCCGTTTATATGCGTGCTTTTGGTTTTTCTTACCTAAATGTAAGACTTTACTTTTCTCTACATTGCATTTCATTTTGTTAGAAAAGGCCCAGGGTTCAAATCTGTCAAAATCCATCTGGATCTTGAGCCTATCTTCTAGGACAGTGATGGCTAACCTTTTTGCCGTCGCGTGCCAAAAGCGGGGGTCGCACGGGGGAGGGTCGCACGCTTGCATTCCCACACCTGTACTTCAACACGCCCCGTCCCCCGCACATGCAACAGCCCCCCTCTGCGCTCCCCCTACTTTGTGCACATGATGGCACAGTGGGCCCGTTTCTCACCCTCCCCAGGCTCCAGAGTCTTTCTAGGAGCCTGGGGAGGGCAAAAACAGCCTTCCCCAATCCACCCCGGAGGCCGGAAATGGCTTGTTTCCTAACTTCCGTTGGGCCCAGAAGGCCCAAAAACCAGCTGGCCAGCACTGGAGCTCAGCTAGGGTAATCCTCGTGTGCCCACTGATATGGGTCTGCGTGTCACAGGTGGCACGCGTGCTATAGGTTCGCCATCACGGTTCTAGGATGTTGGCTATTCCTGCCACCTTAGCACCATCTGCAAATTTGGTGAGTTCCCCTTCTACTCCCTCATCTAAGTCGTTTATGAAGATATATTAAAGAGTAAGGTAAAATGAAACGTGGCTGATTTTTTTCCCCCCCTAACCTCGTTGGTTTCCCCCTGTTTCAGCAACGTCTTGTAATTTCACTTTGAGTCGTTTCTCAAAAGTTCGCCTACAGATTTGCAGGCCCTTTCCTTAAATTTTTTGTTCCTTATTACCAGTAGAAGAAGATATTTGCAGCAAAGGGTTGAACTGTGGGGTCTTTAACGCTCTCTGAGCTGGGGGGGGGGTTTCTTACAGACGTTTCATGACCCAGCTAGATAACATCATCAGGGCTAGAAGGGAGTGTGGGTTGTGGAGAGGAGGAGGAGGAGGAGGAGGACTGTAGGATCCTTGGTCCTCTTTGAGCTTGGTTATTTTATGCAGGCGTTTCCTGACCCAGCTAGATAACATCATCAGTGCTAGAAAAAAGTGAGGTTTGTAGAGAGGAGGAGGAGGAGGAGGAGGAGGAGGAGAAGGAGGAGGAGGAGGAGGAGGAGGAGGAGGAGGAGGAGGAGGAGGAGGAGGAGGAGGAGGAGGAGGAGGAGGAGGAGGAGGAGGAACAAGACCGTGGGGTCCTTGGTGGTCTCTGAGCTTGCTTATTTTCTTGCAGACATTTCATGACCCAACTAGCTAACATCATCAGTGCTAGAAGGGAGTGGGGCTTGTGAAGAGGAGGAGGAGGAGGAGGAGGAGGAGGAGGAGAAGGAGGAGGAGGACGACTGTGGGGTCCTTGGTGCTCTCTGAGTTTGGTGGTTTCCTTGCTGATGTTTCGTAACCCATCTAGCTAACACTATCAATACTAGGAGAGAGTGGGGTTTGCAGAGAGGAGGAGGACAAGGAGGACGATGAGGAGGACGACGACTGTGGAGTGCTTGGTGGACTTTGAAATTGATTTTTGTCTTGCAGACATTTCATGACCCAACTAGAGAACTTCATCAGAGCTAGAAAGGAGTAGGGTTTACTCTCTATTTAGGGAGCGTTCTTGACGGTCCCTTGAATAGGTCGTCGATTATTGTTTCATTGATTGTCTGAGGTGGTAGTTCTTTAACTGGGGTGTTGTTTACGGCTTGACCTAGAGTTAAACTTGGTGTTTGACAGCCTAATCAAGGAATCTCCAAGACCACTTCCACCAACACTGATAGGGCAACGCACTAGCATATAAACAGAGCAAACCGCATTCCCTTTCGAATACAATTTTGCGATACCTTCAGCTCGGTTTTCCCTCGTAAGTCGAGCTTGTAACCTTCTTTGAGGGCATGCAGGATCTCCACGGTCCGCAGGTTGACGTGGATGCGATAAGCTGCAAAAACGACACAACACCAACGCATCCTTGGAAACACACAGAGTGAAGCACATCATAACCAGGGGCGAAATGCTCCCGGTTCGGTCCGGTTCGTCAGAACTGGTAATAGAAAAGGCTACTGGTTCGCCAAACCGGTAGTAAAAAAAATGTACAAAAAAAAGAAGTTCCGACGATCAGCTGAGCGACGCGCGATGGAACTTTTTAAAAAACTTTTTTAGCATTTTTTTTTACTACCGGTTCTCCAGAACCAGTAGTTAAAAATGCTTAAAAAGTAAAAAAAAAAACAAATTCCAAAGATCGGGCGTTGCCTCCGATATATGCTAAATAAACACAAATAAATAAATAAATACAAAACTATGCATATACCCACATATATTGAATGGCCCAGAGAAACAACACAGTCTAATTCGGATGTATCCATGTCAGTGGTGGGTTTCACTTACCTTTGCTACTGTTTCGCTCGTGCGTGCGCCACATCTGCGCAAACGCAGAGCATATTTGATGACGTCCGGGCGGGTGGGCAGAGCTTCCCGCCTCCGCTGCTACCGGTTCTCCTGAACCGGGGTGAGCCGGTAGCAACCCACCACTGATCCGTGTCCAGGGTGAGAAAAACGAATCTTGAGGGTTATCCAGATGGATGGCATAGGGAATGAAGCTGTTACAGAATCTGATAGTCCTGCTAGAAATACTTCGAAACCCCCTCCAAGAGGGGAACAACAGAAACAGACCATAAAGGGGTGTGTGGGGTCTCTAACGATGCTTTGAGCTCTAAGCACATAGCGCTTATTAGCAGTCTCCTAAATAACAACAGGAAGAGAGCTTCCTATAATAAGACTCAAAGGCATTCGGAAGGGGTTCAGGAGGAGAGATCAAGCAGGGAATTAGTCTGGATTCATTAAGTAAACTGTCGGCCACCGGCCCCTCCAGCAGCCAAATCAGAGGAGGAAGAGGAGGCATGGGAGCCAGGGTCAGCCTCAAGGCACCCTGAGGGCTCCAAGGGGGAAGAGGGAATGGAGCTTGCAGAGAGAGGGGGGGAGGGAGAAAGAGAGAGAGAGGGGGGGGGAGGGAGGGAGGGAGGGAGGGAGGGAGGGAGAGAGAGGCAGAGCCTGGGCTCTCCGTCAGCCCTCAGATGGAGAGTCAACAGCCCCCAAGTCTGGAGGTGGCTGATGAGGAAGAGGAGGAACAGCTGGGTCCTGTGCCTGATGCACTGGTGCACAGAAGGCAGAGGAGAGGAGAGCAGTGGAAATCTATGGGCCGGTCCTCGGGACAGAAGAGCCACCGCTGCTAGCGAAACCCCACTCTAGCTCTGGGGATAAGAGGTAGAGGGCGGAGATGAATATGTGTGGCAGACAACTATTTGTCTCCCTGCTGGACAGATTTGTTAACCTGCTGTGTGTGAGAGAGAGACTTTTTAATAAAAGAATCATTAATTTAACTAATTTTGTCGTGTTGGGGAGCCAGGTCAGAACATAAACACAAGAGGGCTAATTCCCTGCTTTGGACAACACAGTTTGTTTGTCCGCAGAGAGAGAAAGTTGTAGATCGTCGTATTCTTTGCTTCTCCTCCAGGAGTGTTGGCGAGCCAGTCAGGAGGAGAGATCAAGCAGGGAATTAGTCTGGACTCATTAAGTAAACACAAGAGGGCACATTCCCTGGTTGAGAAGCAAAGAAGACGACAATCTACAACTCTCTCTCTCTGCAGACAAAGAAACTGTGTTGTCCAAGGCAGAAGATTGTATCTGGATTTTCAAAATTCACTCACTCATGTTCCCTAAGGTGGTGTTGTGGCTTTGTTACCGGAGCCTGTGTCATCGGCAGGAGAGGACTCCGAGAGTGAAGGAGAGGAGTTGGCAAGGCCTCCCTCTCCAGGACCCTCCTCTCTGGCAATGTCTTCGGTGTCTGCCGAAGGGCAAGAGATAGGGCTGGGGCCAAGCACGTCCACACAGCCACAGGTGGACAGTGATGAGAGTAATGAGTCTTGGCTGGATCCTCGACAGTGTCGCAGAGATAAGCATGCACAACAGAAGAAAAGGCGTGCCAGAGATTAGGCTGAGTCACTGGACTACACCCCACAGGGTATAAAAGGGAGCGTGGTGGCCAGTCAAACCTTGTGACGAACAAAGCTGAAAGCTTCCACGCCATTCTGCATTGCCGGACTTTTGCTATAGACTTTGCTGGATTATATTTGGACTTAAGTTACTCTGTAATTATTGAACATTTTACTTTGATGTACCAGAAGCGGAGAGAAGTTATCTCTTCGTGAGTAATAAACTCTTGGCAGGCAGCCACTAGGTTGCTGCCAAGTTCCGTTATCATAAGGAAAAGGATTTTGTCGGCTGGTTTGGTTTTTAACTCTTGGACGTCTGTTGGTGTGTGTGCGTGTGGGACGGGGACAGAACAGGTGGGTTTTCCCTCTTGACACTTGGCCATTGGAGCTTCTTCCAACCCAAGGAGTTCTGACCCAGCTCCCCAAACACAACAAACCCTCTGAAGTTTAACTCAAAGATTCCGGTATTAGGAGTGCCAGTTTCTCTTTCACCGCAGGCTAACAAGTCTGTCCGGCCAGGAGACGAATAGTTGTCTGCCACATCTATTCATCTCCGCCGCCTGTCTTTTATCCCCAAAGCTAGGGTGGGGCTTCGCTAGCAGTGGTGGCTCTTCCATCCCGAGGACCAGCCCATAGATTTCCACTGCTCTCCTCTCCTCTGCCTTCTGTGCATCCGCGCGTCAGGCACAGGACCCAGCTGTTCCTCCTCTTCCTCATCAGCCACCTCCAGACCTTGGGCTGTTGACTTTCCATCTGAGGGCTGATGGACGGCCCAGGCTCCGCATCTCTCTCTCTCTGCCAACTCCAGTCCCTCTTCCCCCTTGGAGCTATAAGGTTGCCTTGATGCTGGCCCTGACTCCCAGGCCTCCTCCTTCTCCTCCTCTGATTCGGCTGCTGGAGGGGCCGACGGTGACAAGCCACAACACAAGGATGCATTACTCACGAAGGCCAGTGGACTCCATCCGCGAGGCAGTGTTGACCGTGTCCCCGAAGAGACAGTAGCGTGGCATCGTCAGTCCCACCACGCCAGCCACGCAGGGCCCTGTCAAGGACAGCAGACAAATTCAGTTCTTAAACGTCAGGAGCGGGTTTCAACCGCTTTTCGGCACACGTCTTATTTTTAAGGAAGGGAAAGGCCGAGAGGCACCGAAAAAGGACGCCCTTCACCTTGTCGCTGATGACCTACCGGAGTGCAGGCCGATGCGTATCCGGACGGGTACTTCTGGCATATGACGCATCTTAAAAGAGCCAACCGCACTGAGGATATCGAGGGACATGTTGGCGATCTCACCCGCGTGTCGTTTCCCGTTCCGTTTCGGCAGCCCAGAGGCTACCATGTAGGCGTCGCCAATGGTCTCCACCTGTCAATTGGAAAAGGAGCGGTGAAAACAGCCGAAAGGTCTCGGGAAAGGGGGCTTGGCTTAGCTCCAGAAGTGAGGTGGGAAGAGTGAAGTAGTGACTTTAGGGGAAGTGCATCAGTAACTCATTTACCCATGAGTTCAAAGCGGAGTCTCTTTGAACACTGAATCATTTCTTCCTGAGTTTGTTGTAGCCAGAACAGAGCTACTCTTTATGACCTAATCTCCAAATAAATTCTCCTCTTAACAGAATAACCGGGTGGAAAAGGACCTTGATGGTTTTCTAGTCCAACCCCCACCCAAAGAGACCCTGTACCGTTCTGGACAATTGGCTGTCTAATCTCTTCTTTAAAAACTTCCAATGTTGGAGCATTCACAACTTCTGGTGGCAAGTCGTTCCACTGGTTAATTGTTCTCATTGTCAGGAAATTCCTCCTTAGTTCTAGATTGCTTCTCTCCTTGATGAGTTTCCATCCATTACTTGTCCTGCCTTAAGGTGCTTTGGAGAATAGGTGGACCCCCTCTTCTTTGTGGAGGCCCCTCAAATACTGGAACACCGCTATCGTGTCTCCCCTAGTCCTTCTTTTCATTAAACTGGACAGACCCAGTTCCTGCAAACGTTCGTCATATGATTCAGCCTCCAGCCCCCTCACCATCTTGGTTGCTCTTCTCTCCACTTTTCCCCATTGGTTCTTTAAATCGAATATTCCTCCCAGTTCTCGATCAACCTCTGCTAATCTCTCACGAATCTAAAAGAAGAGAGGTGCTCAAACAGAAATGATCAAGATGGTATGCACCCCAGACCATTTTCCCCCCTAAGGTCCTCCTATTTTGTAGAAATCTAGCTCCCCAATCCTACATCTTTGCTTCCAAGATTCGTCAACTCGCTGAAAAGCCAACAGCCAGAGAATATGATCCTTGTTTGATGACACCAAGCATCAAGGCCATCTGGTACTCTGGTACTCTGTTCCCTGCCCATCCCTGCCTCCCCCAAGCTATCACATTGCAACGAGCAAGGCGATACATTCATACATTTTCCAGCTACTAAGATTGTTGGATGAGCAGGGACAAAAACAGCCAGGGACGTGATTGAAACCTGAGAAATAGGCCCCTCGTCGGTCAACGTGCGTGTTGATTTACCACCAGCCTCTCAAGAATTTAGGAGGTGAGGGATTCGCCGCACAAGGAAACAATAGCCAATGATTTAATAGCCAGCCATCAGCAAACCAATCGACAACTTAAGAGCAGAGGTGGTATTCAGCCGGTTCGTACTGGTTTGGGTGAACCGATAGCAGATATCGTGGGTAGGCCTGTCCACCCGCCCCCCGACTCTGGCTCTATACTGTCCTATTTAGGAACAGTTTTGAGGCCGGGCACAATTGGTAGCAGCAAAATGTAAAACCCACCGCTGCTAAGGAGCCAACCTGACCCCATATAAATACCACACACAGAATACCCCCGAGCACACAATTCGTCAGAGAGAAGTTCCCTGAAGATGGGCTCCAGCACGAGTCAGAAAGCTCAAAAGACAAAACCTCCGGTCCCAGCAACCGACCCAGATTGGATCCTGCAACATTATCCCGGGACGCGTAGCTCCGCCTTCATTTGTAACCCATAACAAAGATGGCTGATCTGCCTTCACCTTATACACGTCATGGGAGCCGATGATGGCGTCGAAGAGGGTGTACAGATCGTTGAGCAGGTCAACCACCTCAATGGGGTCGCTCATGGCTGAGATGGTGGTGAAGCCCACGATGTCGCTGAAATATAAGGTCACCTCTTCGAAATATTCGGGTTCCACTGGCGCCCCCGTCTTCAGGGCCTCGGCCACAGAACTGTAGAGATTGCAAGACGAGAGGTCAGTTTGAGGCTGCGGATCAGCCTTGAAAAACGCCAAATAAATGTTAGGCAATTTTGCGGAAAAATATTGCACTCTGGCAACCTAGCAGCTTCCAAAATTGCTTGATTAGAGGAATTCTTAATTGATTGCATCTTCCAATAGATTAATGTTAAGTTAAGTTAAGTTAAGTTAAGTTAAGTTAAGTTAAGTTAAGTTAAGTTAAGTTAAGTTAAGTTAAAAGTTAAGTTAAAAGATAAGTTAAAAGATGTTAAAAGTTCAGTTAAAAGATCAGTTAAAAGATCCGGCCTGCGGGGTGCTTAAATCCAGCCTGTGGAGCTGGCCTGGAAATATCAAAGGACCAGCCCGCGGGGTCTCCGGAGGCTAAAATGAGCTGCGTGTGGCCCCCTGCGCCTCATTTTCACCCTCCATGGAGGGGGGCGTGGCCTGCAACTCGGTGGAACAACACAAACTTCGGGGCTCCGGAGTGAGTGCCGATATCTCAGCTGTTTTGGGGGTCCATAGGGGACCATAGCTGACCTGTAGGGTCGGTGAAAAAAGGGGGCATAGGCTTGTGTGGACAGGGAATGCCAGCTGAAAACGAGCCGAAAAATGGGTCGAAAACGAGCTGAAAAATGAGCCAAAAACAGGCCCGAAAAAACGGGCTGAAAACAGGCCCAAAAATGGCCAGCAGAGTGCTGCAGGAGACCATGGAGGGTGGAAACAACGCACAGGGGGCAGCATGCGGACTCCCCGTGCCCCATTTTGGCCAGCAAGGTGCTGCAGGAGGCATCCCTCCCTCCCCCCTGCCCCCCGCCCCACCAACCCACAGAGAACTACAATGCTGATCCGGCACGCGAAGCAATCTAGTTTGACACCTCTGCCATAGAGCATCGACCCCTCTCTAGTGTCAAGTTTCGAGGTCGTCTCAAATAAATTGCATTTCAAACAAAGTCTTTGAAGAAAAACTCCTATTTATTAAGCACGACATTCTAACCCGACTCCAAACGAAGCCAACACTGACTTCCAGCCCCAAAACCCTCCCTTTCCGTTCCCCACTCCCCTGCACTCATTGGCCATCTTCCAAGTCATTCTACCCCTAATCTACTGCTCCAGCTCAAAGGAATTTCCCCCCTCCCATCTCATCTCCCAGGGGATATTATCTCCAGGGAAAATAAGTAGGTGAAAAGTCAAACGTCCCTTTCCAGCCGCCTTCGCTTCTCCTTCTTATGTCAGCACTAGAGTAAATGCAGGTTGAAGTGCTGACATCTAGTTTAATTCGGATTCCTACTCTGAGCAAAGGGTTTGGCTGAATGACTTCAACGGAACCTGGGCAATTCTGGGTGCTTGGAATTATGTAGAACTCTCGGGGAAAATCCTGCGATCTGCATTTGGTCTCCACCCTCCTGGCTGAAGGTCTTTTGGGTTTCAAGAGAGACTCACGGGGGCAGCATCTGCGTTAACAATCTGTCGGTCTTCTGCTTCTCGACTTCCAGCTCTTCGGTCCTTTCCCGGATCAGGTCTTCCAAATTGCTGGAATATTGTTCCAACATACGTAACATGGAGTCGATGATATTGGTTTTCCTTCCTTTGTTGATGCTTTTAAACTGTGGGAGAAGAATGGAAAGAGGTCTAGAAGCCAACCCTGCTTTTATATCTCGATATTCAATTGTGCACGTACGAAATTTTGAAAGGCAGATTAGATAACAACAGAATAACAGAGATGGAAGGGACCTTGGAGGTCTTCTAGTCCAACCCCCAGCTCAAGCAAGAGACTCTAGACCATTTCAGACAAATGGTTGTCCAGTCTCTTCTTGAAAATCTCCAGTGTTGGAGCACCCATAACTTCTGGTGGCAAGCTGTTCCACTGGTTAATTGTCGTCACTGTCAGGAAATTTCTCCTTAGTTCTAAATTGGTTCCCTCCTTGATGAGTTTGTATCCGTTGCTTCTTGTCCTGCCGTCTGGTGCTTTGGAGAATAGTGGACCCCCCTCTTCTCGGTAACAGCCCCTCAAATATTGGAAGACTGCTGTCATGTCACCCCTAGTCCTCCTTTTCATTAAATTAGACAAGTAGATGATAGTGTAGAAGAAAGAGAGAGAGAGATGATAGATAGATAGATAGATGGATAGATAGATAGATAGATAGATAGATAGATAGATAGATAGATAGATGATAGAGAGAGAAAGATAATAGAGAGAGAGAGAGAGATGATAGATAGATAGATAGATAGATAGATAGATAGATAGATAGATAGATAGATAGATAGATAGATAGATAGATAGATAGATAGATAGATAGATAGATAGATGATAGAGACAATCATTTGTCTGGAATGTTATAGGACCATGATGGCGAACCTGTGGCACGTGTGCCACAGGTGGCACGCGTAGCCATATCAGTGGGCACGCCAGCTCAGCTCTGGCGCGCATGTGCGTGCCAGCCACCTGATTTTCAGGCCTTTTGGGCCCACCAGAAGTAGAGAAACAGGCTGTTTTCTGCCTCCGGAGGGCCTGGGGGTAGGTGGGGAAGGCTGTTTTCACCCTCCCCAGATGCATAGAGAGGATCTGGAGCCAGGTGACAAAGAAAAACGGGCCAGGAGCAAGGGGGGGTGGCGCGCATGCGCAGGGTGGGCCGCATAGAATTATGGGTGTGGGCATGCACATGCGCGAACCTCCCCCGCCCTCCCCACCTTCCTGGCACGCAATGGTAAAAAGGTTAGCCATCACTGTTATAGGGTCTCCTCCCTGAGCTCAGGCGGTCCGACTAGAAGACTTCTAAGGTCCCTTCCAACTCTTGTTAGTCTGTATTCTGACTCCTTCCCCTTCTAGCCACCATTCCTGGTTTCACGTCACCTGATCAAAGACTTGATTGATATTGGGTCTCCTGTCCGGGTGTTCGCTCCAGCATTCCTTCATTAGCTGGATACACTCCATCGGTGCTTGGTCTATGGAGACAGACGGGCGGCAAAGAGGAGGGGGTTTCTCCACCTTCTTGATGATCTCTGCTTGGACAAAGACAAAATGTTCACGTTGGCTCCCGTCCAGGCGTACTCAGAAGAAATCCCATCGCTATCTGGAGACCCCACCGAAGAAATATCCCGACTCGCACTAGGAATTGTGAAGAAATATAATATCACTATCAAGTTAGTCCTTGAATTATGACTATCATCATTTAATGACCCCCATAATCCCTTGCGGGGTGGAGTCTGGGCAACTGAATTTAGCTAGCAGAGTGTTTTACTGGCCGGATACCCTTCCTGTCGCCAAGGCAGAGTTTTGTTCGGTAGATATATTCTCATTGTGCCCAGAGAGAGAAATATCTGCCTCTACTTAGGATCGAACTCACAGCCTCCTGATTGTGAGGCCAGAGCTCCACCACTAGGCCACCGCACCACTCCTGAATTATCACTATCATGGGGATGGGATGCCAGATTTTACTACCCTTTTGGGCCAGGGTTGTTAAGTGAACTACACAGTTGTTAAGTGAGTCCGGCTTCTCCCGTTAATTTGGCTTGTCGGAAGCTGGCTGGGAAGTTAACCAAGGGTGATCACATGACCCCAGGACACAGCAACCGTCATAAATACAACACAATGGTTGCCGCGCACACAAATTGTGTGACTGTCGGGGTGCTGTGATGGTTATAAGTCCCACAGGTCCTGGTGATTGGCCCAAAGTTACCCAGCCAGCTTTTGCGCCTAAGGCAGGACTACAATTCCCAGTCTCCTGGTGATTAGTCCAAAGTCACCCAGCTGACTCTCATGCCTAAGACGGGACTAGTACCCGCAACCTCCTGCTGATTGGTTGACAGTCACCCAGCTGATTCTCTTCGCCGAAGAGGTTGTAGAAAAAATGGTTTTAAAAGTAAAAAAAAAAAAAAAATTGGCCACGCCCACCCAGTCCCATTACCCCCACCCCCACCAAGCCACGCCCACAGAACCGGTAGTAACAAATTTTAGATTTCACCACTGGCTCAAGGTCTTCTGACTTCCAGCCCCTGAACCCTGGCAAGGAGAGGACAACCCACCTCTGCCCTTCTCTTCATCGCTCCCCCACCCCCCTTAGGTACCTTCGGCGCTCATATCCAGCATACAATAAGGCGCGTCGCGGCAGATGACTTCTTGAATGATGATGGAAATACTGTAAATGTCGCCCCAGAGGCTGCCTTTCCGTTCCAGCGCCGGATTCCTCAACATTTCTGGCGCGGTCCAGAAACGGTCTGGTGGAATAAATTGGGGGTTGGACTAGATCAGTGATGGCTAACCTTTTTGCTGTTGCATGCCAAAGTCGTCCGCCTGGACTACTGCAATGCTCTCTACATGGGGCACCTCTTGAGGAGCACCCGGAGGCTCCAGCTGGTCCAGAATGTGGCCGCGCGGGTGGTTATGGGAGCAACATGGCGCTCCTGTGTGACACCTCTCCTGTGCGAGCTGCACTGGCTCCTGGTGGTCTTCCGGGTGTGCTTCAAGGTTTTGGTTACCACCTTTAGAGCGCTCCATGGCTTAGGACCTGGTTATTTACGGGATCATCTACTACCACAAACAGCCTCCCACCGGCCAGTACGCTCCCACAGAGAGGGGCTCCTCAGGGTGCCGTCGGCCAAACAATGTCGACTGGCGGGCCCCAGGGGGAGAGCCTTCTCTGTGTGGGCACCTACAATCTGGAACGAGCTCCCCCCGGAGATACAGAGGATCCCGGATTTACGCACTTCCCGCCGTGCCCTCAAGACTTTTTTTATTCCAACAAGCAGGGCCGGCCTAACTCTTTTTAATTGTTGAATTTTAATTCGAATTTGTTTTTAAAAATAGGGGTGTTTTTAATTCGTATGGGCCAAATTTATTTAATATGTTTTTTAAATTGTTTTTTTTTTTAATTTTATATCGTATCTGTTTTATCTATGGCTGTTCACTGCCCTGAGTCCTTTGGGAGTAGGGCGGTATATAAATCTAAATAAACTCAAACTCAAAAGTGAGGGGACCATCGGGGGGGGTCGCATGTGCGCACACCCAAAATTCAATGCATCCCGAAACACCCCCCTCACGCATGCGCATGTGGGGCCCCCCCCACTTTTGGCATGTGATGGCACAGTGGGCCTGGTAGGCCCTTTTTTCGCCTTCCCCAGGCTCCAGAGGCTTTTTAGGAGCCTGCGGAGGGTGAAAATGGCTTCCCCCCATCCCAAGGCCCTCCGGAGACTGGAAATGGCCTGTTTCCCAACTTCCGGTGGGACTGGAAGACCAGTTTTTCGCCCTCCCCAGGCTCCAGAGGCTTTCTAGGAATCTGCGGAGGGCAAAAACGGCCTTCCCCACTCCACTCGGAGGCCGAAAGCAGCCCGTTTCCTGATTTCCAGTGGGCGCGGAAAGCCCGAAAATCAGCTGGCGGAGCTGACTTAAGGCAACGCTCGAGAAGGCAGGAGCACAAGGAAGCATCCATCTTAATCTGTGGCACATGGTCATCCAAGGACAAACCCACATTCCATACACCGAGCATCGCTGGTGAGATTTAAATTGTGGTGTTTAGCAGGAACTCAATACTATCTATCTGGTATTTGATTCTCATTGTATGTATCCCTGTTTTCCCCTGTTTCACCATATCCTGTTCTTTGAATAAAGCATCCAGATCAGGGGTGGGTTCTAAAATTTTTTTACTACCGGTTCTGTGGGTGTGGCTTATTTTGTGGGCGTGGCTTAGTGGGGGGTGATGTGACTGGGTGGGCGTGGCCAACTTTTTTTTTTTTTTTTTTTTACTTTTAAAAGCATTTTTTTCTACAATCTTAAGAGGTTGCAGAAAAAAATGCTTTGAAAAGCCTCTGCCGATCAGGCAACTCAGCTGGGAGCGTCAGAGGCTTTTCAAAGCATTTTTTTTACCAACTCTTCGGCTGAAGAGATTGCAGAAAATTTATTTATTTATTTATTTATTGGTTCGATTTATATGCCGCCCTTCTCCGGAGACTCAGGGCGGCTTACAATGCGTTAAGCAATAGCCTTCATACTTTTTGTATATACCTGCTTAGTAGGGCTTTCGCCCCCTCCTAAGCGTTGTCCTTTTTTATACAAAGTCAGCTTATTGCCCCCACAATCCAGGTCCTCATTTTACCTACCTCGGAAGGATGGAAGGCTGAGGCAACCTTTAGCCTGGTGAGATTTGAACTCGCAGTAATTGCAGGCAGCTGGCAGCTAAGTGCTACTTAACAGCACTTTAGTCCGCTGCGCCACCAAGGCTCTTCGGCCCCCTCGGCTGAAGAGGTTGCAGAAAACAATGCTTTGAAAAGCCTCTGCCGATCAGGCAACTCAGCTGGGATCGTCAGAGGCTTTTCAAAGCATTTTTTTAACCAACTCTTCGGCTGAAGAGGTTGTAGAAAAAAAATGCTTTGAAAAGCCTCTGACGTTCCCAGCTGAGCCGCAGGATCGTCAGAGGCTTTTTTTTTTTTACTTTTAAAAGCATTTTTTCAGCCAAAGAGGTTGTAGAAAAAATGCTTTTAAGAGTTTAAAAAAAAAAAAAGCTGATGAGGTGGGCAGGGTAAGCGAGCGGCAACCAGGCCGGGGACCAGTTTGGGGGCGTGGCCAGCCAATGTTATTACCGGTACTCGGAACTACTACAAATTTTTACTACCGGTTCTTGCGAACCGGTGCGAACCGGGAGCAACCCACCACTGATCCAGATCTACGCACACGGTCTGTTTTATTGGAAGATAGGTGGGTTTAGCTGCATGTCGGGCTGCACACAGACTAATGTGTGGGGTGGGGGGGCAGAAAACAAGCCATCATAGAAGCAGTCGAAACAGCCAACCAAATTTTGGATCATGCGGCCGCGGGGATACCGCAAACCATTGCAGGTTTGAAAAAATGGTCTTTTTTTGCAACTTTGAACACTCACTCAATGAGCTGTCGTAAGTCGATAAATAAATATATTTATTTATTTATTTATTTTTCAGATTTCTATACCGCCCTTCTCCTTTCGGACTCAGGGCAGTGAACAGCCAAAGTCAAACACTTTATACACAAAAGTTAAAATCGATTTAAAATAATTCAATAATGTGGCCCATAATTTAAAACATTTCAATTTAAAACCAATTTCAAATTTAAAAAAAACCATCATAAAATCAGGACAGCCCGGCTAACTGAAAGAAGTAGGTTTTAAGGGCCCGACGAAAAGTCCGGAGGTCTGGGATCACTCGTATCTCTGGGGGTAGATTGTTCCAGAGGGTAGGTGCCGCCACAGAGAAGGCTCTCCCCCTGGGGGTCGCCAGCCGACATTGTCTGGCCGACGGCACCCTGAGGAGGCCCTCTCTGTGGGAGCGAACTGGCCGGTGGGAGGCAATTGGTGGCAGAAGGCGGTCCCGTAAGTACCCTGGCCCTAAGCCATGGAGCGCTTTAAAGGTGATCACCAACACCTTGAAGCGCACCCGGAAGTCCACCGGAAGCCAATGCAGCTCACGCAGGAGAGGAGTCACGTGGGAGCGCCCCGTCGCTCCCATAATCCCCCGCGCGGCCGCATTCTGCACCAGTTGGAGCCTCCGGGTGCACCCCAAGGGGAGCCCCATGTAGAGAGCATTACAATAGTCCAGATGAGAAGTGACGAGTGCTTGAGTGACTGTGCGTAGGGAGTCCCGATCCAGAAAAGGGCGCAACTGGCATATCAGGCGAACCTGATAGAAAGCCCCCCTGGCCACGGCCATCATATGATCTTCTAAAGACAGCCGTGCGTCCAGGAGGACGCCCAAGTTGTGAGCCCGTTCCGTGGGGGCCAATGATTCACCCCCAATAACCAGCGATGGCGCCAGCTGGCTATACCGGGACGCCGGCAGCAACAGCCACTCGGTCTTGGAAGGGTTGAGTCGAAGCCTGTTTCTCCCCATCCAGACCCGCACGGCCTCCAGACACTGGGACATCACTTCCAAGGCATCGTTGGGATAATCTGGGGTGGAGATGTACAGTTGAGTATCATCAGCGTACTGATGGAACTCCACCCCAAAACCACGGATGATCTCACCCAGCGGCTGGAGACATTTGATCGGCCCGTGTAATTCCCTTCTCATCCCCATTTTTTCCTCTACTGACCCTCAGGCTTCATCGGTTCTCGGTCCACCTCCTGAGCTTCCAACAATTCGTTGTATCCGTGATCCGTGACTTTCAGGACAAAACGGCCGTCCACCACGCAATTCCGAGACTTCAGCCGACCATGCGGGAATTTCTGATGGTGCAGATACTTCATTCCCTGGGGGAGAAAAAGAAGAGGTTGAGTGGGTCTTGGGCTCGTCGCAATGCAGGGAGTCCTCGTTCAGCGACCACAGTCAGCGCCGGCCATTGGAGTCCCGAAGCGAAGCGAAAGCACGATTTCGCTTATGATCTTTTAGCTTTCCTTTTGCATTTCACAGCCCTGAAGGTCGTCACTACAGCTAGTCCTCGACGTACGGCCACAAGGAAGCCCCAAATTTATGTCGCTAAGGGAAATATCCGCTAAGCGAGTTTTGCCCCATTTTACGACCTTTCTCGCCAGGGTTGTTAAATGAATCGCTGCCAATGTTAAAGTGAGTAACATGGCTGTTAAGTGAATCTGGCTTCCCCGTTGTCAGAAGGTCGCAAAAGGGGACGATGTGACCCCGGGACACTGTGACCGTCATAAATGTGAGTCAGTTGCTGAGCGTCTCAACTTTGATCACGTGGCCACGAGGAGGCTGCAGTTGTTATAAGTGTGAAACATGGTCATAAATCCTTTTTATCAGTGCCATCGTAACTTTCAACAATGGGTCCAGTGCCTGATGCGTGGATGCACAGAAGGCAGAGGAGAGGAGAACAGTGGAAATCTACGGGCCGGTCCTCGGGACAGAAGAACCATTGCTGCTAGCGAGGCCACACCCTCACTCTGGGGATAAAAGGCAGGGGGCGGAGATGAATAAATGTGGCACACAACTATATCATCTCCCAGAGGACGGACATGTTAGCCTGCGGTGAGAGAGAAACCTTTTGTCGGGGCTGCTGGCGCTCCTAATAAAGGAATATTTTGAGTTCACTTCAGAGGGTTTGTCGTGTTTGGGGAGCCGGGTCAGAACAAATAGCGAGAGCTCTTTCCCGCGCACCTTGATAAGGTCCAGCAGCAAGGACGACTTGAACATCCAGTCCAGCTTCATGTCCTCGTTACGGAGAAGGTCCTCGAGGCTCCCTCGCATGCAGTGCTCGGAGACAATAGCCAGGACCCCGCTGTCATGGAAGAAGCCTACGAAAGGGTTGACGTTTTCGTGTCTCAGGTCCCGCAGCTGAATGTGGGGAAGAACAAAAGGGAATGAGAAGTGAGAGCCCTTCCTCAATCGGCGTCGTGGGAATGGCTCCCGGTGTTTTCTTTTCTGTGGGAAACTGGTCCAAATGACTCTTTTGAGTGTTTAAGGTTGCAGACCTCTGTACTAAAGCTTTATAGTATTAGTACCTCCCTTGATCTTGATTGTATCCCTCTGTAAATGCAGTTTAGGATGGCGTTTGTTGTGGCTCCGTTACCTGAGCCTGTGTCATCGGCAGGAGAGGACTCCGAGAGTGAAGGAGAGGAGTTGGCAAGGCCTCCCTCTCCAGGACCCTCCTCTCTGGCAATGCCTTCGGTGTCCGCCGAAGGGCAAGAGATAGGGCCGGGGCCAAGCACGTCCACGCAGCCACAGGTGGACAGTGATGAGGGTAATGAGTCTTGGCTGGATCCTCGGCAGTGTCGCAGAGATAAGCGCGCGCAACAGAAGAAAAGGCGTGCCAGAGATTAGGCTGAGTCACTGGACCACACCCCACAGGGGATAAAAGGGGGTGAGGTGGCCATTAGACTCTGTGACGGACAAAACTAACTACTATCGAGTCACATTGCATCTTTGGAAACAACATTATCGGCCTTGGATTTATTTTACAAACTGCACAATTCTTGACTGTGGGTATTTTGTTTATTGAGTAAAAGTTCTTGGCAAGCAGCTACTGGGTTGCTGCCAAGTGTCTTATCGGAAGAATTGGTTGTCTGCCAGTTTATTTAACCCCCAGCTGTCTGTTTGTGTGCGTGTGTGAGACGAGGACAGAACAGCGTTGGCTTTTTTTGACTGCCGCCGCACACAGCTGATATTTAATCATATTTAATCGGTTGTCTACTAAGACTCCACCTACCAAGAATCTAAACTTTGCTGGCTCTTGGTCCTCTGGAATGCAGCCCCTCCCTCTCAGGAATCCAGACTGCATTCCACCGCAGTCCAGGACCAACCTTAAGACAGACAAAATCTCGGTGGCCTTATCAGTGCTTCTCTCGTAAGAGGAAGCCCAACCTTCCCGCTGCTAAGCGAGACCGCCATTCAGTGAATTTTGCCCCATCTCACGAACTTTTCTTGCCGCCGTTGTTAAGTGAATCACGGCCGTTGTTAAGTGAGTTAAAGCGGTTGTTCAGTGAATCTGGCTTCCCCGTTGATTTTGCTCGTTAGAAGGTCGCCCAAAAAAAAGGGGACACGGCAAACCGTCGTAAATACGAGTCCGTTGCCAAGCGTCTGAATTTTCATCATGGGATTACGGGGATGCTGCCATGGTCGTAAGTGTGAAAAGGTCATCAAAAGTCACTTTTTTCAGTGCCGTTGCAACTTCAAACGGTCACTAAATGAAGCATCGTAAATCGAGGATTACCTGTAGGGGGATTGGCTCAAGAAGCCACTTTGACACATCAACCAGGAATGATCGTCTCTCGCATCCTTCCCCATCACTGCCCCCCTAACCCTGACCCTCTAATGGCAGAGAGTAGAAGACCTCTGAGGTCCCTTCCAACTCTTATACTCGGTTGTGGTTCTACCCATTTTTGAAGGAAAACTCTCCAGAACTCACCTGGCAAAAAACTTTTTCGGCGCTTGATTTGACCTCGATGTTCTTTGTTCCGGGGAATCTTTTCAGCCACACCCAGTCACCCTAAAGGTGAGGGAGGGGAAGACAAAGAAGGACAGACCTGGTGACCTTCAACCATCTCGAATGCTCAAAAGAAGCGAGAAGGAAGGAGACACCCGCCCCGCGACAGTGCTACCTGATGGGTAGCCTAACCAAGCAGTTTCATAGAGACGTTAGAAACATACATTAAAAGATAGATAGATAGATAGATAGATAGATAGATAGATAGATAGATAGATAGATAGATGATAGAGAGAGAGAGATGATAGAGAGAGCAAGTAAGAGTGAAAGAGATGATAGATAGATAGATAGATAGATAGATAGATAGATAGATGAGATAGATAGATGATAGATAGATAGATAGAGATTAGATAGAGAGATGATAGAGAGAGAGAGATGATAGAGAGAGCAAGAGCGAAAGAGATGATAGATAGATAATAGCTGATAAAGATAGATAGATGATAGATGATAAAGATAGATGAGATAGATAGATGATAGATAGATAGATAGATAGATAGATAGATAGATAGATAGATAGATGAGAGATACATGAGAGAGAGAGATTAGAGAGAGATGATAGATAGATAGATAGATAGATAGATAGATAGATAGATAGATGATAGAGAGAGATGATAGAGAGAGCAAGTAAGAGCGAAAGAGATGATAGATAGATAGATAGATAGATAGATAGATAGATAGATAGATAGATGATAGATAGATAAAATAGATGATATAGATAAGATAGATGATAAAGATAAATAGATAGATAATAGATGATAAAGATAGATAGATGATAGATGATAAAGATAGATAGATAGATAGATAGATAGATAGATAGATAGATAGATAGATAGATAGATAGATAGATAGATATAGATAAGGTAGATGATAAAGATAGATGATAGATAGATAGATAGATAGATAGATAGATAGATAGATAGATAGATAGACAGACAGACAGACAGACAGACAGACAGACAGACAGACAGACAGACAGATAACAAAGAGGAGAGGACCAAATCCTTGGACAACCCACACTGGACCAACCAAGGTCTCAAACCCCAAACTTCATGACTTTCCCATGAAAGATGATGAGCTCCAGAGTTGAGCCTTCTTCTTGGTATTCCACAGTTGATGTTCAGGTCGACCCTACCCCACCATATTCTGATGGACACAGAAGTCCAATCTTTGCAGGATATGGCTTTACATCTGAGGTCCTTCCTTTAAGCCCTCCAACTCCACCACCTCCTCCTAATACTGAAAGAATTTGGGACCAGACGCAACGCAGGAAGGAATATGACTTCACCTCAACCACGGCTACATTCTGTTCCACCTCCGCCTCATTTTTCAAGCTTTTCTTCTCAGAGCCGTCATCCGACTTCTAGGGAGGAAGAAGACAGGTCAGTGTAAACTAAAGAACGTTCTGAAATAATGTTATTGAGCAACCTTTAAGAACAAGAATGGTGGACCTAACCTTGGGTAGATACATCTACATCTTGATGGTCCCAATGAACAAGAGAGGTGGACCTAACCTTGGGTAGATACCTCTACATGTTGATGGTACCAAAGAACAAAAGAGGTGGACCTAACCTTGGGTAGATACATCTACATCTTCATGTTCCCAAAGAACAAGAAAGATGGACCTAACCTTGGGTAGATACCTCTACATCTTGATGGTACCAAAGAACAAGAGAGGTGGACTTAACCTTGGGTAGATACATCTACATTTTCATGTTCCCAAAGAACAAGAAAGATGGACCTAACCTTGGGTAGATACATCTACATCTTCATGTTCCCAAAGAACAAGAAAGATGGATCTAACCTTGGATAGATACATCTACATCTTCATGTTCCCAAAGAACAAGAAAGATGGATCTAACCTTGGGTAGATACATCTACATCTTCATGTTCCTGAAGAACAAGACAGGTGGACCTAAACTTGGGTAAATACATCTACATCTTGATGGTACCAAAGAACAAGAGAGATGGACCTAACCTTGGGTAGATACCTCTACATCTTGATGGTACCAAAGAACAAGAGAGGTGGGCCTAACCTTGGGTAGATATCTCTACATCTTGATGGCCCCAATGAACAAGAGAGGTGGACCTAACCTTGGGTAGAAACACCTACATCTTGATGGCCCCAATGAACAAAAAAAGTGGACCTAACCTTGGGTAGATACCTCTACATCTTGATGGTACCAAAGAACAAGAGAGGTGGACCTAACCTTGGGTAGATGCATCTGTCAGCACTCCAAGCTGCATTCACTCCAGTGCTGACATAAGAAGGAGAAGGTGGGGGCATCTGGCAAGAGGACGCTTGACTTTTCACCTACTTATTTTCCCTGGAGATACTATCCCCTAAGAGATGGGTTGGGAGGGGGGAAATTCCTTTGAACTGAAGTAGTAGATAACAGCAGAGTGACTTGGAAGATGGCCAATGAGAAGCAGAGCAGTGGGGAAAGGAAAGGGTGGGTTTGGACCAGGAAGTCAGTGTTGGCTGCAACTGAGTCGGAGTTTTGATTGTTGTGCCTAATAAATGAAAGATTTTGATCAAGGACTATTTGTTTGAAATGCAATTAATTTGAGACGACACCGAATCCTGACAGCATCTACATCTTGATGGTCCCAATGAACAAGAGAGGTAGAGCTAATCTTGGGTAGAAACATCTACATCTTGATGGTCCCAATGAACAAAAAAAAGTGGACCTTATCTTGGGTAGCTACATCTACATCTTGATAGTTCCAAAGAACAAGAAAGATGGACCTAACCTTGGGTAGATACCTCTACATCTTGATGGTCCCAAAGTTGGCCATCTCTCCCAGTGTTGCAAGGCCAGTGATAGTCATCTTTTGACCCAACCTCTTTTCTTGCATCGATCTGAGACGGTCACTATTCACTCAGCCCACCTCTGATTTTGAAGCGCTTTACTCAACGGTCACACTTCCTACCGTCATGGGGTTGTGTCCTCCTCGAGGTTATCGCGTAAAACCTGGCTTACCTTTCTGCTGCTCGGGAGGTTGATGAAAGTCAGGTCGCTCCCGGTCAGGACAATCTTGTTGGGTCCTATAGACAGCTGAGCATGCAGAAACTGGCATCTGTGAGAAGCGAGGCATGAAGACATGAAACATGCTCACCCGTAATTAAAGCACCGTCCCGCAGGACTCCCAAACACCATTCTGGAGGGGAGAATCGTAAGAGGGACCATGTCAAACTCACCGAAGATAGTAAGCCAGGAGAGATCCACCCAGGAACAAGAAAATAACAAGGAGGAAGAGGAAGAAAATGAAGCCACCACCCACACCTAAGAGGAGGAAGAAGAAGGAAAAAGAAACTCGTTTTCTTTGGACTGAGTTCCACTTTTGCTCTGGCCACCAGGATTAAGCCAAGTGGCTGTCCAGTTTCTTCTTTAAAATTACGCTCTTCTCCAGTGTTGACGCACCCACAACTTCTGTTCCCCTGCTTAATTGTCCTCACTGTTAGGAAGTTTCTCTTTAATTCCAGGTTGCGTCTCTCCTTGAGTTCGAACGACTTTATTGCTCTAAGCGTATTTTACGGGAATCTTCCCCAAACTGGCAGATTTTACTTGTAAAAGCCTAGATAAGGCTAAAGACATTTGTGGGGAAGGGGGGAACTTACTCACCGAGAATTTACATAGAGTAAGAGTTGGAGGGGACCTTGGAGGTCTTCTAGTCCAACCCCCTACTCAAGCAAGGGACCCCATAATACTCTTCTGGACAAACAGTTTTTGGCTGGCAGAGTGCTGCTGGAGGCTGGGGAGGCCTAAAACAGGCTGTGCGGGGCCTCGCGAGGCCTCCATGCAGCCTGTTTTTGATTGGCAGAGTGCTGCTGGAGGCCGTGGAGGCCAAAAACAGGCTGTGCGGGGCCTCAGGGGGCCTCGATACGGCCTGTTTTTGGTCAGCAGAGTGCTGCTGGAGGCTGGGGAGGCCTAAAACGGGCTGCCCGGGGGGCTCATGGGGCCTCTGTATGGCCTGTTTTTGGCTGGCAGAGTGCTGCTGGAGCCTAGGGAGGCCTAAAACAGGCTGTGTGGGGCCTTGCAAGGGCTCCCTGCAGCCTGTTTTTGATTGGCAGAGTGCTGCTGGAGGCCGTGGAGGCCAAAAACGGGCTGTGCGGGGCCTCAGGGGATTTTTGGCCAGCAGAGTGCCAGCAGGAGGCGGTGGAGGCCAAAAACGGGCTGTGCGGGACCTCATGAGGCCTCTGTATGGCCTGTTTTTGGCTGGCAGAGTGCTGCTGGAGCCTAGGGAGGCCTAAAACAGGCTGTGTGAGGCCTCGTGAGGCCTCCATGCTGCCTGTTTTTGGTTGGCGGAGTGCTGCTGGAGGCCGTGGAGGCCAAAAACGGGCCTCTGTACAGCCTGCTTTTAGCTGGTAGAGTCCTGCAGGAGGCATCCGTCCTGTCTCTACCCAACCACCCCACCGCTCCCTGCCCCTCTTCCCCACCAGCCCACGGAGGAGAACTACAATGCTGATCCGGCCCTCGAAGAAATCCAGTTTGACACCCCTGTTCTACCCCGTCTCGCTTGGCTTCCACACTTACCTCCGGTACAAAGGGTGCCACGGTTGAACCAACAACCGGGGTTCGAAGGCGCCTTGGTATTGTAAGGCCAATGGACAGCCTGCCCTATGAAACGCAGGATCCCAGAATCCAGGTCTACTATGTAAGCCGGGTGAAGACGGCTGCCTCTTCCATCCGTGTCCAAGACGATGTACGGGACCTCGGCGCCTCCCTTTTCATCCGCTGACACCGGTTGGCTAAAGCCTTCCAGCTCAAAGTCCCTGGCGTGCTCAGCAATGGTCGTTCCTACCACCCTCTTGCCGGACAGACGAGCATTCTCCACAGCCTTGGCTAGGAAGTAGATGGAGTTGAAAATGGTGCCGAACAAAGGATGGGCCTAAAAGGAGAAGGAAAAAGAACTAAGCCAAGATTTCACATTGTACTTTTGTGTACATTTACACCAAAGAAGCACGGTGGTGCAGTGGTTAGAGCGCAGTACTTGCAGGCTACTTCTGCTGACTGCCGGCTGCCTGCAATTTGGCAGTTCGAATCTCACCAGGCTCAAGGTTGACTCAGCCTTCCATCCTTCCAAGGTGGGTAAAATGAGGACCCAGATTGTTGGGGGCAATGTTCTGTCCCCAGCCCCACGCACACACACCAACAGACGTTCAGGAGTTAAAGACCAAACCAGCCGGCAAAATCCTTTTCCTTATGATAACGGAACTTGGCAACAACCTAATGGCTGCCTGCCAAGAGTTTATTATTTACAAAGAGGAGAGATAACTTCTCCCCGCTTCTGATACATCAAAGGAAAGCAGCTCAATAATTACGGAGTTAATCAAGTCCAGAGATAATCCAGCAAAGTCTATAGCAAAAGTCCGGCAATGCAGAATGGCGTGGAAGCTTTCAGCTTTGTTCATCACAAGGTTTAACTGGCTACCACGCTCCCTTTTATATCCTGTGGTGTGTGGTCCAGTGACTCAGCCTAATCTCGGGCACGCCTTTTCTTCTGTTGCACGCGCTTATCTCTGCGATGCTGGCGTGGATCCAGCCAAGACTCATTACCCTCATCACTGTCCATCTGTGGCTGCGTAGACGTGCTTGGCCTCAGCCCTATCTCTTGCCCTTCGGCGGACACCGAAGGCATTGCCAGAGAGGAGGGTCCTGGAGAGGGAGGCCTTGCCAACTCCCCTCCTTCACTCTTGGAATACTTTCCTGCCGATGACACAGGCTCCGGTAACGGAGCCACAACAGGCAAGAGGCTGACTCTGTAAACCGCTTAGAGAGGGATGGAAAGCGCTGTAAAGCGATAGCTAAGTCTATTGTTATTTGCTTGGTTTCCTACACTTTTGCAAACGTAGAGGTGCCATTTGGGGAGGCAGGAACCTTGTGTCTGAAGGTTCCACAGCAGTTGTGGGTTGCTCCCGGTTCGCACCGGTTCGTAAGAACCGGTAGTAAAAATTTGTAGTAGTTCGGAGAACCGGTAATAACATTGGCTGGCCATGCCCCGAACTGGTCCCCAGCCCGGTCGCCGCTCGCTTACCCCGCCCACCTTATCAGAGGCTTTTTTTTTTTTTTAACTTTTAAAAGCATTTTTTCTACAACCTCTTCGGCCGAACAAAATGTTTTTAAAAGTAAAAAGAAAAAAGCCTCTGATGATTGCGCGGCTCAGCTGGGATCGTCAGAGGCTTTTCAAAGCATTTTTTTTCTACAACCTCTTCAGCCAAAAAAAAAAAAATGCCTTTAAAAGCCTCTGACGATCCCAGCTGAGTTGCCGGATCGTCAGAGGCTTTTAAAAGCATTTTTTTTTCTGCAACCTCTTAAAAGGTTGCAGATCGCCTTCTGCCGCCGATAGCCTCCCACCGACCAGTACGCTCCCACAGAGAGGGACTCCTCAGGGTGCCATCAGCCAGGCAATGTCGGCTGGCGACCCCCAGGGGGAGGGCCTTCTCTGTGGCAGCTCCTGCCCTCTGGAACGATTTGCCCCTGGAGATACGAAGGATATCGGATCTCTGGGTCTTTCGCTGTGCCCTGAAAACTTTTCTTTTCCATCAAGCAGGGCTGGCGTGAAACCCCCCCCCCCTTTTTTTTTTTGTAGCTTTTTAAATTGTCAATGGGTTTTAGTTTGAATGTTTTAAATTTTGGGCCAAAGTCATGTAATTCTTTTAAAAATTTTAAATTTTGTTTGGGTATGTGTTTTAGTTTTGGCTGTGCACTGCCCTGAGTCCGCTAGAAGAAGGGCGGTATACAAATTGAATAAAATAAAATAAATAATAAATAATAAAAAGATGGAACTAACATTTTGTTAGAATGACACCCCTTTATTGGGGTGTGGTTTACATCATGTATTAATCTTGGTATAAACAGCTTAATCAAGGAACGATCGAAACCACTCCCACCCACACGGACAGGGCAAACCGCTTGAATAGAAACGGGGAGCAAACCCCGCTCTCCGCTCTCTTTTAGCACTGATGATCTTACCTAGTTGGGTCATGAAACGTCTGCGACAAAACCAGAGGTGGGCATCACGTCATTTTACCACCGGTGTTTGCCGCGTACCGAAAATGTGAGCGCGTCCGCCGTTTCGCACAGGCGCCCGGCCTTCCGTGCATGTGTTTTGCTCACGGACGCGGCTTTCACGCATGCGCGCGGCTTAGAAAATGTGGCTAAATAGAACGGCGTAGTGCCGGGGCGAGGAGGGCGGGCCCCACAGGTTGCCACGAACCGGTCCAAACCAGCTGAATAACACCACGGAAGAAAACAACCAACCTCGGGGAGCATCAAGGACCCCATAATCCTCTTCCTCCTCCTCCTCTTTTTCCTTCTCCTCCTCCTTCTCCCTGCACTCCACAGACCCTACTCCCTTCTAGCAGTGATAACATTACCTAGTTGGGTCATGAAACATCTGCAAGAAAACAACCAAGCTCAGAGAGCACCAAGGACCCCACAGACCTCCTCCTCCCCTTCTTCCTCTCCTTCCTCCTCCTCCTCTTCCTCTTCACAAACTCCACTCCCTTCCAGCACTGATGATGTTACCTGTTGTGGCTCCGTTACCGGAGCCTGTGTCATCGGCAGGAGAGGAGTCCGAGAGTGAAGGAGAGGAGTTGGCAAGGCCTCCCTCTCCAAGACCCTCCTCTCTGGCAATGCCTTCGGTGTCCGCCGAAGGGCAAGAGATAGGGCCAGGGCCAAGCACGTCCACGCAGCCACAGATGGACAGTGATGAGGGTAATGAGTCTTGGCTGGATCCACGCCAGCGTCGCAGAGATAAGCGCGTGCAACAGAAGAAAAGGCGTGCCCGAGATTAGGCTGACCACTGGACCACACCCCACAGGATATAAAAGGGAGCATGGTGGCCAGTCAAACCTTGTGACGAACAAAGCTGAAAGCTTCCACGCCATTCTGCATTGCCGGACTTTTTGCTATAGACTTTGCTGGAGTATCTCTGGACTTGATTAACTCCGTAATTATTGAGCTGTTTCTTTTGATGTACCAGAAGCGGGGAGAAGTTATCTCTCCTCTTTGTAAATAATAAACTCTTGGCAGGCAGCCACTAGGTTGTTGCCAAGTTCCGTTATCATAAGGAAAAGGATTTTGCCGGCTGGTCTTTAACTCCTGAACGTCTGTTGGTGTGTGTGCGTGTGGCTGGGGACAGAACAGTTCCCTAGCTGGGTCATGTAACATCTGCAAGAAAATAAGCAAGCTCAGAGACCACTGAGGACCCCACCATCCTCTTCCTCCTCCACCTCCTCCTCCTCTTCTTCCTCTCCTTCCTCCTCCTCCTCCTCCTGCAAGCCCCACTCCCTTCCAGCACTGATGATGTTACCTCGCTGGGTCATGAAATGTCTCTAAGAAAACCTACCCAGCTCCATGGACTCTTTTCTTCCTCCTGCTCCTGCTCCTCCTCCTAAACTCCCTTTTCTTCAAGCACTGATGATGTTACCTAGCTGGGTTAGGAAACGCCTGGATAAAATAACCAAGCTCAAAGAGGACCAAGGATCCTACAGTTGTTGTCGTCCTCCTCGTCCTCTTCCTCCTCCTCCTCCTCCTCCTCTCCACAAACTCCACTCCCTTCCAGCACTGATGGGTTATGAAACGTCTATAAGAAAGGCACCAACTTCAGACAGCACCAAGAACTCCACTGTAAACAGGTAAGTCACCAACTGCAGGTTCGAATCTCGCCAAGGCTCAAGGTTGACTCAGCCTTCCATCCTTTCTCAGGTAGGTAAATTGAGGACCCAGTTTGTGGGGGCAATAAGCTGACTTTGTATAAATATACAAAAGGATGAAGGCTGTTGCTTAACGCATTGTAAGCCGCCCTGAGTCTCCGGAGAAGGGCGGCATATAAATCAAATTAAAAAAAAAAAAAAATAGGCCCTAGAAACTCCATTGTAGAAAATCTGGCTTCTCCATCAGAGACCCATCGCGGAGCAAAATCCATGCATACCGTAGGAGGAGGAGTGGAAGAAAACGGAGGCCGAGTCAAAAGAGGCATCGACCTAGAACTCTCTATGTCGCCACCAGCAAGAATAGAATAGAATAGAATAGAATAGAATAGAATAGAATAGAATAGAATAGAATAGAAAATATGATATGGAATGGAATGGAATGGAGTGGAATGGAATGGAATAGAATAGAATAGAATAGAATAGAATAGAATAGAATAGAATAGAATAGAATAGAATAGAATAGAATAGAATAGAATAGAATAGAATAGAAAATATGGAATGGAATGGAATGGAATGGAATGGAATAGAATAGAATAGAATAGAATAGAATAGAATAGAATAGAATAGAATAGAATAGAATAGAATAGAATAGAAAATATGGAATGGAATGGAATGGAATGGAATAGAATAGAATAGAATAGGATAGGATAGGATAGGATAAGATAGGATAGGATAGGATAGGATAGGATAGGATAGGATAGAATAGAATAGAATAGGATAGGATAATAAAGTTGGAAGGGACCTTGGAGGTCTTCTAGTCCAACCCCCTGCCCAGGCAGGAAACCCTCCACCACTTCAGACAAATGGTTATCCAACCTCTTCTTAAAAATTTCCAGTGTTGGGGCATTCACCAAGCAGATTTTCACTGACCTTTATCTACAGTAGTGGCCAAAATTGTGGAAACCCTTTTGGGGAAAGTGTATTTTTGAGGTTTGATGGCTTAAAAACACCGCTTTTTTGGGGGGGTGGGGGTTCAAGATAATCCTATTTCGCTGCTGGAATGGCCTGGGAATAGCCCAGACCTTCACCCAGTTGAAAATCTAGGGAGCCGACACAAGAAACTGGTTAGTCAGAAGCGACCCAGCAATCAAACCCAGTTCATAGAAGCCATCATTCAATCTTAGTTTCACATTATAAAAGCTGCAGAACTCAAAGACTGGGTTCCCTCCATGGGAAGACGTTGTAAGGCTGTAATTCATGCTAAAGATTACCCAACTAAGTATTAACTGACACGGGGATCATTTTTGTAGATCTCCTTTTTTTCTATGGGGATCGTTTTTGTAGAGCTCGTTTTTTCCTATGGGGATCATTTTTGTAGATCTCCTTTTTTCCTACGTGTTTCACTTTTCTCCTTTATACCATAACTGCTATTCTAAATAGCAAATCCTTCCTAAAAGTTATTGCACTACATTCTCGATTAAATTATCTTTCCGTTGATATATAATTTTATGGTGGGACTCCCAAAACTATTAGCTAGTATTAAGAAAATACATTTTTTTCAAAAAAGGTTTCCACAATTTTGGCCACGGCTGTAATTCCGGATAAGTGCCCGCCATTAGTTGAAAAGATTCCTGTACATCGGCGTGAGGAGCAATAAATTAAATTTAAATGGCCCTTCAGGTGGGGAGCTGATCTTTTCCACCTGACGTACCTCTTTTGCGACCTTCTGACAATGCCAGATTCACTTAATGACGCTGTTACCGGCTCAATAACTTCAGCAATGGAAATATTGGGTTGAATTGTGGTCATAAGTCGAGGTCTATGTGTATGGTCTGGATTCCCACCAACCCTCAACCCCATTTCTTCCCCCCGTCAGTTGGGCACCTTCTCCGCGCTGAGTTGTCCGGGAATCTCTTTCGTCTTCTGAGCCTCTTCAAAGACCTGCCGGAAAGAATATTCCGGAGAGTCGATGGTGACGGTGAGCACGGCATCGTACGCCCGGCGTAACTTGAGGTTGTCCTCCAGCACTGTGTAGACCTCCTTCTGGTAGGGCAGGCTGTAGGTCAGGGCATCGTAGGGGATGAAAATGTAGCTCCCTTGAGTCATGGCCATCTCTTCGGCCTTCTCCAGGAGGAGGCGCTGCTCCTCTCCGCCCAGAAGGACGGAGTGCATGCACATGATGACCGCTGCAGAGGGAAGGGAGGGAGGGAGGGGGAGACATGAACAAGGAGGAGGAGGAGGAAGAGGAATGAAGGAGAAGGAGGAGGAATGAAGAGGGAATGAAGGTGGAGGAGGAGGAGAAAGAAGAATGGATAAGGAAAGAGAGGAATGAAAGAGAAGGAGGAAGAAGGAAGAAGTTGAAGAAGGAAGGGGAAAGGAGGAGGGATGAAGGAGGAGGAGAAGGAGGAGGAGGAGGAGAAAGAAGAATGGATAAGGAAGGAGAGGAATGAAAGAGAAGGAGGAAGAAGTTGAAGAGGAAAGGAGGAGGAGGATGGAGGAGGAGAGGAGGAGGAGGCAGGAAGGAGGAGGAAGAGGAGAATGAAGGAGGAGGAGAAGGAATGAAGGAGGAGAGAAGGAGAGGAGGAGGAGACATGGAGGAGGGAGAATGAAGGAGGAGGAGGAAGAGGAGGAATGAAGGAGGAGGAGGAGGAGGAGAAAGAAGAATGGATAAGGAAGGAGAGGAATGAAAGAGAAGGAGAAAGAAGTTGAAGAGGAAAGGAGGAGGAGGATGGAGGAGGAGGAGGAAGAGGCAGGAAGGAGGAGGAAGAGGAGAATGAAGGAGGAGGAGAAGGAATGAAGGAGGAGAGAAGGAAAGGAGGAGGAGGAGACATGGAGGAGGGAGAATGGAGGAGGAGGAGGAAGAGGAGGAATGAAGGAGGAGAAAGAGAAGACATGGAGGAGGAGGAGGAGGAGGAGGAGGAGGAGGAGGAGGAGGAGGAGGAGGAGGAGGAGGAGGAATGAAGGAGGAGGAGGAGGAATGAAGAAGAATGAAGGTGGAGGAGGAGAAGACATGAACAAGAAGGAGGAATGGAGAAGGAGGAGGAGGAGGAGTAAGAAGAATGGATAAGGAAAGAGAGGAATGAAAGAGAAGGAGGAAGAAGGAAGAAGTTGAAGAAGGAAGAGGAAAGGGGGAGGATGAAGGGGGAGGAGAAGGCATGAAAGAGGAGGAGGAATGGAGGAGGAGGAGGAGGAGGAGGAGAAGACATGGAGGAGGAGGAGGAGGAGGAATGAAGGAGGAGGAGGAGAAGGAGGAGAAGACATGGAGGAGGAGGAGGAGGAATGAAGGCGGAATGAAGGAAAAGGACAAAGAGAAGGAATAGACCAAAAAAAGGGGAAGAAGGTGAAGAGAATTGAGAGTTTATCAAAGTCGACCCTGAATTGTTGGGACTGATAAAGAAAAGAGCCCACCATGTCCATCTGAGGGAGCCCATTCAGGCCAACCCAAGTTCCGAAGCCTCTGAGATGCCATCACCAGACCTTTGACCAGGAGCTCCAGAAAGTCCCAAGATGTGCTTGACACACATGCGATGGCCCCCAGGCAACACTTTCCCGCTCCTGGCTCCTCAAAGCCCTCCAGAGAAACCCTCCCCAAATAACTGGACCGCCTCCTCTTCCTCTCCACAAACCCCACTCCCTCCTAGCACTGATGGTGTTAGCTGGATGGGTCATGAAACGTCTGCAAGAAAACCACCCAGCTCAGAGAGCATCAAGGACCGCACAGTCCTTCTCCTTCTCCTTCTCCCTATTCCTTCTTTCTTCTCTTTCTCCTTCTTCTCCTTCTTCCTTCTCCTTCTCTTCTCTTCTCCTTCCCCTTCTCCTTCTTCCTACTCTTTCCTCTTCTTCCTTCTCCTGCTCCTTCTCCTTCCCCTTCTTCCTTCTCCTTCCTTTTCTTCCTTCTCCTTCCTCCTTCCCCTTCTCCTTCTTCCTTCTCTTTCCCCTTCTTCCTACTCTTTCCTCTTCTCCTTCTCCTTCCTTCTCCTGCTCCTTCCCCTTCTTCCTTCTCCTTCCTTTTCTTCCTTCTCCTTCCTCCTCCTCCTCCTTCCCCTTCTTCCTTCTCTATTCCCTTCTTCCTACTCTTTCCTCTTCTTCCTTTTCCTTCCTTCTCCTTCCCCTTCTTCCTTCTCTTTCCTTTTCTTCCTTCTCTTTCCTTCTCCTGCTCCTTCTCCTTCCTTTTCTTCCTTCTCCTTCCTCCTCCTTCTTCCCCTTCTCCTTCTTCCTTCTCCTTCTCTTTCCCCTTCTTCCTACTCTTTCCTCTTCTTCCTTCTCCTGCTCCTTCTCCTTCACCTTCTTCCTTCTCCTTCCTTTTTCCTTCTTCCTCCTCCTCCTCCTTCCCCTTCTTCCTTCTCTTTCCCTTTCTTCCTACTCTTTCCTCTTCTTCCTTCTCCTTCCTTCTCCTGCTCCTTCCCCTTCTTCCTTCTCTTTCCTTTTCTTCCTTCTCCTTCTTCCCCTTCTCCTTCTTCCTTCTCCTTCTTTCCTCCTTCCTCCTCCTTCTTCCCCTTCTCCTTCTTCCTCCTCCTTCCTCCTCCTTCTTCCCCTTCTCCTTCTTCCTTCTCCTTCTCTTTCCCCTTCTTCCTTCTTCCTCCTCCTCCCCTTCTCCTTCTTTCCCCTTCTTCCTACTCTTTCCCCTTCTTCTTTCTCCTTCCTTCTCCTTCCCCTTCTTCTGTCTCTTTCCTCTTCTCCTTCTCTTCCTCCTCCTCCTCATGCCAAATAATCAGACAAGCATTCTTTGTCTGCCCCATTCTTCCCCCTTATAGGAATCCTCTGCAGCTTTGGAGGGAATTTAAATCTTTGGGCCAAGAAAAAGGACATCCTCCATTTAGCAGGGAGAACAAGACGGACTTCCCCTGCATGTCCATCAAGAATCAACCCTAACATCTACCTACCGACAACTATGATTACGGTTTAAACTTCCCACAGTTCTACTTAGGCTTCTATCTGTAAGGAGGAAAAGCTGTTTTCAAAAGGGGGAGACATCCTTAATAATGTTTAGTATTCAATCAACCAATCAGAATAGAGCTGGTCCAACCCCCTGCTCAAGCAGATCCTATACCCGTGATGGCGAACTTATGGCACGCCTGCCACATAGCCATATCGGTGGGAACGCGAACTCAGCTCCGGCGCACATGCGCACACTGGACAGCTGATTTTCGGGCCTTCTGGGCCCACCAGAAGTAAGGAAACAGGCTGTTTCCTGCCTCCGGAGGGGCTCGGGGGGGTGGGTGGAGAAGGCCCATTTTTCTCTCTCCCCAGCCTCCAGAACCTTCTAGGCATCTGGGGAGGGCAAAAACAGCCTTCCCCATCCCTCCGGAGGCTGGAAATGGCCCGTTTGCCAACTTCCGGTGGGACAGGAAGTTGGCAAATGGTCCGTTTTTGGCCTCCTGGTGTGTGTGTGAGGGGAAGGCCGTTTTCGCCCTCCCCAGACTCCTAGAAAGGCTCTGGAGGCTGGGGAGAGCAAAAAACAGGCCTTCGGGTCCCACAGTAAGTTGACAAATGGGCCTTTTTCGGCTCCAGAGGAGCTCTGGGGAGGTGGGGAAGGCTGTTTTTGCCCTCCCCAGACTCCTAGAAAGGCTCTGGAGGCTGGGGAGAGCAAAAAACGGGCCTACCATGCCATCGCGTGCCAGGAGCATTGGGGGGGGTCGCCCACGCATGCGTGGAGGCAGGGTGCATAGAATTATGAGTGTGGGCACACACGCACATGACACCACCACCCCCGCCACTCCTGGCAAGTGATGGCAAAAAGGTTTGCCATCACGGCCCTATACCGTTTCAGACCAAGGGATGTCCAGTCTCTTCTTTAAAAACCTCCAGTGATGGAGCCCCCACAACTTCTGGTGGCAAGCTGTTCCACTGGTTAATTGTCCTCACTGTTAAGGAAGTTTCTTCTTCATTCCAGGTTGCTTCTCTCCTTGATCAGTTTCCATCCTTTTGTTTCTCGTCCTGCCTTCTGATGCTTTGGAAAATAAATTGACCCCCTCTTCTTTGTGGCAGCCCCTCAAATACTGGAAGACTGCCATCATGTCCCCCCACCCCCAATCAGAGAGTGGCATTCAGCCGGTTCGGATCGGTTCGACTGAACCGGTAGTGGAAATCGTCCGCCCACCAGTGGTGGGTTTCTCCCGGTTCTATCCGGTTCTTGCGAACCGGTAGTAAAGGCGGCGGGAGACTCTGCCCATCTGCCCGGACGTCATCATGGATGATCTGCACATGCGTTGCAAACTGGTAGTAAAGTTAAGTAGAACCCACCCCTGCTGCCCACCCAACCACCCACCCACCCAGGCCAGCTCTCTGCCATTCTGTTTAGGCACGTTTTTGAGGCTGGGTGCATGAGTGGAAGGCAGGCGAGTGCACAAATCTGGCATGCGCACGCACAAACGAGTATCCGTGCGCACGGCGAACCAGTAGTAACATAATGTGAAACCCACTGCTGCCCTTAATTCTTCTTTTCTTTAGACTGGCCAAACCCGAATCCTGCAACCGTTCTTCGTATGTTTTAGACTCCGGGCCTTTGATCATCTTAAATTGCTCTTCTCTGTGTTGTGGTCCGCCAGCAGCCTGCAGAGCTGGCAGCGGAGTCAGACAGCGATGAGGCTGAGGAAGAACAGGGGCCAGTCCTGGAGGCTGGGGGAGGCCCAGATGAGGGCTCTGCGTCAGAGGCAGAGAGGGGGCCAGGGCCATCGGGGAGTGATGCACGGACCTCGGAGCCTCCAGAGGCTGACAGTAGAGAGGCAGAGGAACAGGAGGATCCTGTTCCTAATGCACGCATGAGAAGAGCTGCCAGAAGGAAAGAGCAGCTCAAGCAAAGAGGACAACTCAGGAGTAAGGCCAAGAGATGATTGGCCCCTCCCATAAGGCTTAAAAGAGACCAGCAACGGCGTTTGGGCTTTGCCGGAAAACAACGTTGGTAGCTTCATTGTCTCCTTCGTCTACGTCTTGTATTTATTTTTGTATCTGGGACTTCTGAACGTTTGCCAGGAAAGGCCGTTGGCAGTTTGCCTAATTGGACCAAGGTTTGCGATAGGACTGAGGAATTTGTGTTGGGAGGAATTTGCTTTCATTTAGTGGAACGACGCTGGGAATGAAGTCAATTCTCAGCTGTTCGAATCAAGTTTGTTTGTTTTTTTCACGGACTGATTTTCCTACTACTTACTCGGGCCCGGGTCACACCACTCTGCTCTTTTTCTGCTCCTATTTTTCTCTTTGCTGCTACGGAAATTAAATAGGAGAGATTGGACAACCGTTTGTTTTGAGATGCTTTAGGATCGTCTGGCTTGGGTCAAGGGGTTGGACCATCTTAATAGCAAGCCAGGTTAGCATATGGAACCGGAGTGGGGTGATATGATTTACCCTTGCGCCAACTCAGAAAGCCCATTCTGCCTCGAGTCAAAAAGAGGGCTGTGAAAATATCTACAGACCCCTCGCATCCTGGACATAAACTGTTTCAACTCCTACCCTCAAAACGACGCTATCGAGCGCTGCGCACCAGAACAACTAGCTAGACACGAGGACAGTTTTTCCCCGAATGCCATCCCTCTGCTAAACAAATAATTCCCTCAACACTGTCAAACTATTCACTAAGTCTGCACTACTATTAATCTTCTCATCGTTCCCCCCACCTATCTCCTCCCGCTAATGACTGTATGACTGTAACTTTGTTGCTTGTATCATTTGTACCCTACGGCTATCATTAAGCGTTGTACCTTATGATTCTTGATGAATGTGGCTTTTCTTTTATGTACACTGAGAGTGTATGCACCAAGACAAATTCCTTGTGTGTCAATCACACAATAAAAAATTCTATTCTATTCTATTCTATTCTATTCTATTCTTTGCTGGTGGAGTTGAGATATCTGGATGGGGAGGAACAGGCTCAAGCTCAACCCTTCCAAGACTGAGTGGCTGTGGTTCCCGGCATCCCGATATAGTCAGTTGACTCCATCACTGACTATCGGGGGCGAGTCTTTGGCCCCCACAGAGAGGGCCCGCAATCTGGGAGTCCTCCTGGATATGCAGCTGTCCTTGGAGGAACATCTGACGGCTGTAGCCAGGGGGACCTTCTGTCAGGTTCGCCTGATCCGCCAGTTGCGGCCTTTTCTTGATCGGGATTCCCTGTGCACAGTCACTCATGCCCTCGTCACCTCGCGCCTGGACTACTGCAACGCTCTCTACATGGGGCTCCCCTTGAGGAGCACCCAGAGGCTCCAACTGGTCCAGAATGCAGTCACGTGGGTAATCACAGGAGCTGCCTGGCGCTCCCACATAACACCGCTCCTGCGTGAGCTGCACTGGCTCCCAGTGGTCTTCCGGGTGCGCTTCAAGGTGTTGGTTACCACCTTTAAAGCGCTCCATGGCATAGGACCTAGTTATCTTTGAGACCGCCTGCTGCTACCGATGACCTCCCATCGACCCGTGCGCTCCCACAGAGAGGGCCTCCTCGGGGTGCCATCAGCCAAACAATGTAGGCTGGCGACCCCCAGGGGGAGGGCCTTCTCTGTGGGGGCACCTACCCTCTGGACTCAGCTGCCCCCAGAGATAAGGAGAATCCAAGACCTCGGTGCCTTCCGCCGTGCCCTTAAAACTTTCTTTTTTCAGCAAGCCGGGCTGGCTTAACATATTTTTTTTAAAAAAAATTTAATTGGTTTGTTATTTTAAATTGGGGCCAAATTAATATATATCTTTTTAATTGCTTTTAATGTTTGTATTGTATGTTTTTATCTGGCTGTACACCGCCCTGAGTCCCTCGGGAGAAGGTGCTGTATATAAATTTGAAATAAAGATAAAATAAAATAAAATAAATAAATATTGGGCTGTTCAACCATGTCTTGGAGAGAAGTTCTCCTGACCAAGAAAGAAGCTGCATGAACATGTGGCTGAGTCACATGGCATGATCCTTGTCATATAAACCAACGTTTATAGAGTCCCAGAGTCAGACAGGATCTCTGCAGCCACCACGTTCAACCCCATCAATCCTGAAATTCAAATCACATGTTCGTTTTATCTTTGAAGCAGGGGCGGGATTCAAAAATTTTAGCAATCGGTTCTCTGCCCAGCTGCTGGGTAGGCGTGGCCATGGTGGGCGTGGCCCAGGGGTGGGTTCTACTTACCTTTACTACCAGTTCAGATCGCCGATGACAACATCCGGGGCGGGGGGCGGGGTTTCCCGCCGGTTTTTCTACCCGTTCTTGTGAACCGGTCCGAACTGGGGGCAACCCACCACTGGTGTGGCCTTCTCGGCCTCCTGCACCACAGCGGGAGGGGGGGCGTTTTCACCCTCCCCACGCTCCGGAGGTGTCAGCACGTCAAGATGCATTTATCCTAGTGCTGACATGAGAAGGAGAATGCAAGTGTCTGCAACGGGACGGTTGCCTTTCACCTACTTATTTTAGCTGGAGATAATGTCCCCTAGGAGATGGATGGGAGGGGGGAAATTCTTTGAATTGGAGCAGTAGATTAGGGGTGAATGATTGGGAAGATGGCCAATGAATGCAGAGGAGTGGGGGAAGGAAGAGGAGGGATTTTGGGCCAGCACATCAGTGCTGGCTGCATGGAGTCAGTGTAAAAGTCGCCGTGCTAAATAAAATGAAAATAAAATAAATAAATAAAAAGTTTCAAAAAGGACTTTGTTTGAGACGCAATTTATTTGAAGACGGCCTGAAAACCTGACAGGAGGTTTCCTTTGAGCCTCCGGGAGGGCGAAAACGGCCTCTCCTGGGCTCTGGAGGCCCTCCGGAGGCCCTCCGGAGGCAAGAAACAGGCTCGTTTCCAAACTTCCGGAACTTTCGGGAGGCTACATTGTCCTACTACGAAGAAGGTGTTTTCCCCTCATGGTCTCCTCGAATCAGCTTTGGATCTAGGAAAAGAGGCTTTCAATGTCTCTTTTTCTGGTGATAATTTTTGGAGTAAATGAGAAGCTTGAACCGGCCAAGCCAAGCCAGAAGTGAAGAACTCATCATGGTGGACTTCTTCACCTCAGAAAGAAGAATGAAAGGTAGGTTTCAATCTTCTTCCTGTGGTACTTTTTGGAGCAAATGGAGAAGCTTGAACCGTCCAAGCCAAGCCGGAAGTGAAGAAGCCATCATGGTGGACTTCTTCACCTCAGAAAGAAGAATGAAAGGTAGGTTTCAATCTTCTTCCTGTGGTAGTTTTTGGAGCAAATGGAGAAGTTTGAACCATCCAAGCCAAGCCAGAAGCGAAGAAATCACCATGGTTGACTTCTTCACCTCAGAAGAAAGAATGCAAGGTACATTTCAATCTTCTTTCTGTGATCATTTTTGGAGTACGTGAGGAACTTGAGTCATCTAAATCAATGGTGGACTTCTTCACCTCAGAAGGAAGAATGAAAGGTAGGTTTCAATCTTCTTTCTGTGGTCTTTTTTTGAGTAAATGAGAAGCTTGGACCATCCAAGAAGTGAAGACACTACCATGGTGGGCGTCTACATCTCAGAAGGAACCATAAGGTGACCTGAAGCCCTTTCTCCTAAGACAGACTCCATATCTTTCAAACCTAGGGTTTAACCCCCTTATGTTAGATCTCGCATGGGAAACATCTGCCCATTGCAACCATACCTCGTATATTGTTGGCCTTCTTGATCTTTTGAAGGGCTTCCTCCACCTCACTCGGGTCATCATCCATGGTGGCCATTACGGTAACGGGCAGGCCGAAGTTCCTCAACGAGTCGGCTAGGCCTTGCCCCACTTGGACCCAGAGGTCTTCTTTAGAGGTGATCACAGCCACGTGAGCCCACTGGAAGTGCTTAAGGACAGTGTAGAGCACAACGGAGGCCTGAGGTAACGGCCGCACAAAAGTCCCAAAACGGCCAACCTCAGCGTCATCCGTCAAGCAAGCCCAGGAGACGATGGGCTTGTTCCAAGTTTTACCCAGCATCCCAGCTGCCTGACAGGCCGTCGGGTTAACCGGGCCTACGAAACCAGAGGCGTAATATTCCGCGTTGACTAAGGCCACGAGGGCCTTGGAAGTCTGGCAGTCTTCGTTGACGAGGACGTAATCAAACCAGTATCCCTTGTTTAAGGTTGGGTCCTTGTTGATCCGACTAACAGCCAACTTGGCCGCTGCGTCGGGGTAGGCTTGGGCGTAGATGGAGTCACACTTCCAGGGACCTATCACCCCAACTTTGAAGGTAGTTGCGTGGATGGTGAGAGGAAGGCGAAGAACCAGAGGCCAGAAGAGAAGGGGCCACCAAGGAGGCCCTCTACAGTAGGTCCACCTCGGATGGTTGGAGAGCCAAAGCAGGAAACCCATCCAACTTCGGGTCATGTTGTCGTCGTGGATTTAGGAAGCGATCTGGCGGAGTGGCAAGGAAGGGAAATTGGAGAAGGCACCGAACTTCAGTTCCTCAGGGACCAAGTCCAGAAATCTTTGGGCCCATCTCCTGCCATCAACTTGATCAAGGGTGGCTCTTCACCGTCAAACGAGGGAGAGAGGAAGGGAAGGGAAGAAGGAAGGAGGAAAAGAAAGAGAAGAGGAGCATGAGAGCAGGCTGGAGAAGAATTCAGAATTCCTCCTGGCTTTTCCTACACTTGCAACTAATATGGTGATATTTGTTCTGCCCCAGCTACGGACCCCAAAGAACGCAGCACACACAAAGTCTGTACGAACCTTAGTTTACTAAATTAAATCAGTCTTTTTCAAACAAAGGCTGTTAATTAACTTTCTTAACAGCCTACAAGAATCCAAAGAATAAATAATCGTAATCTTACTATGGTTGGCAGAAAGCCCAGAAGCAATTTGCAGAGAACTAAGATCCAGACGCGAAGGAGAGTGAACGAAGTTGTTCCCTGCAAATTGCCTCAGTCATCGTCCTTCCTTAAATAGGCTAAGGGAGTGGCCAATTAGCCCCAAGCCTTACTCTCGAGGAGACCTCCTCCTGAGGAGCCATTCCTGCCTTTTGGCAGCTCTATGCGCTCGTGCATTGAGAAGAGGCTCCTCCTCTTCGTCCTCTTCACTTATGGGAGCTTCTGGAGGTTCTGAAGACCCTGGCTGAATCCCCGCCTCCGGCACCACATCTTCTCCAGCCTCCTCGCTGTCCGACTCGAGTGCCAGCTGCACAGGCTGCTGGTGCAGCACCACACCAGCCTCCTCGCTGTCGGAATCAGCTACTAGCTGCACAGGCCACTGACGGGCCACAACAATATTGGAAAAAAGGGTTTTACTCACAGGAAGATGGATAGAGTGAAACTATGTCAAATATGCCTATAAAATTGCCATCTCAATGATGACACCGTATTTAGATTATTGGTAGACAAGAAGATATCGAATCTGCAGCATTAGCTCCATAATAGGCATAACCCCCCAAAATGTTGGACCTCCAAAGATCGACTCTCGTCCACTCCAGGTTTCCACTCCTGCTTCGAATGTTCCAGTGGTGAGTTTCAATTTTTTTTACTACCGGTTCTGCGAGTGTGGCTTGGTGGGCGTCGCGTGGCTTGGCGGGCGTGGCTTGGTGGGCATGGCAGGGGAAGGATACTGTAAAATCTCCATTCCCACCCCACTCCAGGGGAAAGGAGACTGCTCAGTCAGGAAACCGTATACCATTTCAGACAAGTGGCTGTCCAGTCACTGCGGTTAGTAAGTGAGTCACATGGTTGTTAAGTGAATCTGGCTTCTCCGTGGAGAAGTGTATGCCAATTCCAGGGTGGGTGAAGACGGCTTCAATTCAGAGACCACCAAACAGGCTTCTAACTACCCTGTTTCCCCTAAAATAAGACCTCCCCTGATAATAAGCCCAATCGGTCCCCGCCATTTCCTCTGGTTAGGGTTAGGGAGACACAGCTGGAAATCAGAAAAGACGGCAAGAGGAGCCCCGTCTTGCTCCACGCGCCCCAAAATAAGACCTCCCCAAAAATTAGGCCAAGCGCTTATTTCAGGGTTCAAAAAAATATTAAGACAGGGTCTTATTTTCGGGGAAACACGGTATGCTAAAGCGAATTCTTTTCGATCTAACAGCCTTCAGGAAAATTTGCTAGCCAAGACACACGCGCACCCCGAAAAATATCACCAAACAGGAATCCGTAAAGATTTCCAGCTCACGCCCATTCCGATTTGATAACATTTCACAATCTTCTGGTCCCTGCTTCTTAGTAAAGGCTATTTCGCTTTTAAATAGAGCCTGACCCATCTTCTAAATGAGCTTGGAGACATAAGAATCCATCCAGGGAGATTTAAGGAGTTAATCTGTCCCTTCGGGTCTTATTTTACATCAAGCCTTGATAACCGACGAGATTAAAATAACTCTCGCGCGCGGTAAAAAGGCTCCTTCTTCCGTAACCCTGGCTTGTGGAGTCAAGGGAAGAGAAGAGGTGTAGCTCAAGGTGGGAATGTGGGGTCCTTGGGGCGCTCTGAGGTTGGGGGGGGGGTTCTTACAGACGTTTCGGGACCCAACTAGGGAACGTCATCAGTGCTGGGAGGGAGTGGGGCTTGTGGAGTGGAAGAGAAGAAGGGGAGGAGGAGGAGGAGGAGGAGGAGGAGGAGGAGGAGGAGGAGGAGGAGGAGGAGGAGGAGGAGGAGGAGGAGGAGGAGGGTGGGGTCCTTGGTGCTCTCTGAGCTTGGGGGGCTTTCTTGCAGACATTTCACAACCCAACTAGGTAACATCAGTTCTAGAAAGGAATGAGGAGGAGGAGGAGGAGGAGGAGGAGGAGGAGGAGGAGGAGGAGGAGGAGGAGGAGGAGGAGGAGGAGGAGGAGGAGGAGGAGGAATGTGGGGTCCTTGGTGCTCTCTGAACTCAGCAGTTTTCTTACAGACGTTTCATGACCCAACTAGGAAACATCATCGGTTCAGAGAAGATGGAGAGATACCTACAGTGTCTTTTAAACTACCCTAAATGAAAGGGAGTGGGGTTTGTGGAGAGAAGGAGGAGGAGGAGGAGGAGGAGGAGGAGGAGGAGGAGGAGGAGGAGGAGGAGGGGGGGGGGGCTATTGCATCCTTGGTGCTCTCTGAGCTTAGCAGTTTTCTTACAGACGTCTCATGACCCAATTAAGGAACATCATCAGTTCTAGAAGGGAGTGGGGTTCATGGAGAGGAGGAGGAGGAGGAGGAGGAGGAGGAGGAGGAGGAGGAGGAGGAGGAGGAGGAGGAGGAGGAGGAGGAGGACTATGGAATCCTTGGTGCTCTCTGACCTCAGCAGTTTTCTTACGGATGTTTCATGAGCCAACTAGGAAACATCATCAGTTCAGAGAAGATGGAGAGATACCTACAGTGTCTTTTCAACTACCCTAAACCATAGTTCCTATCTCCAGAAGGGAGCCCTGTTCGATCACACCAAGGACTGATTTCTCATAGCAACCCACCAGATCCTCTCAGGGCTTCACTGGTAGGAGATATAGAAATGTTCTCCTGTCCTACTGATGTCCCCTTGCAAGTAGCATTTGGTGGCATCTGCTGCCTATCCCAGAGGTAACATGGAGTCTTCTTCAAGAGTTCCAGCCTTTGATTAGATGGATCCTCCAAATATGTCTCTAATCCCCCTTGAAACACCCCCCCCCTCAAGAGGGTGACATCACCACAGAGTTAGGAACTTTGCATAAAGGTTCAAGAATACAAATTCCTGATGTATCCAATCACACTTGGCCAATAAAAAATATTCCATTCCATATTTTCTTTATTCTATTCTATTCTATTCTATTCTATTCTATTCTATTCTATTCCATATTTTCTATTCTATTCTATTCCATATTTTCTCTCCTCTCCTCTTCTCTTCCCTTCTATATTCTACTTTTTATTCTATTCTTTTCCATTCCATTCCATATTTTCTTCATTCTATTCTATTCTATTCTATTCCATATTTTCTATTCTATTCCATATTTTCTCTTCTCTTCTCTTCCTTCCCTTCTATATTCTACTTTTTATTCTATTCTATTCTATTCTATTCTATTCTATTCTATTCTTCCATTCCATATTTTCTATTCTATTCTATTCCATATTTTCTATTCTATTCTATTCTATTCCATTCCATATTTTCTATTCTATTCTATTCCATATTTTCTATTCTCTTCTCTTCCCTTCCATTCTATATTCTACTTTTTATTCTATTCTTTTCTATTCCATTCCATATTTTCTTTATTCTATGCTATGCTATGCTATGCTATGCTATGCTATGCTATGCTATGCTATGCTATGCTATGCTATGCTATGCTATGCTATGCTATCCTATCATTTTCTCTACTCTACTCTACTCTACATTGACTCCAGGACCATTCCAACATTTTGGTGGGGGGAAAGAAAAGAAGACGACGCCATCTTGAGTATTCAACAATTATCAAGCACAAATTCACGAAAGGATAAAACTCCACCTCCTGCAGAGCGAGCTGCGATCGAGCTGCCTTCTTGGCAACCATGCTCCCTTCTCCCATGCTTGTGTCTTTTTTAAAAAATAAATAAATAAATAAACTCCTTTTGACCTCCGAGACGCAGTCACACCGCTTCTTGGCCACCCCTGGAAAGTGATTCACCATTATTTATTTTTCAGCGTTTTGTTTTTCCAAGATCTCAGTCTTGGGCTTGATTTGACGCCCCGAGTCCAAGTTGGGTTGGCCGAGTCCCAATAGCTGTTGTTGAACTTCCCACCGATACCCATTGCCAATCCGGTAAAGTAGAAGCGTTTCTCAATCTTGGGGACTCGGAAGATGGGTGGGTGGACTTCAACTCCCAGAATCCCCCAGCCAGCTTGAGAAACGCTGCTCTACAGGACTGGCAATGGGCATCGGTGGGGAGCCGGCTGGAGGATTCTGGGAGTTGAAGTCCACCCATCTTCATGGTCCCAAGGTTGAAAAACACTGGTCTACAGGACTGGCACTGGGTATTGGTGGGAAGCCGGCTGGAGGATTCTGGGAGTTGAAGTCTACCCATCTTCATGGTCCCAAGGTTGAAAAACACTGGTCTACAGGACTGGCACTGGGTATTGGTGGGAAGCCGGCTGGAGGATTCTGGGAGTTGAAGTCTACCCATCTTCATGGTCCCAAGGTTGAAAAACACTGGTCTACAGGACTGGCACTGGGTATTGGTGGGAAGCTGGCTGGAGGATTCTGGGAGTTGAAGTCCGCCCATCTTCATGGTCCCAAGGTTGATTAGCGATGGGTATTGGTGGGAAGCTGGCTGGAGGATTCTGGGAGTTGAAGTCTACCCATCTTCATGGTCCCAAGGTTGAAAAACACTGGTCTACAGGACTGGCACTGGGTATTGGTGGGAAGCCGGCTGGAGGATTCTGGGAGTTGAAGTCCGCCCATCTTCCTGTTCCCAAGGTTGATTAGCGATGGGTATTGGTGGGAAGCTGACTGGGGGATTCTGGGAGTTGAAGCCTGCCCATCTTCATGTTCCCAAGGTTGAAAAACACTGCCGTAGAGTACACAAATTGGATCCAAACAACCTGTAAACTGTGCCAATTGCTTGTTGTGTAACTGCGGGCAGCTGCGTAAGCTGTCTCGATGCTTCTCCAGCCGGCTTCTTTATGTCAGAGACGGAAGACACGTGAAAGAGTCAGGTGCAACGTATCATAGTTGCAAGATAAGACCCTGGTGAACGTACCGATGGGCTTGAAAGCCCACCAGAGAATCACAGAGATGTAAATTGGACAGTCGAAGAAAACAGGACATCCTGGCAAATAATTTCTAGAGTTTTGACACAAAAACTACAGGGACGCTCTCAATGTAATAGGAATTAGGACGATACGGAGTGCATCGTAAGAGCATCGTTTCTTGATAAATCAGCTGCTAAGATCATCGTCTCTTGATAAATCAGCTAAGATCATCGTCTCTTGATAAATCAGCTGCTAAGATCGTTTCTTGATAAATCAGCTAAGATCATTCTTTCCTGATAAATCAGCTGCTAAGGTCATTGTTTCTTTATAAATCAGATGCTAAGGTCATTGTTTCTTGATAAATCAGCTGCTAAGATAGTTTCTTGATAAATCAGCTAAGATCATCGTCTCTTGATAAATCAGCTAAGATCATCGTCTTCTGATAAATCAGCTGCTAAGATCGTCTCTTGATAAATCAGCTGCTAAGATCATCGTCTCTTGATAAATCAGCTGCTAAGATCATTGCTTAATAAATCAGCTAAGATCATTTTCTTGATAAATCAGCTGCTAAAATCATCATTTCTTGATAAATCAGCTAAGATCATTGTTCCTTGATAAATCAGCTGCTAAGATCATCGTCTCTTGATAAATCAGCTAAGATCATTCTTTCCTGATAAATCAGCTGCTAAGGTCATTGTTTCTTGATAAATCAGATGCTAAGGTCATTTTTTCTTGATAAATCAACTGCTAAGATCATTGCTTAATAAATCAGCTAAGATCATTTTCTTGATAAATCGGCTGCTAAAATAATCATTTCTTGATAAATCAGCTAAGATCATTGTTCCTTGATAAATCAGCTGCTCATTGTTTCTTGATAAATCAGCTAAGATCATTCTTTCCTGAGAAATCAGCTAAGATCGTCTCTTGATAAATCAGCTGCTAAAATCATCATTTCTTGATAAATCAGCTGCTAAGATCAGTTTCTTGATAAATCAGCTGCCAAGATCATTGTTTAATAAATCAACTGCTAAGATCATTGTTTCTTGATAAATCAGCTGCTTTCCACAGACCTATTCTTTGGCAACCTCACAAACCGCAGGAAATAAAACAGCCATCCCAGTTTCTCGGATTTTTGTAACAATTCTGGCACATGTCACATTTAATAAAACCATGACTAAGTGCAGGCCTCCAAGATATTTTGCCTGGAAGCATTCTTCTCTCTGGGGTCTTCTAGATATCATTTCACCCAACGGGACACCTGAAAAGATGCCAGTTGTTCTCGGAGACGAATAAAAAGAAGTAAAATAGAAGGGTTTTTTTTTTTTGGTTCCCACCGTTTGCTAAGACGTAAGGCGATTTGCTCGGGCGTAGCGAGAAGCCACGGGTTAATCAACCAGCTAAGATTAAAAAGGATGATGTAACATAATGTGTGAACAGGTCAAAGGGGTAAGATTAACCTCTAGGGAAGAAGGAAAAAAAGTAGATTTGTAAAGCAGCGGAGACTAACACAAGACCTGAAGTTCTGGGGGGGTCTCCGCGGTGAAGGTCACATTTCAGTACCTACACCTCTACTCACACCCCCTAAATCAGGTGGGAACAAGGCTGAAGAGACCTCTCAGGAGTTAGAAGCATGGAAAAAGAGGGAGTAAAAACCTGGAGGAGGAAGGTTTGGTCGATTTTTAAGAGTTGCAAAAATAAAAACAGGCAGGGAAAGCATTTGCAGACCAACAAATATACGTATATAAAAACAGAAACTTCACAAAGTACCATCTTGGGCCCTACTTGAAAAGGAACAATTTGCTAGCTCCTGTTAAGTCAACGTAAATTGGAGTAGAGTTATTTTGTTTTCCCCCAACCGAATGCCTCATTCTAGATGTTTGGGGGGGGGTTGCCTCCCATAACTATGGGTGCCCAGTTGGTTTTTTTCATCCCCAAAGCAGGTGACATCATCCGCGTGATTGATAAGAGCGCTGATGAGGTTACCTAGTTGGGTCATGAAACGTCTGCAAGAAAACTGCCAAGCTCAGAGAGCGCCAAAGACACACACACACACACCAGTTCAATCCTGCGCTACAAATTTTCTCCCTCAATTGTTAAGAGAACTTTGCTATCTCTAGTTTGAAAGGTAACCGTTTTTAATCCCAAAAGCAGAAAAAGGGATGATACACTGAACAATCTCATTATTTTGTCTCCGGGTTTTGAAGAACATCAAAATATCCGCAACTTTTGGAGAGAAAATTTATCTTCCCCATCACCATATTCTCCTCCTCCTAGCATCACCAGTGTCCTGCATAGCGTCCTTTTTCATTCTGTTATGGCCAACATTCCTGGTTTGCTACGGCAAATAGGCCCTCAAATCCACAAATATTCTCCCTTTTTTTTAAAAAAAAAAAACATATTTCTCAATCTCTTCCCCCTTTCTGGTTCCATCATCCCATCCACCCAAACTCATTTTCCAACAGACACAGAGCGATTTAACTTTTCGCAACGACAAACTTAACCCAGATGCCTGAATTTACAAGAAAATGGACCAAACATGGACCAAACCTTGGAGAATATATAATAAAGACCATTCTGTTTTTCCACGCTATGCAAGAAACGATCTGTTTCCCCCCCCTCTTTTTTTTTCTTTTTTTTGCTGGCATAAGCCACCATTCCTAGTTCCCAGATCCATCCTGATGCTAATCCAGAGCCAAACATATCAGCCTTGTTATGCTACATACACATCACAAATTCTCTTACCAAAGCTGAACGATTCCAAAAAAACCGCCAAGCCCCCAAAAATATAAATATATATATATATATATATATATAATCGATCCACTTGCTAAAATCCAAAAGGATCCTTAGGGAAACCAAGTTAGAATAATGGTAAGGAAAAAAAGGAAGCAACGCCGAGGAAAAAGAACGAAAAATCAATCCTGGCTTTCATCCCCCGTTAGGGGATGATGGGCTTGGAGAAAATGGGGTTTGCCGAGCATTTTCTGGGCTTCGTCCTCCCTCCTTGGTGGGGGGGAGTCCAGGGAATGGGCCCAGTGGTGGCCCATAGGAGCTGGTCTTCCTTGGATCCAAGGAGAGAAAGTGGAGCAGGAGACTTGAGGGCTTACAAGCTTCCCGGTTGTTTATGGAGGAGGGGAGCGAGTTTTTTTTAAACCCATAATCCACATTCAACGGTCTCTTAATAGCTAATCAGATTAGGTCCTCGGGGAGGGGGAAGGGAGGCCGGACTGGCAAGGGGGGGAGGGGGGGAGCAGGAGAGATGCCGTAACCTCACGGCCAGGGTGAGGGAGCTAGGGCCAGTCTAGATGAAGCAGGGAGGCAAAAGAGCAGAGGTCGGTGCGGCTGGAAGTGGTCGAACCTTGCAAGGCGACTGGGTTTGTAGAGAAAGGGACGGAGAGCGTGCCAAACCAAGTACGGGGGAGAAAGGAAAGGATGAAGAAGTTGAAGAGATCCAGTAGAGGGAAGAGAAATTTCTACAAGGCGACTGGGGGGGGGGGAATGGAGCCATGAGCTAAGAGGCAACTCATTGGCCGGAGATTCGAAAGACAACCCATTTGAGAAAATGCTGGTTAGATGTTGGGCAAATCAGGAGACCATAAATAGGTGGTTCGCAAAACGTCTTGGAAAGGATGGAAGTCGCCCGCTGTGAATCCAAAATGCTCTTTTCTATTTCTTTCTTTTCCTTTTCTTCCTTTTTCCTTCCTTCCATCCTTTCCCTTCTTTTCCTTTCATTCCTTCCTTCCTTTTTTCATTCCTTCCTCTTCCTTCCTTCATTTTTCTTCCTTCCCTCCATTTCTTTCCTTTCTTCATTCCTTCCATCCTTTTCCTTCATCCTTTTCCTTCTTTCCGCTTTCTTTTCCTTTCTTTTTCTTTAGCTTCCTTCCATCCTTTTCTTTCCTTCCTTCCTTTGCTCCTACATTTCTTTCTTCTTTTTCCTTCCTTTTCTCTCTTCCTTCCTTTTTTCTTCCTTGTTTTTTTCCGTTCTTTTTTTCTTTTTGCAGGATTGCTAGATAATCAGAAGACAACGTGAAAAGTAGACCGAACTGAGCCAGCAAAAGGAGTCAGATCTAGAGTGGCCCATTTCAAAATGAAGCCAGCTGTTTCTCTTTTGCACCTAACCCAGCTTCGTTTGCAAAAGATTTAATACTTCTGGCAGGTGACTATTTTTGGCCGATACCTACTCGGTTGAACAAGCTTTGTCTATTATTGTCTATTATTAGGAGGGGGGGATTGCGAGCCGCTTTTTCGGCCGAACGTGGTTGGAAAAGTGCCACTGCGACAAAAACGCAGGGAAAATTTGCAGGTTGCAGATGACAGGTAAGGGACGTTTGCAACTGAAAATATCTGCAGCCGGGGAAATTCATCGTCCGAATCCGAGCTTCGTATGCGGATGAGTTCGGATGACAAAAGCGGGTGGGGGTGGGGGGGGAAACAAAGTTTTTATTTCGAGCGCCGAGATTCTGTGCCTCTCAATATTTTTGGGGAGCACAGAAGGAAGTGAAAGAAACAGAGAAGAAAGATTGCACAGCGGAGCAATTTTTCAGCCAAAAAAAATAAAAATAAAAAAGGAGTCGCCTCTCCGCTAATGCGGAGAATCAGTTCTAGGGACAAGCGAACAAGAGCTGTAAACCCGGTTAACGAGAATAAAGCCTAGCATTGTTTAACGTGTGCTTGGAGTGGTGCGGTGGCCTAGAGGTGGAGCTCTGGCCTCACAATATGGAGGCTGTGAGTTCGATCCTAGGTAGAGGCAGATGTTTCTCTCTCTGGGCACAATGAGAAGATATCTGCCGAACAAAACTCCGCATTGGTGACAGGAAGGGCAACTGGCCAGTAAAAAGCTCAGCTCTATTCAGCAGCCCAGACTCCACCCCGCAAGGGATTATGGGGTCGTTAAAAGATGATGATTGTTTAATGTGTGCTTGTCTAATGGAAAGGTATACTGATTCACGCACACGCCTTGTTAAAAGTTGAGGAAACTTGCTCCATTGTGGTGCCGCGCAATTTTAGATATACTAAAAAACATGCTGTCCAGTTTTTGCAACTCTGAAAATAACGGCGTGTGCATTTTGCAAATGCTTGCCAGTTGCAGGGGCGCCCAACTACATATTACAGGCAGTCCTCGACTTACAACGGTTCGTTTAGAGACCGCTTGACGTTACGACGGTTTGACTGAAAAAAAGGTGACTTACGACCGGTCTTTCGCAGTTATGACCGTCGCAACATTCCCCACGGTCACATGATCAAAATTCGGGAGGTTGGCCCTAGTATGTAGCATACCGGGATCACATGATCGTCACTTGCGACCCTAACCGACCTCTGTCGAGCAAAGTCAATGGGAGAAGCCGGAGTTTGCTTTAACGAAGACATGATTTGCTTAACAACCGCAGCGATTCGTTTAACAGCCAGGTCATAAAATCTCGCACGACTCGTGTAGCAAGTGCCCCACGTAGCAACAGGAATTCTGCTCTCAACTGTGGCCATAACTCGAGGACTAGCTGTATGTACAAAACTCTGAAAAACCTTTAAGGATTTAAAGCTTAGCAGGACTGTGCCAGTAAGAGAGATTAACTATTTAACTAAAAGGAAGTTAACTGATCTCATCTCTACTCCCCGCCCGCCACCCCTGTATCTGACTCCCTCCTTCGCCATTATGTCAATGATTTAATTTTATCTGCTACTTATCTTACAACCGATTATTTTATTTTAATTCTTTTTTAATGTTTTTATGCTGTAAGCTGTAACCCGTAGTCATTTTGAGGCAGGACGGACGGCAACTAACTTTCATAATGAATAAATAAAACGAATAAAAACTATTTTCCTTAAAATCCCCAATTTTGACAGGCCAGTTTTTCAACAAATCGTTTAGTCCTTTCACAGACTTAGAAGTTAACATGTTGTAATGAAAGAACCGCAACGCCGGCGACAAAGGAAGAAGAGGGGGCGGTGGGGGGGGTTGCCCTTTGCTTAAAAACAACTCACAATGCCGTTTATTTAGAAAATAACCTTTTTACAAAAATAATGAACTCTGCAAAAAAGAGCAAACGTATAAAGCCAAGCCGGGCGTTCCTAGAACTGCGGTTTATCCAGAAGTAAACACGGCAAACCAGGTTTAAGATGCGCTTGAAACAAGCCGGGAACGAAAACGCAGGTTGGTTACGGAGAAGGTTACAAAGGCATCCGGTAACTTGACACTAAGAAAAAGCATCTTCCTTTTTCCTTTTGTTCAGGTGGAACAAAGCTGGGAAACAGAAGGCTCCAAATTTAAGATTTCTGGACTTTTAACTTCCCAGAATTCCCCAGCCAGAATTTTACCAGAATTCAGCATGGATAAGAAACAAATGTGGCTACTAAACTATCTTTATTGTGTTTTTTTTTAAAAAAATGGGATAATTTTCTTAATAGATAGCGGGTACGCAGTCGACGTAATATATCTTGATTTCAGCAAAATATGGGGGGGGGGAAGAGCTGGCTGGGGGAATTCTGGGAGTTGAAGTCCACAAGTCTTAAGCGGCTGTGTTTGGAGATTTCTGCTGTAGGAGAAGCAGCCGGGCTGGACTTCTTCTGCAAATGGACTGCAGAGATGGACCTCAGGAAGAGAAATCCCGACAGATGAGATCCCGAGAAGTGGATCTCTGGCAGCATCTGTTCTCCGTTATCCAGAAACGGCTGCCGTTTCTGAATTCTGCCAGAGCGAAGGCTTAAAACAACACGAACTTCCGTTCTCGGCCTTAATTTTAGATTCCTAGCTGCAGCAGACGGCAAAGCCGAGGGCGTCGTCGTCCACCTGCGTCGATCCAGCGGACAAAACAGGGAAGGGGGAACGGAGGGAAACGGTCCAGTCGCCAAGACGCTATCTCCACACGCTTCCTCCCCGACTGCTGCTGCTGCTGCGAGAGTGGGAGGCCAGCGAACCGGAGAGCTTCTTCCCCGTCTTCCCAGGAGCATGGGACTTCTCGCGACCAGGCCCTGAGCTGCCCGCCCGCCGGCTGGGAGGGCCCTGAGAAGGAAACAAGGACAGAGGCTGAAGCGTTCCCTGGGTCGGGATTTCCTTGTCCTGCCTTCTTTTCGAGTTAGGATCCTTGTCTGTCTTCCCAAGCCGAAGCCTGGGGTTGGACTAGAACAGGGGTCGGCAACCTTAAACACTCAAAGAGCCCCAAAGGTCCTAACCGGAAGCCCCCCATTCAATTCTGGAGCCAACCGGAAGTCCGGTTCCCCCACCATAGAGTCTCCTCCTAGCACAGCGTCCTTTTTCCTCTACCTATCGTAACTGAAAGCCCTATCAATTGTGGAGCCAATCGGCGACAGGGAGCCGCAGCAGAGGGATGAAAGAGCCACATGCGGCTCCAGAGCCACAGGTTGCTGACCCCTGGACTAGAAGACCTCCAAGGTCCCGTCCAACTCTGTTATTCTATTCGATTTCTATTTCTAATTAATTCTAATTCTAATTCATTCTAATTCTAGCTCGTCCCTGGCTCCATAAATACAGGTAGTTCTTGATTTACAACCATTTGTTTAGTGACCGTTTGAAATTACAACGGCGGGGAACAAAGGGATTCATGAATGGTTTTCACACTTACGACCGTGGAAGCATTCCCATGGTCACGTGATCAACATTCAAACCCTTGGTGACTGACTCGTATTTATGACGGTCGCGGTGTCCCGGGGTCACGTGATCCTCTTTTGCAACCTTCTGAACAGCAGAGTCGACAGGGAAGCCCGATTCGCTTAACAACTGTGTTACTAACTTAACAACGGCAGTGCTTCGCTTCACGACTGCGGCAAGAAAAGTCGTAAAACAGTGCGAAATTCCCTTAACGACCGTCTCATTTAGTAGCAGGAACTCTTTGGGCTCAATGGTGGTTGTAAGTCGAGGACCGCCTGTAATCATCTTGCAATTTGCACCTACCTCTTTCCTCATCGATTCGGACAATTTAGGATCGAGGTTCCGGCGGGCTGGCAGGATCCCATCCCCTTTGGTTTCTGGGCTGGATGCAAAAATCCCAAAATACAGGAGGAGGAGCCGTTAGAGCAAACCCCAGCCGCACACACACACACACACACACACACACACACACACACACACACCGTGAACTCTCTGCCCCTAGAAAAGTTGGGGCTGTCTCCTCCCTCTGCCTCACGGAGCCCAGAGGCATGAGGGGGTCACCCAGAGCAGAGAAGTGCAGCTTCCACCTTACCCGCTCTGCCCTATCCTGTGCAAGTATTTATACAGCTCTTCCGTGGAGGGGACGGGTCTCCCCTTGGCCTGGTACTGCTTCAGGAGGAGTGAGACGGCTGCCACGTGGTTGGGAGACAGGATGCCTTCTTCGTGGGCTGGGGGAGAAAGGAGAGGAGGGAGGGGAAGAGAGGGAGAGGAGAGAGGGAGAGGGGAAGAGGGGAGAAGGAGAGAGGGGGAGAGAAGGAGGGAGAGGGAGAGAGGGGAGAGAGGGAGAGAAGAGGGGAGAAAGAGGGAGAGGGAGAGAGGGGAGAAGGGGGGCAGGGGAAGAGAGAGGGAAAGAGATAAGAGAGATGGGGAGGAGGAGGAGAGGGGAAGAAGAGAGAAGGAGGAAGAGGAGGAGGTTGAGGAGAAGGAGGAGGGAAAAGGAGAGGAGAGGAGGAGGAGAGAGGAGGAGGAGAGAAGAGGAAGAGGAAGAGAGGAGGTGGTGAGGAGGACAGGGAGGGAGGGAGGGAGGAATCAAAAGAGGAAGAGAAAGAAGGAGAAGAAGGGGCAGGAAGAGGAGAGGGAGGAAATGGGAGAAGAGGAGGAGAAGGAGGAGGAGGAAGAAAAAGCAGCAAAGAGAAAAAATCAACCCGGGGCTCCAGGCGTGGCCAACTGGACCCACACTCAAGGCCCCTCCAGGAATGAGCACGCACCAACATGCTGTTTGGAGGGGCTCACTGGTTCCAGGCTTAAGCAGACCGGTCCAGATTTGGGCAGAGGGACTTTGGTTTTGTGGACGGCAGCGCTGCTGGGCGGCTGGATGCGAATCGTGCTGAAAGAGGGCTGCGCCGGATCCCAGAGGGCTGTGGACCGTTCGTGGTAAGACTGGGAGTTACCTGGGAAGAGAGCCAGGAAATCTTCAGGCGAGGCCTAAACGGCATCAAGAGTTTGGTGTAGCAACTAGAGCGACTTTTAAGACTTGTGGACTTCAACTCCCAGAATTCCCCAGTCAGGAAGGTTTACCAGAATGCAGCATGGATAGGACAAGAAGAAATGTACCATTTTTATTTTTTTTTTAAATTGGGAAACTTTCTTAGTAGATAGTGGGAATGCGGTAGATGTAATATACCTTGATTTCGGCAAAGTGAAAAAAAATAAAATAACCCATGACAACTTGAATTAATAAAACGAATTAGAGAGTGGGACAATTAAATGGGAACGTAATGTGCTGGCTGAGGAATTCTGGGAGTTGAAGTCCACAGATCTTTTTTTTTTTGTAATTTTTTTTATTAAAAAAACCCCACAAAGATAAAACATTGCATCTTTCCTTCTGCAGTGTGTCTTCTGGGTACATACATCTCTGTGCTACATCGTTCCTCGTTTATCACATCTTTCACATTCACATTAATTTTATAATATGTTAAGTACATTGAACATTTAAATATTTTACAATAAGTCCACAGGTCTTAAAAAGTTGCCAGAGTTGGGCATCCCTGCGTCCCTTTTCCCACGGGCTGTTCTCCAAATTCACAACAGTTCTCACCTTGCGCCAGGAATTCTGATCCATTAGCACTTGGTTCCTAATTATTTAATCTTTATCCATTTAAACACAGGTAGTCCTTGACTTACAACCGCTCATTTAGTGACCATTCAAATGTATAATGGCACTGAAAAAGTGACCAGTCCTCGCATTTATAACCAAGGCAGCATCCTCATGGTCAAAATTCGGGCATTTGGCCGCTGGCGTGTATTTATGACGGTTGGTTGCCCCATCCTGAGGTCATGGGATCATCACTGGTGACCTTCTCAGGTGGCTTCTGACAAGTCAAGTGAATGGAGGAAACCAGATTCGTTCAATAGAGCTGGGAGGGACTTTGGAGGTCTTCTAGTCCAACCCCCCCCTTGTCTGCTCAAGCAAGAGACAATTTTGGGACAAATGGCTGCCCCGTCTCTTCTCAAAAACCTCCAGCGATGAAGCACCCACAACGTCCAGTAGCAATCTGTTCCACTGGTTAATTGTCCTCACGGTTAGGACGAGTTTCCTTAATTCCTTAATAATTTTATTTATTTTCATGTCTAATGCTTATATATTTAATTGATCACGATTAATTCCTCAATCATTTCTCATTAACTCCTTAACGGCCACGCGATTCGCTTAAGAACGGCAGAGATTTCCTTATCCCACCAAGGCAGAAAAAGCGGGGGGGGGGATAAAATCAGGCATGCCTCATCTTGCTGAACCATAGAATTTCTGGTCACAAGTCGAGGATGACCTGCATTTAATGTTTTCACCACGTCCTTTTGCTTTTACGACGTGGCAAGAGAGGTGGAATTCAGATGGTTCGGGCGAACCGGTAGCTCCGATAATCAGCTGGCAACCACCCTATCCTGTCCTTTATTTCCTACTTTTTAGCGCATCTCAATCACGCGGCACAGCTGATTCCCCCCCCCCCTTCGCTATTCTATCTACCGTTGCTGACTTGGAAGGTAAGCAGCTGAGCTTCTAAATCCTCCATTTTCAGCTCACCAAACTGGTTCTTAAACCGGCAGCATCCCACCACTGCGTGGCAAGCTCAACTGTGAGACAGGCAGCATATAAACATAATAAATATATAAATATACAAGCAAAGGTTTGGAGATAACCAGAAGCTGCTAGGAGAGAACAGTCCTGGAAAAACAGAGGAGGGAGGCTGGCCGAGGGCTTACCGGCCTGTGTCCGATTCGTGGTACGGGGTGGGCTGTCCGTGGCACACGTCTCCTGCTGCGGGGCGCTTCCTTCGAAGTCTGAGTGGCTCAGAAGCTGTTGGGGTGAAGATCGCAGGCGGAAAAGGGTTAAAACACAAAAGCTTCACTTCCCATACCCCACTCCGGGTCAATTATCAGAAAAAAAGACAATAATAAGGTAAATAAACATTTTAGGAGAGTTTTTAGGGAGAAAAGATAGCGTTTTTAGCTTTGAAAACTTGCTTTAATAAGAAAGTTGAGTCACTCTCGACCCATACATATCACTATTTCTCAGCCTTGGCAAACTTTAAGATGTGTGAACTTCTTAAAAGTTGTATCCTGACTTGGGAATTCTGGGGATTGAAGTCCCACACGCCTTGAAAGTTGTATCCTGACTGGGGAATTCTGGGATTGAAGTCCCACACGCCTTAAAATTGTATCCTGACTGGGGAATTCTGGGAATTGAAGTCCCACACATCTTAAAAGTTGTATCCTGACTGGGGAATGCTGGGAGATGAAATCCACGTATTTTACAAGGTGCTGGGATTTGGGATGCACACATCTTCCACACACACCGCCAAGGTTGAGAAACACTGATTTCAATTCTGCTACAATTCCAACCAGCTGACATTACACACACAGACATACTCACACACACACACGTTTTCCCGCAGGCTACACAATGGCTCCTTACCAGCCGCACGTAGTAGTTTAAGTCCGGCTGGGGCCCCTGCGCCCCACCCTCTCCGGTGCTGGGCTGAGTGACCTCACTTTCGTTCCCTGCCAATTCTGGGCTGGAGTCATCCCTCTCATCCGCAAAAGGGTGTTCGGCCAGGTTTTCCGGGTGGAAATTCAAACCTGATCAGAAGAGAATAGAAAGAAGGAAGAAAAAAGGAAAAAAGAGAAGACGCAGATCTCAATCTTGGTTCAGACAAAAAATCCGTCCGTCAGTCCATCATCTCTCTCTTATCATATCCATTCCTCATCTGTCTGTCTCTCTGTCCTATCTGTCTCTCATCTATCTATCTATCCATCCATCATCTCTATCTACATATGTATTTATGTATGTATCTATCTTTTTTTTCTTTCTCTCTTTCTATCTCCATCCATCTATCCATTTATCATTCATTCATCCATCATTCATCCATCACCTGTATCTATCATCCATCTATCCAATATCTCTATCTATGTATCTCCATCCATCTATCCATTTATCATTCATTCATCCATCATTTCTATCATCTGTCCATCCATACATTATCTCTATCTACATATGTATTTACGTATATATCTTTTCTTTCTTTCTTTCTTTCTTTCTTTCTTTCTTTCTTTCTTTCTTTCTTTCTTTCTCCATCAATTTATAATTCAATCATCCATCATTCATCCATCATCTCTATCTACCTATCTATCTATCTATCTATCTATCTATCTATCTATCTATCTATCTATCTATCATCTATCTATCTTCTTTCTTTCTATCTCCATCCATCTATCCATTTATCATTCATTCATCCATCATTCATCCATCACTTCTATCATCCGTCCATCCATACATTATCTCTATCTACATATGTATTTACGTATATATCTTTTTTCTTTCTTTTTTTTTCTTTCTTTCTTTCTTTTCTTTCTCCATCAATTTATAATTCAATCATCCATCATTCATCCATCATATCTATCTATCTATCTATCTATCTATCTATCTATCTATCTATCTATCTATCTATTTTCTTTCTTTCTATCTATCTCCATCCATCTATCCATTTATCATTCACTCATCCATCATTCATCCATCATCTCTATCATCCACCCATCCGTCTTTATTATTTTTACAAAAACAGCAAAAATACCTAATATTCCTTCCTCCTTTTCCTATTTTCCCCACCAGAGAAAGAGATTGGCCCAAAGCCACCCATCCATCTTTCCTGCCTAAGACGGGACTAGAACTCCAAGCCTCCTTCTGCAGAGACCCTGCAAGGACGGCTTCCATGCGCCACGCACCTGATCCGGCGATGGTGGTGTCCGCCTGGGGGTCCAGCTGCTGGAAGCCCTGCTGGCTGAGGAGGCTGGAGTTGAGAATGTGGCTGAATTCGGAGGAGAGGCGCCCCACGTCCGGCACCAGGGGCAGAAACTGCCGGGAAGGGTCCCGCAGACATTTTTCGGGTCCCTCCGAGCCCCCCTGCAATTTGATCTGCTGATGGAGGACAGGCTGCAACGGCCCCACCTTGGCCCACGCCGGCTCCTTGCAGTCGCCCATGCCGGCATTGCTGCAGAGAGTCTCCCCTTTCAGGATCTTCTTGTGCGGGTCGGAGGGGGGCAGAAATCCCGACTCGGAGTCGGGGTCTGCTTGAGCCTCCTAACAAGGTCAAGGGGGAGAAGAAAAATCTGTTTAAAGCAGAGGCGTCCAACCTTGAACACTTTTTAAGACCTGTGGACTGCAACTCCCAGAATTCCCCAGCCAGCTCTTTTTTTTCCCCCCCACTTTGCTGAAATCAAGATATATTATGTCGACCGCATACCCGCTATCTATTAAGAAAATTATCCCATGGAAAAAAGTGCAATAAAGGTAGTCCAATAAACATTGGTTCTTATCCATGCCGGTAAACTCTGGCTGGCTGGGGAATTCTGGGAGTTGAAGTCCACTAGAACAGGGGTCTCCAACCTTGGCAACTTTAAGACTTGTGGACTTCCAACTCCCAGAATTCCCCAGCCAGCTCTTTTCCCCCCCACCCACTTTGCTGAAATCAAGATATATTACATCGACCGCATACCCGCTATCTATTAAGAAAATTATCCCATCGAAAAAAAAAGGGCAATAAAGATAGTCCAATAAACATTGGTTCTTATCCATGCTGAATTCCGGTAAACTCTGGCTGGCTGGGGAATTCTGGGAGTTGAAGTCCACAAGTCTTAAAGTTGCCAAGGTTGGAGACCCCTGTACTAGAAGACCTCCAAGGTCCTTTCTAGCCCTCCCCTCTCTCCTCTCCTATTCTCTCACCTGGCGCGGGGCTTTGGGCGAGGGCTGGAGGGAAGGGCCGCCGATGGCAAAGAGCCGGAGGGCCTCGTTCCAGTGGGACTGCATCATGGCCTGGAACTGGCTGACCATCTCAGCCCGCTGAGCCTCCAGGCGCCGGTACCTGGCCTTGAACTCTCGCAGGTCTTCCCGCAGCTTGGAGAGCCTGAAAGGCAAAAAAAAGGGGCGAGGAAAAATCAACTGAAGACGATGGGAAGCAGCCCCCCCCTTTTTTTTTTTTTCAAACTTAGGTCATCCTCCACTTACGAACGTTCGTTTTAATGAACCGTTCAAACTTACGACGACACTGGGAAAAGGGACTCTGAACCTCTTTTTACACTTTACGACCGTTGGATCCAGGGACTGACGGATGTGCAGGCAGTCCTTGACTCACGACCATTTGTTTAGTGACCGTTCAAAGTTATGACAGCACTAAGGGACTCAGGACCATTTTTCACACTTAACGACCATTGGATGCAGGGGCTGATGAATCTGCCTGGCTGTCCTCGACTTCAGACCATTCGTTTAGTGGCCAGTCATAGTTACGACGGCCCTGAAAAACCTAGGACCGTTTTTCACACTCATGACCATCCCTGCGGTCAGGCGATCAAAATTGAGACTCTTGACAACTGGATCATATTTATGACGGTCACAGTGTCCCGTGATCCCATTTTGCAACCTTCTGATGAGCAAAGCCAATGGGGACTTAACAACAGTGTGACTAACCACTGCAGTGATTCACTTAACAACTGTGGCAAAAGGTCGTAAAATGGGGCAAAAGGCGCTTAACGAATTTTTCACTTAACAGAAATGTTGGGCTCAATTGTGGACGTAAGTCGAGGACTACCTGTGGTACCAGCCTTTAAAAACCACCCCATTGTGAGTTTTGCCCCATTTTCTTGCCACTGTTATTAAATGAATCACTGAGGTTAAGTTACTAAGACGGTTGTTAAGTGAAGCAGTTTTCCCCACTGGCAGAAGGACGCAAAAAAGGGATCACGTGACCTGGGAAACTGCGACCGTCATAAATGTGAGTCAGTTGCCAAGCGTCTGATTTTTGATCACATGACCACGGCAACGGTCATAAGTGTGAAACAGTCGTAAGTCACTTTTTCCCGATGCTGTCATAACTTCGAATGGTCCCTCAGTGAACTGTTAGAAGCCGAGGACTACCTGTGAAGAGATTTCGGGGGCACCGCAAACCTTGGGAAGGCTACCTATGCTCGTAGTCCTCAGTGAGGTGCTTCTGTTGAGCCTCCTTCTCGGCCAGATCCAATTTGAACTGAGCCAGCTGTTTCGCCAACTCTTTCTCGTGGTGGCTGCTTAGCTCCAACAACTGCTTCCTGCAAAATAAATAAATAAATAAATAAATAAATGAATAAATAAATAAATAAATAAATAAATAAATAAATAAATAAATAAATATGAAAATAAATATGAAAATAAACGTCTTTTCCACCAAGCAAATAAATATCTCTTTGCAAATTCCACAAAGTAGCCAGCAATAAGCCGTGAGAGAATCAATCATCATCTTCTTTTAATGATCCCTTGCAGGGTGGAGTCGAGGCAACTGAATGTTTACTGGCCGGATGCCTTTCCTGTTGCCAGTGTGGAGTTTTGTTCAGCAGATATATTCTCATCGTGCCCAGAGAGAGAAATATCTTCCTCTACCTAGGATTGAACTCACAGCCTCCTGACTGTGAGGTGAGAGCTCCCATGAGAGAATCAATTGTCTATCTAAAAGAAGTAGAAAAATGTTTATATGTAAAAATAAGGATCGTTTATCCCTCACTCAAAAGGAGATTTTAAATCCTGCCTTGTAGCCCATCTTGGATTGCTCACTGTTATTTCTGCATTTTATTGTCCAAGATAAAGATTTTTAAAAAATAACAATAAAGGTGCTTTAGCAGGCACCAAGGAACGAAGGTGCCTTGTTAATTCTCAAATTACTTTTTGTATCTCCTTAAAGCTATAAACCACAGAGCGTGGAATTGTTTTTACGGATGTTTCCGCATCTCTCCAATCCTTCTGGGTAGATTAGAGAATAAATACTTTAAATAAAGTTTTGAATGGATCTCGTCTCTTGTCTAAAGCCGTTTAGATTAACAAATCAAACCAACAGAGACAGACTGAGGAATCCATGCAGCGGAACAGCGTTAAGAGCATTATTCTGAATTTGTGATATTTTGAGCAACATTCTGAGGATTTTTCTCCTTGAGTTGTTAGATAAGGAACTTGTCAATTGCAGACCCCAAAAACAGGAAGATTTAAGAATATCGGCGTGATAAGAGGATAGGGAGGAAATAATAAATCATCCATTAATTTTGATGAAGGAGAATAAGACACCTCAAGTCCTTGCCTTGGGAAATAAAAAGTTTTAGATCTAAAGGAAGAGACTGGCCAAACATTTGAATTTTGGAAAAAAAGCTTTCTCTTTAAAATTCCTCAACTGGACTTTCAAGAAAAATCATAATTGGGGAGGGGAAGGGGAAATAAGCGTTCCCTTTTTAATGTCACACCCTGTGCGATGCTAGTCCTCACTGGGGAATATTTCTATGCCACAACTAAAATGCCAGTCTGCCACTTGGCTGTTGTACAAGTCATAAAAAGGGGGATTTAAGTTAGAAGGGAACTGCACTTAGAAATATAAGGCCCCAAGGCAGGAGTCATACTGCCTTGTCAATCATACCAATTGTCCAATCTTTTTTTGAAAATAGAAGATAGATAGGTGATAAATAGAGACGATAGATAAATAATAGGAGATAGATGATATAGAGAGATGATGAATAGAAATGATGAAGATAGATAAATAGATAGATAAGATAGACAGATGATATAAATGATGATAGATAGATAGATGATAAGTAGGTAGGTAGGTAGGTAGGTACCCTGTTTCCCCCCAAATAAGACATCCCCTGATAATAAGCCCAATCGGGCTTTTGAGTGCATGGCAATAAGGCTGAGCACTTATTTCAGGGTTCAAAAAAATATAAGACAGGGTCTTATTTTCGGGGAAACACGATAGGTAGGTAGGTAGGTAGGTAGGTAGGTAGGTAGGTAGATAGATAGATAGATAGATAGATAGATAGATAGATAGATAGATAGATAGATAGATACCCTGTTTCCCTGAAAACAAGACATCCCCTGATAATAAGCCCAATCGGGCTTTTGAGCGCAAGTGCTAAAATAAGCCCCCCCCGAAAATAAGCCCTCCCCAACAATATTTAAACGCAGTGCTGGAAATCAGGTAGGGCAGCAAGAGGAGCCCCATCTTGCTCCACGCATCCCAAAATAATAAGACCTCCCCGAAAATAAGGCCAAGCACTTATTTTGAGGTTCAAAAAATATAAGATAGATAGATAGATAGATGATAGACAGATGATATAGAAGATAGATTGATAGATATAGATGATAGACAGATGTTATAGATGATAGATAGATAAATAGATAGATAGATAATGATGATAGGTAGGTAGATAGGTAGATATAGATGATAGATAGATATAGATGATAAATAGATGATTGATAAATAGATAGATGATAGATAGATAGATAGATAGATAGATAGATAGATAGATAGATAGATATGATAGAAAGATATAGATAGATAGAAAGAAAGAAGATATATATATATATATATATATATATATATATATATATATATATATATATATATATATATATATATACATACACACACACACATAAATACATATGCAAAAAATTAAAATCTTGGGTGTTTTCCCGCGTCATTGTAAATAAGTTGGTTAAAATATTTAAAATCCTGGTTAAAATCCCAGCTTAAAATCTTCTAAAAATCCTTACAGAGCACTCTGCAAGGTCCTTTAAAACCTCAGCTAAAATCCTCCCACTGACTTTAAAAGTTTTTCTTAAAGCAACGTTTCGACAGGCTCACAACCCTGTCATCTTCAGGCTCTTGTTTCATGTAGAAGCGATGGGTTCTCTGTTGCGAGGTCGGAGCTGTCGCTTATCTATATTTGCTGCATAAATACATATGTAGATAGAGATAATGTATGGATGGACGGATGATAGAGATGATGGATGAATGATGGATGAATGAATGATAAATGGATAGATGGCTGGAGATAGATAGATGATATAGATGATATAGATGATATAGATAGATAGATAGATAGATAGATAGATAGATAGACAGACAGACAGACAGACAGACAGACAGACCAACAATAGATTAATGGATGGATGAATGGATGATAAATGGATAGATGGCTGGAGATAGATAGATGATATAGATGATAGATAGATAGATAGATAGATAGATAGATAGATAGATAGATAGATAGATAGATAGATAGATAGACGGACCAACAATAGATTAATGGATAAGGTAGATGAATGGATGAATGGATGCAGACAGACAAACAAACAGATAGATCATAGAATCAGAGGACTGGAAGGGACCTTGGAGGTCATCTAGTCCAACCCCCAGGGACCCCAAGGCAAGAATCCTTATACCCGCCTGAACAAATGGTTGCCCAATCTTTCCCTGAAGGAGCCTGAGTGGCGCAGCAGACTAATGCTACTGTTAAAGGTAGTAGTTAGCTTCCAGTTGCCTGCAATTTCTGCTGGTTCGAATCTCTCCAAGGCTCAAGGTTGACTCAGCCTTCCATCCTTTCTAAGGTAGATAAAATGAGGACCCGGTTTGTGGGGGCAATAAGCTGACTTTGTATAAAATATACAAAAGAATGAAGGCTATTGCTTAGCGCATTGTAAGCCGCCCTGAGTCTCCGGAGAAGGGCAGCATATAAATAAAAAATAATAATAATAATAAAAAAAAAAAATGAAGTCCACCTTTTGCCATTTTCATGTAGGGCTTCCCCAAGCCCTTAAAACTCTTGCAAGGTTTCCTCTCCAAGTTTAGAAAGTGATCTTATTCCCTGCCTTTGCATTTCTCCTCCCCCTGGAGCTAAGGAGGGAAAGAGGAGAATTGTGGCTTTGTGAGTCACGCAACCACAACTTGCAAACCCTCTAGCCAACCAAAAAGCGAGAGACACACACACCGCAATGTTGCCAGGTCAGGCTTGAATATTGACAGGGAAAAATGGCAAAATTTTACTTCCATCAATGAAAGAAGAACTGCAGGCAGAAGGCAAGGAAAGAAGGGACCGAATAAACCCACCTACACAATTCAAAAAACGGGAGGAACTTGGATTCAAGGACCTGGACTTTTGAAAAAGAAATAAAAGGAAGAATTTTTTTTTTTACTAGAAAACTAAAGATTTAAGATCTCGAGAGATCTTTCCTGGAAGGGAATTCCAAATTCCAAAAAGATGTCAACTGTCAATCAAAGCAAAGATGGCCAAGAAAGAAATGCGGGGAGGGGGAAAGTGGGGAGGGGAGAGATGGGCCGCCACCACGTCCTCCCACCTGTGTTGCTCTCGCACAGCGCTCATTTGGCGCAAGCTGTCCTCGTGAACCTCGGCCAGCCGCTCCGTCACCCGCTGTTCTAAGGCTACCTTCAGCTCCGACTCCAGCTTGGCCTTCTGGGTCTCGAAACGGGCCTGCAAAGAGAAAGGGGGAAAGACCTACATTGGAGGAGGGGGAGAGGGGCGGGTTTCCTTGGGGCTCTCGGAGCTTGGCTGTTCGCCCGCCGACGTCTCATGACCCAGCTAGGGAATGTCATCAGTGATAGAAAGGAGTGAGGTTGGAGGAGGAGGAAGAAAAAGATTATGGGGTCCTTGGTGCTCTCTGAGCTTGGTGGTTTTCTTGCAGACGTCTCATGACCCAGCTAGGGAATGTCATCAGTGCTAGAAAGGAGTGGGGGGTGGGGGAGGAGGAAGAGTTGGTGGAGGACTGTGGACTCCTTGGTTGCTTTCTTGCAGACGTTTCATGACCCAACTAGGGAATGTCAACAGTGCTGGGAGGAGGAGGAGGAGGAGGAAGGAGTGGTGGGGAAGAGGAGGAGGAAAGGACTGTGGTATTCTTAGTGCTCTCTGAATTTGGTTGCTTTCTTGCAGACATTTCATGACCCAGCTGGGGAATGTCATCAGTGCTAGAAAGGGAGGAGGAGGAGGAGGAGGAGGAGGAGGAGGAGGAGGAGGAGGAGGAGGAGGAGGAGGAGGAAGACGATGATGACTGTGGGGTTCTTGGCGTTCTCTGAGCTAGGTTGCTCTCTTGAAGACCTCTCATGGCCTTACTCGGTAACTTCATCAATGCAAGTGTGGGGATTTGCTCCTTGTCTTGCCAGCGGTGGTGAGGATGTGCTCTACATTGAATTTCATTCTGCTAGTTAAGATTTCATTTCGTGAGTTAGTTAGTTAGTTAGTTAGTTTAGGTTGTGCCCCCCCCCGTTTTACCTTCAGCAAGCTCATCTCCATCTTCAAGGTGTCCCTCTCGCGCCGTACGGTCTCCAGGTCGGCCTGCAGGCCCTGCATTTCCGCCTGCGCCGTAGACAGGACCTGTTGGGCCTCCAGGGCCTTCTGAGCTTCCCGCTGGGCCACCATCTAGACGGGGACAGAGACAAGCGGAGTGTCGACCCTGACGGCGGCCGAACTGTGGCCATTTTTTTTTTCTTTTCCGGTAGTTTTTCTCTTCCCCACGGCTTCAGGGCTGACACAGCTGGGGTGTCGTAGCCTAAATCAAATTCTTTCCCTTGGGAGTCAAGGACAACGGTGGAGATGACCGAGAGGTGGAGATCGAGGTCACCTAGCAACCGGTACTGCGTGCTGATTGGACCACGTGACTGGTGACTCGAGGGGGGGGGGAGTGACAAAGTTTGACTTTTAATTGGGTGTAAAACCGGGCGGGAACCCAGAGCCGGTATGTATGTATGTATGTATGTATGTATGTATGTATGTATGTATGTATGTATGTATGTATGTATGTATTTATTTATTTATTTATTTATTTATTTATTTATTTATTTATTTATTTATTTATTTATTATTAATTAATTATATTTCTATACTGCCTTTCTCCCGTAGGACTCCAGGCGGTGTACAGTCAAGAAAAATAGAGACACACAAACATCATAAAATTGCTAATTAAAATTATTACTTAGTTTGGTCAATCAACCAGCGACGTGCCCAATTTGATAGGTCCCAATAAAATATACTTTATACCTATGTAAAAGATGTAAAGTCAATGGGGAAGACAGATTCGCTTAACGACGGCACGAATCACTTAACAACTGCGGCGGAAGGGTCGTAAAAGGGGGCAAAACTCACTTAAGGACTGCTTTGTGGTCCTAAGTCGGAGGCTACCTAATATACACAGCATTTGGAGAAAGAAAAAGCCTTTTTTTTCCCCCTGTAGCCCAGCATTAGCGATGACCATTTAACAGATTAACAGAGTTGGAAGGGACCTTGTAGGTCATCTAGTCCAACCCCGCCCAAGCAGGAGACCATGAGGGACAATGCCTCACGAAAACTCATTAATAAGCCTTAAAAAAAGCATAAACCCTACGTCCGTGAGGGACACATTAATGAGGACTTCTGGGTTTATCAATCTGGCATATCGTGCCACTGAAATTGCATCTGGAAGGTAGGGGTGCATGAAGTCCTCGATTTACGACCAGTCAGGACTAGAATTTATGCTGCTAAGCCAAGAGGTTGTTAAGGGAGTCACATGTTTTTGGCCACGACTGCTACGCAAATCACTGCACTTGTTGCATGAATCGTCAGGTGATGGTGAGTTCTAGTCCTGCTTTAAGAATGAAAGCCTGGAGGGTGACTTTGGGCCAATCACCAGGAGACGGTGAGTTCTAGTCCTGCCTGAAGCATGGAAGGCGGCTGGGTGACTTTGGGCCAATCACCAGGAGATGGTGAGTTCTAGTCCTGCCTGAGTTATGAAAGGCGGCTGGGTGACTTTGGGCCAATCACCAGGAGACGGTGAGTTCTAGTCCTGCCTGAAGCATGGAAGGCGGCTGGGTGACTTTGGGCCGATCACCAGGAGACGGGGAGTTCTAGTCCTGCCTGAGTTATGAAAGGCGGCTGGGTGACTTTGATCCAATCACCAGGAGACGGTGAGTTCTAGTCCTGCCTGAAGCATGGAAGGCGGCTGGGTGACTTTAGGCCAATCACCAGGAGACGGTGAGTTCTAGTCCTGCCTGAGTTATGAAAGGCGGCTGGGTGACTTTAGGCCAATCTCTAGGAGACAATGAATTCTAGTCCTGCTTTAGGCAGGAAAGAAAGCTAGTGACTTTGAACCAATCACCAGGAGACTGGGAGTTCTTGTTTCACCTTACAGATGAAAGCTGGTCAGGTGAGTTTAAGCCAGTCCCTCTCTCTTAGCCCTACCCACCTCACAGGGTTGTTGCTGTGAGGAAAATAGGCGGAAGGAAGGAGTATTGAGTACATTTACCACCTTGGGTTATTTCTAAAAATAAATGAAGGCGGGATGGAAATAAATGAATAGAATTTAGAGGAAAAAAATTAAAACAAGCCAAGGTTTGTGGCAACCCCAGTTACCAAGGGAAAGTGGCACCTTGCAGGATCAAAATATATTTTGCTGATGGATGAAACATTACTTTATATTGTATAAAATTCAATAAGGTATTATATAAAAAATACATTTTACGGAAAACTTTGTCCCTACCAGAAGGGCTAGACTACGGCCCCCAGTATCCCCAGCCAGCCCATTTGCAGGAGAGTTGAGGGTGATGGTAAGTACAGGTAGTCCTTGCCTTACGACAGTTCATTTAGTGACCGTTCGAAGTGACCATGGCCACAAAAAAAAGGGACTTGCGACCATTTTACCCACTTTAAGCCCCTCGTAGCATCCCGTGAGTTACGTTCGGATGCTTGAGAGCTGACTCACATTTACGACGGTTGCTATGTCCTAAGGACACGTGATCCTCTTTTGCGGCCTTCTGACAAGCCAAGTCCGGGGGCTGGGTGGGTATGTGGGGACCCAGATTCACTCAAGAACCGTGTGACTAACTTAACAACTTCAGCGATTCAATTAAACAACCGTGGCCAGAAAAGTCGTAAAATGGGGCAAAAACTCAACTCGACAAATTTCTCACTTAACAACATAAAATTTTTGGGCTCCGTGGTGGTCGTAAGTCGAGGACTATCTAGCCACATCCGCATTCAGACACACAATCTGGCATTATATCTTTGAGGCATTCCAGAAACCAGCTCAGCCAAAAAAAAAAAAAACAGTGTTTCTCCACCATGGCAGTTTGAAAATGTGTGGACTTCAACTCCCAGAATTCCTCAGCCAGCCCCCCCCCAGTTATCCCCACTGAGGGATTCTGGGAACTGAAGTCCCACTGCCAAAGTTGAAAAACACAGCAAGAAAGGAGGCTGTTCCTTTAAGAAACTTCTTAAAAACTCCCAAGCAGTTTAAAGCTACACATCCTTATTTTCAGCACCTTTATTCCCCCCCCCCCCCATTATCCTGCCTTTCCTCTGAAGCTCAAAGGACTAATCACTGAGGACTAGAAACTTCCCAGGGCAAAACCTGAAAGGCAGGTAAGGCACACACACACACCCAAAAAAAATCACTCTATTTATCTATTTATTATGCATTAGATTTTTATCCTGTCTTTACAAGTAACTCAAGATGGTGAATATACCTCCTCTCCTGCTCCTATTTTCTCTTCAACAACAACCCTGTGAGGTGAGTTGGGCTCAGGGAGAGGGAGTGTCACCCAGGCAGCTTTCATGCCTAAAATGAGACTAGAATTCATCCTCTCCTGGTGATTGGCCCAAAGTCTTCCAGCCAGTTTTCATGGCTAATGTGGGACTAGAACTCCCGAATCCTGGTGATTGGCCCAGTCACCTAGCTGGCTTTCATGGCTAAAGTGGGACTAGAACTCCCGTCTCCTGGTGATCGGCCCAAAGTCACCTAGCCGGCTTTCATGGTTAAAGTGGGACTAGAACTCCTGTCTCCTGGTGATCAGCCCAAAGTCACCTAGCCGGCTTTCATGGCTAAAGTGGGACTAGAATTCCTGTCTTCTGGTGATTGGGCCAAAGTCACCTAGACGGCTTTCATGGCTAAAGTGAGACTAGAACTCCCATCTCCTGGTGATTGGCCCAAAGTCACCTACCTGGCTTTCATGCCTAAGGCAGGACTAGAACTCACCATCTCCAAGCGATTGGCCTAAACCGTCACCCAGCCGGCTTTCATGCCTAAAGTGTGACTAGAACTCCCAGGCTCCTGGATTCTAGCCTAGTGCCTTTACCACTATACCACACCGGCTCTTCGCTGATGCTGCGACTCTTTTAATTTCCCTCCCAAATCTGTTATCCTCCGCTTAATGACGGGCGAGGGGCCTCTTTACCTCCCAAGTTTTGCAAGCTAGAGCGATTTCAAAGCTGAGACCTGGTCACTGCCACCACTTACAGTTTGGGAAGGCCGCCGTTTTTCCACCTCGCGGCTGGCCCCAATTAGCTGCAATTCCTCCCAGACCTGGTGCTCCATTGCAAACCCAAGCCTTCCCTGGAATGGAGTTCTTCAAGGTGGGGTCAAGGGGTAACCCGGCCAGGAAAGGCCCATCATTGTGCCAAATTGGGTGGGCGTGGCCCCCTTGCTCCTCTGGGGAGCCAGCTATCTATCCCCAGATAGAGGAAGTCAAAAAAAGAAAGAAAAAAAGAAGAAGGGAAGAAGGGATTTAGGGAGTCTGCAACCAGCTCAGGAAGATTGGGATAACAAGGGGCAGGAAGAAGGCAAGTGAGAAAGCTGATGGGAAAGCTGACAATAAGAATAAGGAGCCTGGTGGTGCAGCGGACTAAACTACTGTTAAAGTAGTATTCAGCTGCCTGCAATTACTGCGAGTTCAATTCTCACCAGGCTCAAGGTTGACTCAGCCTTCCATCCTTCCGAGGTAGGTAAAATGAGGACCCGGTTTGTGGGGGCAATAAGCTGACTTTGTATAAAATAGAACACCGCTTAGGGTGGGCCAAAAAGCCCTACTAAGCAGATATATACAAAAAGTATGAAGGCTGTTGCTTAAAAAGCATTGTAAGCCGCCCTGAGTCTCCGGAGAAGAGCGGCATATAAATCGAACTAATAAATAATAATAAATGGCTTTTTTTTTTTTTGGCTTTTGGCTTTAATTTATATGCCGCCCTTCTCCGGAGACTCAGGGCGGCTTACAAGGCGTTAAGCAATACCCTTCATACTTATATACTAAAATATTCGTATATTTTATACGAAGTCAGCTTATTGCCCCCACAATCTGGGTCCTCATTTCACCTACCTTAGAAAGGATGGAAGGCTGAGACAACATTGAGCCTGGTGAGATTTGAACTTGCAGTAATTGCAGGCAGCAGATGTTAATAACAGTGCTTTAGTCCACTGTACTACAGGCTCTTTTAATAATAAATATATAATAAATAATAAATAAATAATAAATATTATAAGAATGCAGGAAAAGATGCTAATTGAGAAAGCTGATGGGTTAGCTCTTGTGCAACATGATTCTCTAATTTCTTTCTTTGTCTCCTGCCTTCCTTATTTTTTACGAATAACTCAAGGCGAGGAACATATCCAACAAACCTATTTTTCCCACAACAACCCTGTGAGGTGGGTGGAGCTGAGAGAGAGGGAATAGCCTAAGGTCATTAAGCCAGCTTTCATAGTGAAGGTGGGACTAGAACTCACCATCTCCTGCTGATTGGCCCAAAGGCATCTAACCAGCTTTCATCGCTAAGTCAGGACTAGAACTCGGACTAGAAGAAGACTGCGGGGTCCTTGGTGCTCTCTGAGCTGGGTTGTTTTCTTGCAAACATTTCATGACCCGACTAGGTAACATCATCAGTGCTAGAAGGAAGTGGAGGAAAAGGAAGAGGGGGAGGGGGAGGAAGAAGGTGAAGAGGGAGAGGAGGAAGGGGAGGAAAAGGTTGAAGAGGAGGAGGGAGGAAGAAGACGGTGGGGTCCTTGGTGCTCTCTGAGCTTGGTTGTTTTCTTGCAAACATTTCATGACCCGACTAGGTAACATCATCAGTGCTAGAAGGAAGTGGAGGAAAAGGAAGAAGGGGAGGGGGAGGAAGAAGGTGAAGAGGGAGAGGAGGAAGGGGAGGAAAAGGTTGAAGAGGAGGAGGGAGGAAGAAGACGGTGGGGTCCTTGGTGCTCTCTGAGCTTGGTTGTTTTCTTGCAAACATTTCATGACCCGACTAGGTAACATCATCAGTGCTAGAAGGAAGTGGAGGAAAAGGAAGAGGGGGAGGGGGAGGAAGAAGGTGAAGAGGGAGAGGAGGAAGGGGAGGAAAAGGTTGAAGAGGAGGAGGGAGGAAGAAGACGGTGGGGTCCTTGGTGCTCTCTGAGCTGGGTTGTTTTCTTGCAAACATTTCATGACCCGACTAGGTAACATCATCAGTGCTAGAAGGAAGTGGAGGAAAAGGAAGAGGGGGAGGGGGAGGAAGAAGGTGAAGAGGGAGAGGAGGAAGGGGAGGAAAAGGTTGAAGAGGAGGAGGGAGGAAGAAGACGGTGGGGTCCTTGGTGCTCTCTGAGCTTGGTTGTTTTCTTGCAAACATTTCATGACCCGACTTGGTAACATCATCAGTGCTAGAAGGGAGGAAGAGGAGGAGGGAAAGGGGGAGGAAGAGGGTGAAGAGGGGGAGGAGGAGGGGAGGGGGAGGAGGCGAGGAAGAAGACGGTGGGGTCCTTGGTGCTCTCTGAGCTTGGTTGTTTTCTTGCAAACATTTCATGTCCCAACTATTTATTTTATATTTATTTTATTTCGAATTTATATACCGCACCTTCTCCCGAGGGACTCGGGGCGGTGTACAGCCAGATAAAAACATACAACACAAACATTAAAAACAATTAAAAGGATATATATTAATTTGGCCCCAATTTAAAATAACAAACCAATTAAAAATATTTTAAAAATATGTTAAAAAATATGTTAAGCCAGCCCGGCTGAAAAAAAGAAAGTTTTAAGGGTAACATCATCAGTGCTAGAAGGGAGGAGGAGGAGGAGGAGGAGGGGGAGGAGGAGGAGGAGGAGGAGGGGGAGGAGGAGGCGAGGAAGACGACGGTGGGGTCCTTGGTGCTCTCTGAGCTTGGTGGTTTTCCTGAAGACATTTCACGACCCAACTAGGTAACATCATCAGTGCTCAAACCGGCCTCTTAGCTTTACGCTGTTGTCTTTCGCTTTACCCCCCCCAAAAAAAGCCAAGCGGCCTTCTTGGAAGTCAACCTTAAGAGTGGGGGGCTAACTCTCTACTCCCTCCTTCCGCAAAGATGGATGCTTGGGCCCGAGTTCAAATTCTGCCTTTGGCTGCCGAGAGCCGCCACCCGCACCACCCAGACGAGGCGGGGCCGAGAAGAGGCTTCCGCCCTCACCTTCTCCTTCTCGAGGTGCAGCCGGCTCTCCTCCTGCGCCGTCTGGTGCCGCTGTTCCAGCTCTTTCTCCCGCTGGGCCCAGCTCCTCTGCTGCTCCTCCAGGGTGGCCCGCAGGACGTCCTGCTGGCGCCGTTCCAGATCCCACTCGGCTTCCAGGCTCTGCACCCGGACACGTTCTGCCTCCAAGCTGCAGGACAGGGTGGCCTTTTCCTTCTCCTGGGGGGGCGGGGGGAGGAGGGGAGGGAAACAGAGGAGAAAAGGCTCATCTTTGGTGCAGCTGGTTTGCAGACGTTATTCTTAGCTCTCGTTAACCCTGGTTTACCGAATAACAGAGTTGGAAGGGACCTTGGAGGTCTTCTAGTCCAACCCTCTTCTCAAGCAGGAAACCCTCTACCGTTCCAGACAAACGCCTGTCCCATCTCTTCTTTAAAAACCTCCGGCGTTGGGAGCGTTCACAATTTCTGGAGACAAGTCAATCCACTGGTTAATAAGAAAGGCTTAAGAAGAAATTTTAAATGTCTTAATTGGTTTGTATTTTTAATTTTGGGCCAAATTTATATATATTTTAATTGTTTTTAATATTTGTATTTCATGTTTTTTTAATTCTGGCTGTACACCGCCCTGAGTCCTCAGGGAGAAGGGCGGTATATAAATTGAAAAAATAATAATAATAATCAGTGAATTAACAGTGAATTTTCTGTTAGTATTCACTTATTATTGATCAGTGGATAAACCGAATAAAACATCCACGGCTGTGTAGCCTGTTGCTTTACAACGGGGGTCTCCAAACTTGAGACTTAACTTAACTTAAGACTCGTGGCCTTCAACTCCCAGAATTCCCCAGCCAGCTCTTTTTTTTTTTCCCTTCACTTTGCCGAAGTCAAAAAGATATATGACGTTTAGTGCATACCCACCATCTGTGAAGGAAGTTACCCTATGTGGCTGGCTGGGGAATTCTGGGAGTTGAAGTCCGCATTAGTGGTGGGTTGCTACCAGTTTGTCTGATCTGGTGGCGGCAGGAGGCTCCTCCCACCTGCCTGGATGTCTCTGCACGTGTAGAAGCTTCTGTGTGCGCGCGCATGCACACAAGCAAACCGGTAGCGTCCGAAATTGAAACCCACTACTGGTCCACGTGTCTTAAAGTGACCAAGGTTGAACACTCCTGGATTACAGATTGCAAGGTTTGGCTCTACCAGTCAGGTGAAACCTTTAATGCAAGGTCAGCCTCAAAATCAACCCTCCCTCCCTCCCTCCCTTCCTCTCTCTATCTTTTTCTCTTTGTTTCTCTCTCTCTCTCTCTCTCTCCTACTCTCTCTGTTTCTCTCTTCCTTTCTCTCTCTCTCTGTCCCCTGCTTTGTCCCTGTTTTTCTCTTCCTCGCTCTGTCGCTCTCTTTCTCTCTCCCCCTCTCTCTGCCTTTCTCTTTGTTTTTTCTCTCCCTCCATTCCTTCCTCTCTTTTTGTATTTTTCTCTTTCTCTCTTCCTCCCTTTCTCTCTGTCCCTCTCTCTTTCTCTCTCCCTCCCCCTATCTCTCCCACTTCTCTCTCTTTTTCTCTTTGTTTCTCTTTCTCTCATTCCCACTCTCTGTTTCTGTTTCTGTTTCTCTCTTCCTTTCTTTCTCTTTCTCTCTCTCTCTCTCTCTGTCCCCCGCTCTGTCCTTCTCTGTTTTTTCTCTCTCTCTCCCTTTCTTTGTCCCTCTGTTTTTCTCTTCCTTGCTCTCTCTCTGTCCCTCTCTCTCTGCCCCGCTCTTTTTTTCTCTCTCTCTCCCTCCATCCCTTCCTCTCTCTCTTTGTCCCTGTTTTTCTCTTTCTCTCTCTTCCTTTCTCTCTGTCCCTCTTTCTCGCTCCCCTCCCTCCGTCTTACACACCACACACACACACACACACACACACAGAGAGAGAGCAGCTCTTACCAAGATCTCTTTCTCCCTGCAGTACTGGCTGGCCAACTGCTGATCCCGGTTGAGGGAGGACAAGGCCTGCTGGAGCCGCCCTTCCAGCTCTGACATTTTCTAAAGAAGAACAAAACCGACATGGAAGATCCTTCAGGACGGATCCAACTTGGAAGCACAGGTAGTTAGTCCTCGACTTACGACCCCCGATCAAGCCCAACATTTATGTCGCCAAGCGGGGCATTTGTTCAGTGGGCTTCGCCCCCATTTTACGACCTTCCATGCCTCAGTGGTTAAGTCAGTAAGACGATTGTAAAAGTGAATCTGGCTTCCCCCATGATGACTTCGCTGGTCGGAAGGTCGCAAAGGTGGATGAAGTGACCCCGAGGCGCAGCAACCGTCATAAATACGAGTCAGTTGCCAAGCGTCTGAATTATAATCATGTGACCATGCGGGGGAGGGGGGCTTGCAACGGTCGTAAGTGTTAAACATGGTCCTAAGCCACTTTAAGTTCGAACGGTCACTACACAACGATTGTCTTGGTGGAAATCAATATTTAAAAGGGAAAGTTGAGCTCCTGTGAAGAACAGAGGAGGGGACGAGGGGTTCTCCCGTGCGCAAGGGCAGGGGACGATGGAGCCCCGCCCAAAATGACCCACCTCCTTCTGCCTCCCCAGCCCCTGCTCGGCAGCCTCCTTCTCAGTCTGCAGCCTCCGCAGGGACACCATCCGCTCGGCCTGCTGCTGGTTCCAGCCTTCCACCACTTTGGCCAAAGTCTGGCGAGAAAAGAAAAGGGGAATCGGTTGAAAAACAAACCACGTTTCTCGTCGCCTAGAAAAGCCTCAGAGACAGGCCTTTTTTTTTTTTTCCTTTCCCTTCTCCAGGGCGGAGAGACTACTACGCCATCCATGCTCCCCAGATAGCCCGGCCATGATTGGGGTGGACGGGAGATGGAATCCGAAAGATTTGCAGGAGGTTTCTGGACTAGGAAGGTTCTCTGAATCGGAAAGACAGAGGAGAGGGTGAGGTTCTGGCATTGAGAGACGGTTTGGTCTAGTGGTTAAAGCATCAGGCTGAAAAAATGGGAGTCCGTGAGTTCTAGTTGTGTCTTAGGTATGAAAGCCGGCTGGGTGACATTGGGCCAATCATCAGGAGACGGTGAGTTCTAGTCCCACCTTAAGCCAGCTAGGTGACTTTGGGCCAATCACTAAGAGATGGTGAGTTCCAGTCCTGCCTTAGGCATGGAAGCTGGCTGGGTGACATTGAGCCAATCACCAGGAGACAAGGAATTCTAGTTCAGCCTTAGGCATGAAAACCAAAGGAATTGAGGTTTGTGGAGTGGGGGAGGCGGAAGGGGGGGGAGAGGAGGAGGAGGAAGAGGAGGAAGAAGAGGAGGAGAAGGTCCTTATTGCTCTCTGAGCTGTTTTCTTGCAGACGTTTCACGACCCAGCTAGGTAATATCATCAGTGCCGGTTAACTGCACTTCCTTCCAGCACTGATGTGTCCTCTAGCAGGGCCATAAAAAGTCTGCAAGTAAACAAAGGAGCTCAGAGATCACCCAGGAGGCCACATTCCTCCTCCACCTCCCTCCTCCTCCTCCCCTTCTCCTTCTCCTCCACTCTGCAAACCCTTCCAGCACTGATGATGTTACCTAGTTGGGTCACGAAATGTCTGCAAGAAAACAACCCAGCTCCGAGAGCTCCAGGGACTCCTGAATCCACTAAGCGAAACCTCCTGCGGAGACCCAGCCGAGCCCCCCCCACACACACACACTTTGCAGGAATTGTTCTCTCCTTGTCTCCTCCTGCCCCACCGCCCCCCACCGCCCAGCCGAGGCTCACCTTATCCAGCTGCTCGATCATGCTGTCTTTCCTCTGGTCGGCCGAGATGGCCACCGCCAGCTGTTGCTGCAGTTCCAGGATGCGGTTCTGGAGGACCTGGATGTGCCGCTCGCAGTGCTGAGAAAAAACGGGAATAGATTAGAATAGAGTAACAGAGTTGGAAGAGACCCTGGAGGTCCTCTAGTCCAACCCCCTGCAGAGTAGAGAATAGAATAGAATAGAATAGAATAGAATAGAATAGAATAGAATAGAATAGAATAGAATAGAATAGAATAGAATAGAATAGAATAGAATAGAAAATACGGAATGGAATGGAATGGAATGGAATGGAATAGATAGAGAATATAATAGAAAAAATAGAAAAAATAGAATAAAATAGAATAGAATCTCTCGGCCCTGCACTGAACAGAGGATGCAATGAAGGGTCTGGATTGAGTGCAACAGACCACAGATAGTCCTTGATTTACAACCGTTCGTTTAGTGTCTGTTCGAAGTTAACCACGGCACTGAAAAAAAGTGACTTGGGATTGTTTTTTTCACACTTAACGACCGTTGCTGCATTCCCTCCCCCCCCCCCCACGGTCATGTGATCAATTTATGACAGTTGCAATGTCATATAAAGGTCACGCGTGATCTCGTTTTAAAACAGTCCCAATGAGACAAGTCTGTGGGGAAGCCAGATTCTCACTTAACCACCGTGTGACTAAGGGAACAACGGCAGGGCTTCACTTAACAACGGTGGGAAGGAAGGTCGTAAAATGGGGGGCAAAACTCCCTTCACTGTCTTGCTTAGCAACGGAAATGTTGGCCTCCATTGGGGCCGTAAGTTGTGGGCTCCCTGGAAAATGCCTGTCTGTCCATTTATTAATATCCCACGTCTAATATTTTTATAAGTAACTGAAGGTGGTGAATCCTCCTCTCCTCCTCCTCCTCCCTTTTGCCTTTTGAGTTTGCTCACTTTGGTTAAACTATTGCAGGAACTCCTCGACTTACAACTGTTCATTTAGTGACCAAAGTTACAACGTCCCTGAAAAAAATGACTTGGGACCGTTTCCCACCTACCCCCTCCCTTTACAACCATTGTAGCATTCCCCCGGGCTCAAAATTCAGAGGCTCGGCAACTGACTCATTTTTATGACGGTTGCGGTGTCATGCGATCGGTTTCGGCGACCTTCTGATGAGCAAAGTCAACGGGGATTCACTTAACAACGTGTGACTAACTTAACAACTAAACTGGGGCAGAGCGCCCTTCCCGAGCATTGCACTTAGCGGCAGGAATTTGGGGCTCGATTGTCCTAAGTCAAGGGGCACAAAAACGCCATAAAATGAGACAGAGTTCCCTTCCCAAGCGTTTCACTTAGCAGCAGGAATTTGGGGCTCAATTGTCGTAAGTGAAGGGGCAGAAAAACGCCATAAAATGGGGCAGAGCTCCCTTCCCAAGTGTTTCAGCGGCAGGAATTTGGGGCTCAATTGCAAGTGAAGGGGCAGGAAAATGCCATAAAATGGGACAGAGTTCCCTTCCCAAGTGTTTCACTTAGCAGCAGGAATTGGGGGCTCCATTATGGGTCGTAAGTCGAGGGCTACCTGTATCCTCTTTGGCCACAGGGAGATTTTGCCCCTATTGCAAGTGGAAACGGGCAGGTAAGGGGCGGTGAAGCAGGTGAACAAGGACCACAGGAAAGGTCACCGGAGGCCACTCGGAGCGGCTGAGCCGAGGAGCTTTGCTTAATGTCCTAACACCACCTGACCTATCCCTTCCCCCCCCCCAAGCCAGGCCTGCCCGTGGCTGCAAGAAAGCATCCGGCCGGCCGGTAACGCCAAGCAATTGCTTGTCCCACTTAGAAGCCTTTCCGGGGGGGCAGGGGGGAAACATCTGTAGAAACCCCCTGTAGCGGCCGTGCGGAAGACGGTCGTTGTTGCGAGGAATCAGTTGACCTTAAGACTTTGGAAAGAGTTCAGAGAAGAGCAACTTAAGATGATTAAAGGCCTGGAGATTAAAACCTATGAAGAACGGCTGCAGGATTTGGGTATGGGCCAGTCGGGAGAAAAGAAGGACCGGGGGGGGGGGGGGGGGACGACATGATAGCAGCATTCCGGTATTTGAGGGGCTGCCATGAAAAAAAAAGGGGGGGGGTGTCAACCTATTCTCCAAAGCATGAGAGAGAAGGACAAGAAAGGCAACGGATGGAAATGAATCAAGGAGAGAAGCAACCTGGAATTGAGGGGAAACGTCCTGACAGGGGGGACAGTTAACCAGTGGAACAGCTTGCCACCGGAAGTTGTGGGTGCTTCATCACTGCAGGCTTTTAAGAAGAGACTGGACAGTCACTTGTCTGAAATGGTATAGGGTCTCCTGGTTGAGCAAGGGGCTGGACTAGAAAACCTCCTTTCCTTTCCTGTCTCCTTTCCTTCTTTCTTTTTCTTTCTTTTCCTTTCTTTTCTCTTTCCTTTTCCTTTCTCCTTTCCTTTTCTGTCTCCTTTTCTTTCCTTTCCTTTCCTCTTTCCTTTCTCCTTTCCTTCTTTCCTTTCCTTTCCCTAATTCTAATTCTAATTATTCTATTTCCAATTCTAATAGGTCATCTAGTCCAACCCCCCACCCACCCAAACAGGAAACTCTACCCTATTTCTGACAGAGGGCAGTCCAGTCTCTTCTTGAAAGCCTCCAGGGATGAAGCTCCCACAACTTCTGAAGGCAACTTCTGTTCCATCGGTTGATGGTTCTCACTATCTGAAAATTTCTCATTTCCAGGATGAATCTTTCCTAGTTGCACTACTATTAATCTTGTCACTGTTCCCATCACCCATCTCCTCCCAATTATGACTATGACTGTAACCTTGTTGCTGGTATCCTTACGATTTATATTGACTGTTTCCTAATATGATTTGATTGCTTATTTGTACCCTATGACGGTCATTAAGTGTCGTATCTTATGATTCTTGACGAATGTATCTTTTCTTTTATGTACACTGAGACAGGGGTGAAATCCAGCAGGTTCTAACAGGTTCTGGAGAACCGGTAGCGGAAATTTTGAGTAGTTCGGAGAACCGGCAAATATCACCTTTGGCTGGCCCAAGAGTGGGGAGGGAATGGAGATTTTGCAATATCTTTCCTCCAGGAGGGGAGGGAATGGAGATTTTGTAGTATCCTTCCCCTGGAGTGGGGTGGGAACGCCCTGCCACGCCCACCAAGCCACGCCCACAGAACAGGTAGGGAAAAATTTTGGATTTCGCCCCTGCACTGAGAGCATATGCACCAAAGACAAATTCCTTGTGTGTCCAATCACACTTGGCCAATAAAGAATTCTATTCTATTCTATTCTAGTTCAGTTTCTATCCATTATTCCTTGTCTGGCTTTTGGGTGCTTTGGAAAATAGGTTGACCCCCTCCTCTCTGGGGCAGCCCCTCAAATATTGAAATCGTGTCTCCCCTGGTCCTTCTCTTCACTAGACCAGCCATGCCCAGTTCCTGCAACCGTTCATCGTATGTTTTAGCCTCCAGGCCCCTAATCATCCTGGTTGCTCTTCTCTGCACTCTTTCTAGAGTCTCAACATCTTTTTTATAGTGTGGTGACCAAAATTGGATGCAGTACTCTAGGTGTGGTCTTACTAAGGCTTTAGAGAGTGGTGTTAGTACCTCCCTTGATCTTGATTGTATCCCTCGGTTAATGCAATTTAGGATTGTGTTGGCTTTTTTGGCTGCTGCCACACACTGTTGGCTCCTATTTAGCTGGTTGTCCACTAAGACTTGTTTTCTCGGGATCCAAAGAACCAACTGCCTGGGCACCCAATCGCTGCCATGATCCTTGGCCAAATGCCCCCCACCTGAAAAAGACTTTAGGGTAGGAGTGCCAACCTTGGAACTCTTAAGACTTGTGGACTTCAACTCCCAGTATTCCCCAGCCAACCACATAGGGTAACTTTCTTAATAAATGGTGGGTATGCAGTAAGCGTCATATATCTTGTTGAAGCTGTTGTGGCTCCTGTGTCATCGGCAGGAGAGGACTCCGAGAGTGAAGGAGAGGAGTTGGCAAGGCCTCCCTCTCCAGGACCCTCCTCTCTGGCAATGCCTTCAGTGTCTGACGAAGGGAAAGAGATAGGGCCAGGGCCAAGCACGTCCACACAGCCACAGGTGGACAGTGATGAGGGTAATGAGTCTTGGCTGGATCCACGCCAGCGTCGCAGAGATAAGCGCGCGCAACAGAAGAAAAGGCGTGCCTGAGATTAGGCTGACCACTGGACCACACCCCACAGGATATAAAAGGGAGCGTGGTGGCCAGTCAAACCTTGTGACGAACAAAGCTGAAAGCTTCCACGTCATTCTGCATTGCCGGACTTTTTGCTATAGACTTTGCTGGATTATGTCTGGACTTGATTGACTCCGTAATTATTGAGCTGTTTCTTTTGATGTATCAGAAGTGGGGAGAAGTTATCTCTCCTCTTCGTAAATAATAAACTCTTGGCAGGCAGCCACTAGGTTGTTGCCAAGTTCCGTTATCATAAGGAAAGGGATTTTGCCGGCTGGTTTGGTCTTTAACTCTTGAATGTCTGTTGGGGTGTGTGCGTGTGGTTGGGGACAGAACAGAAGCCCACAGGTCTTAAAAGTTGCCAAAATTGGGCAATCTGCCTTAGGAGGTTGGGTTTAGGACAAACAAGGCCTCCCAAACTAGCATTCTCAAGCCCAATTAGGAAGGCACCTGGTTCGTGGCCCATGCCCTCGCTTACCCACGATCCTTTGCAACCCCGCGACGATCCCCGAGTCCAACTCACTTTCCGCCGAGCCTGTTCTTTCTCCAAAGCGTCTTTTAGCAAGCGGGGATCCAGTTGGGAGACTTGATCGTGGAAGTGGCCCAGGCGCAGGCTGGTGTAGCGGGGGAAGAGATCCTCGAAGCTGGCCAGAGATCCCGGAGGGGAGACTTCGTGCAGAGGACGGGCGCTAAACGAAGCCAAGAGAAGCAAATTTAGCAAGGAGAAAAAAAAGGCCAAAGGCAACAAGGAAGCTAGCAGGAAGTTGCAAATCGTGGTTGTTTCCTGAATGGCCAAAGCGGAAGTGATATAAACTGGACAAATCCACCTGATATTTCCCATCGTATCACTTAGTGACTGATCTGCCAGTGGTTGTTAAGTGAAAACTGCCTCTAACAGAATCTGGTAAGGACCGGCAAATCCTCAATTTACAACCGTTTATAGAGATTTTTCAAAGTTACAACGGCACTGAAAAAAGTGACTTGTGACCGATTTTCACACTTACGACCATTGCAGCATCCCCGTGGTTACGTGATCAAAATTCAGACCCTTGAGTCAGATTTTTTTTTTTTTTTAATTTGATTTATATGCCGCCCTTCTCCGGAGACTCAGGGCGGCTTACAATGCGTTAAGCAATAGCCTTCATCCTTTTGTATATTTATACAAAGTCAGCTTATTGCCCCCACAAACTGGGTCCTCAATTTACCTACCTTAGAAAGGATGGAAGGCTGAGTCAACCTTGAGCCTGGTGAGAATTGAACTTGCAGTAATTGCAGGCAGCTGGTCTTAATCACAATGCTATCAGTCTGCTGAGCCACCAGGCCCTATTAATTTATGATGGCGGCAGTGTCCTGGGGTCACATGATCCCCTTTTGCGACCGTTGGACGAACAAAGTCAATGGGGAAGCTGGATTCATTTAATAACAGTGTTATTAATTTAACAACCAAGGCTATTCACTTAACAAATGTGGCAAGAAAAGTCGTAAAATGGGGCAAAGCTCACTTAACAAATGTCTCACTTAGCAATGTACGTTTTGGGCTCAATTGTGGTCGTAAGTCGAGACGACCTGTATTGTTGCTCTGGGCTTTAAAAAATTGGTTAGGGAACACTTCCTGCCTATTTGCCTCAAGGTTATAAATTTAAATAAATAAATAAATAAATTTTGTATTTATTTACTTATTTCTTTTGTAGTGTATACTGGAGGGGATGACCCTTTGAGAGCTGCATGCAACAAAATTTCATTTTAATGTATGCCGATCAGTGTACAATTCTGTTATATTTTATTCTATTCTAGAATGTGAAAATATTTACAGACCCTTTGCATCCTGGACATAAATTGTTTCAACTCCTACCCTCAAAACGACGCTATAGAGCACCAAGACAACTAGACGCAAGGACAGTTTTTTCCTGAACGCCATCACTCTGCTAAACAAATAATTCCCTCAACACTGTCAAACTATTCACTAAGGCTGCATTACTATTGCTATTAATCTTCTCATCGTTCCCATTGCCCATCTCTTCCCATTTGTGACTGCATGACTGTAACTTTGTTGCTTATATCCTTGCGAATTATATTTATATTGTTTCCTAGTATGATTTGATTGCTTATTGTACTGTATGACTGTCACTGGATGTTGTGCCTTGTGATTCTTGACGAGTGTATCTTGTCTTTTTATGTACAGAGAGCATATGCACCAAAGACAAATTCCTTGTGTGTCCAATCACACTTGGCCAATAAAGAATTCTATTCTATTCTATTCTATTCTATTCTATTCTATTCTATTCTATTCTATTCTATTCTATTCTATTCTATTCTATTCTATTCCTATTTCTACTCTACTCCTGTTCTGTTCTGTTCTGTTCTTCTCTACACTACTCTACTCTACTCTACTCTACCTTCCTTACTCTCTGCACTTAAAGAGACCACCGACTCAGCTAAGGCCGTCTTACTTGAGCAGGGCACCCGTGCTGTCACTCTCGAAGGAATCGTCATCTTTGCGTTCCAAGGACTCCAGCGTGACTGTCGGGCCCCCTGCGAGAAGAGAGCACAAAAAGGGCAGCTGAAAGCAGGCACGGCTTTCAGGGGTACTTCTGTAGGGGAAGAAGTGGCAGAAGGTGGGGCGGAGTCAAAAAAGAGCTTTTGAGAAGATTCCCGCGTAGAGGCTTTCAGCCATAAAGCAGTATAATTGGACCTTCACATGTGGCCCTTATCTTTCCCACTAGACAACTTTCCCTACAATTCTCACCAGAACAGGCGAGAAGTGCCAGATCAAAGATTTCAGGGAGCCTATTGCAATGGATCACTAGCCCAACTGTTCTCTCCTTCCCCTATTTTAGCATGAAATAGAGCCCCATTATCTTGGCTGGGGGATTAAAGGAATCTCAGTTCGACTTATAGAAAGGCGCTAAATTGAAGGGCTGTTTTGTGAAATAAAATAAACTCTTAGAAAATTAGACCGCCAGTTTAGCCTACTGTTTAAGTCACCAGCTGAAAATTGGGAATTGTAGTCCTGCCTTAGGCATGAAAGCCATACGGGTAACTTTGGGTCAATCACCAGGAGATAGTGAGTTCTAGTCCTGCCTTAGGTACGAAAACCAACTGGGTGACTTTGGACCAATCCTCCTCTCTCTCAGCTCAACCCACCTCACAGGTTTGTTGTTGTGGAGAAACTAGGAGTAGGAAGGAATATTCCGTACGTTCGCCATCTTAAGTTATGTATAAAAATAATATAAGGAGGTTTCTAAATGCAATAAATAAAATATCTGTTGTCGGGCCCCTGTAGGCATGTTGGGGATTTTATTTATCCCTTCATTTCACATCCCATCCAGGCCATTCCCCTTTTCCCACTCTCACCAGGCACATCTCTGGATCCCCGCAGCATACTCTGCAGATGGCACCGCACGTTCTCCATCTCCGAAATATGGCGGGACTCAGCCACGGCGCCCTACAAGAAACGGAGAGGCTTAGCCACCCACCAAAAGCTTTCCTGCAATCTGGTGGCGGTTTGTCCTAGAGGTCACTTTCTCACCTGCCTAAATGCGCTGGCTTCCACGCCTGCGGAAAGACGATGGCTCAGCTCTTCCGCCAGAGTGTCGAGATCGACGTCGGCATCCATGGCTTTCCTAGCCAGGGCAGAGCCGTGCTGTCCCTCCAGCCGAGAAGAGGCCAGAGCCTCGGCCTGCCGGCTCTGGTGAAGAGAGGCGTAGAGCTGGGTGGTGACTTTGGAGGTATACGGGGTGGCCAGCTGAGAACAGGGCACCTGCTGCCCAGGGGTTGGGGGATCCGAGGTTGGCAGCAGCTCCATGTCGCTTAAGAGATCGTCGCTGTGGAGGGAAGAGCTCAGAGCTCTCCTGAGGCCCTTCTCAGCCATGGTCCCGGGGTCCTAAGTAAGGGGCTGTAGTCAGCACAAGCATTCTGAGCTCAGAAGGCTGGGACTTTTGTCATAATGGAGCCCCAAACGCCGGCAGCAGGAGGCTGGAACCACCACCAGGAAAGCAGCTGGTCCCTGGAAAAGAATAATAATAAAAAAAAAGCAGTTCAAATTCAGAACACAGAGGAAGAAAGCCAGGGGAACAAGTCCTGCTTTTCCCTGGATGTTTTTAAAATGATCTGTCAGACGGATTTTGGTAGTTTTGTCTGCCTATCCAGCCCTGCCCAATGATCTGGAATAACCAGATGTGGATGTTTAACCACGTCAGTGGAGCTCTCGCCTCACAATCAGGAAGCTGTGAGTTCAATCCTAAATAGAGGCAGATATTTCCCTCTCTCTCTGGCACACTGAGAATATATCTGCTGAAAAAAACTCTGCATTGGCGACAGGAAGGGCATCCGGCCAGTAAAACACTCAGCTTCATTCAGTTGCCAAAGACTCCACCCCGCACGGGATTATGGGGTTATTAAAAGAAGATAATGAGTTGCAGGATGTCAGCTGTTTCAAGCAAAGCTGCCTTGTGTAATTGGCTAATGGGGATTCTTTGTCAATGCCAATGGTGTTCCAGCGGTGGCTCCAGATATTTTGGGGAATTGCATCCAAGGCCCTTGGGACCACTGGTGCTCCTTTTTTTGCTTCTGTGTGCCACCGTCGTTCCACTTCTCTTTGCGTTTTACGATCTTCACTTCTTTCTCTTCTCTTCTGCCGACTCTTCCGCCACCTCCACTCTCCAGATGTTTCAGTTTCATTCAAATTGTTGGAAGAAATTTCCCTATGTTCGTTCCCCAGCTGTGAAGCAGTCACCGATGCTGAGAAGAAATGGACATGAAAGCCACTGCCAGAAAAGGGATCCTTTAATTTAGGAAGGCAAGTAAAGTCGTGACACAGCTCGAACGTTCCTGGTATGCTTGGACACTACCCTGGATTGTGCCGAGGACGAAATAATGGGCAAAAATTATTTGCCCTAGCACAAAATGGGGGATTGCGGGAAGTATACCCCAAAAGGACAATGCCAGAAACCTCACAGCACCAGAAACTCAAGCCAGCTCTTCCCCCCTTTAAGAAAACCAAGAAGCACCAGCTGAAAGAAAAACACAAAGCAGCCCTGCTAACAGAACTGGCAGTGGAAACACTTAAGTAGAGCCATTAAGATAAGGGGAATCAGGCTAAAAATAAACCCTCCAAGGTAAACCAAAACTCCCTTTTTCCTGCCTCCCTGACAGAATTAACCTTTAGGACAGGAATCACAAAAGACCTGGGACCAAGATTAAACCCAGCAAAACAGGAAAAGAACAGGGCAATCAGAAACACATCTAAAACCCATCAAGCTGCAGGAGGATTTTCAAAGGAAAATGAAGTATAAAAAAGGTACAGGCTTGCCATCCGAATCTGCTTGCAAGCCAGGAATCACTCTCCAGTTGTGTCCCTACTTTCTTCTTCTTCTTCTTCTTCTTCTTCTTCTTCTTCTTCTTCTTCTTCTTCTTCTTCTTCTTCTTCTTCTTTCTTCTTCTCCTCCTCCTCCTCCTCTTCTTCTTCTTCTTCTTCTGCCATATCCGTCATCGGACGTTGGCAATCATGTTGGCGATCCTACTTTTGTCAACAGTCACATGGAAAAGGGCTGCGGAGTTTTATCCAAACCGGTCCCTTAAGGTTTTGAAGGCATGATGTTCTTCTTCTGCCTGGACCTCATTTGCCTTCCATCTTTCCCTGGAGGATTAAGTGAAGCATGGCGTATTTTTCTGGCTGTCGCATCCCATGTCCGAAATATTCTAACTTTCACTTTTTTAATGGCTTTGATGATCTCCCTTGGCTTTCCCAGGCGGCTTATCCTCTCCTCTTTTATGATTTTGTTAACCGAGTTTATACGTATAACAGCCGTCTGTAAATCCACATTTCAAAGTTCCTTCAAGCAGTTTTCTGTCAAGAGACCAACTCTCCACTCCGTAGAGCAGGATAGAAAAGATGTAACATCTACTTTTCTTGCCTTCCTTGAATTAAAAGGATCCCTTTTCTGGCAGCTGGCTTCCGTGTCTGCTTCTTCTCAGCATCGGCGACTGCTTCCCAGCTGGGGGAACAAACACAGGGAAATTTCTTCCAACCGTAGTACCGTTTCCCCGAAAATAAGACCCTGTCTTATTTTTTTTTTTTTTCTGAACCCTGAAATAAGCGCTTGGCCTTATTGCCATGCGCTCAAAAGACCGATTGGGCTTATTATCAGGGGGATGTCGTATTTTGGGGGGAAACAGGGTAGTACTCTATTTATTACATTTCTATGCCATCTGGCTGTCCGAGGTGACACTGAATGGCTTGTTATATTGTAAAAATTATTCCGATTCCGAGGGGGGGAAATCACAAAAAAATGTGATTTTGAGCTCAGGGAACATGAAAATTTGGGTGAGGCTTTTTCCTCTTCTTCTTCTTCTTTTTCTTCTCTGGTTCCTCCTCAGCCTGGCCCAGAATCCGCTCCCCAACCTTGAGAAAGCTCAGTTGGGGAAGGAGAGGATGGGAGACCACCAGGAAATCCCAAAGACAAGAGGAGCAGCGAAAGCAAACTCCCCCCCCCCAATATTGTGTCCTGGGCTCCAAAATGGCTTCCTGTGGATGACCCCTTTCCCCTCAGAACCCCCCCTCCACAGCCCCCCCTCTCCTTCAACCTCCTCAGCTGACCCACCACTTTGGACTCCATCTCCCATCGTCCCCCGCGAGCTCAACCAGGCTCCCAGGGAGGCCAATGGGAGTTGGAGTCCTGCACATTTGTGGGGGAGGGGGGCCCCTCCTCCACCCGAGGTAAATTGTGTCCCCCCTCCCCCACTCGAGGTAAATTGTGTTCCCCTCCCCCACTCCTGAGGTAAACCGTGTCCACCCACCCCCACCCGAGGTAAATTGTGTCCCTCCTCCCCCACCCCTGAGGTAAACCGTGTCCCCCCTCCCCCATTCCTGAGGTAAATTGTGTCCCCCCTCCCCCACTCCTGAAGTAAACCGTGTCCCCCCTCCCCCACTCCTGAGGTAAACCGTGTCCCCCTCCCCCCCCAGCGTCCCCTCCCCGTCATTTTAGCGCCCTCCTCCCCGCCTCGGGTCCTCGCTTTTGAGACCCACTTTGCTGCCCTCGCCAGGCCTCTAGGCCGCCATCCCCGCCGTTTCGGTCCTCGCCGGGGCCCCCGCTCGGCTTCTTTCGCCCCCGCGCAACGCCGGGCAAAGCCTCAGGGGACGGGAGCGGAGTGAAGCCGACGCCGCCATTTTCCTTCCGGGCAAGTCTTTCTCCCCTCCCCACCCCCCACCCCGCTCCGTCGTACGGGCAAGGCCCCCGCCTGAAGGGCGCGCGCGACGGCGCATGCTCGGGGAGAAGGGCGGGCCGAAAGCGAGGTGGCGGGGGGCCAATCAGCGACCGCGGTCGAGGCGGAAGCGAAGGACGTCGGGCCTGCAGGTTGTCATAGAGACGGGGAGCGGCGGCTGAGGTAAATATTTGAGGGCCCCCCCCGAAAAATCTGAGGGGGTGGTGGTGGTGGATGATGGGCGGCGTTATCCTCATGACGGGTGTATTGATATCCCTCTGTGTTGTTGGGGGGCTGAGGGGTGGCTCTCCCGCAGCCGGGCTCTAACTTGGGGGTCCCCTGCCTGCCCCCCCTTTTTGTCTCCCTCCCCCCAGATGACGGTGCACAACCTCTACCTCTTCGACCGCAACGGCGCCTGCCTGCACTACAGCGAGTGGAACCGCAAGAAGCAGGCCGGCATTTCCAAGGAGGAGGTGAGGCCCCCCTAACCCACCCCCACGGCCCCCACATGGGAGGGGGGGCGGAGGGGGGAGCACTGCCCTCTGCACGCGCTCAGAGGCCTCGGCCAGGCTCCTTTGCGGGGGGGGTCTCTTGGCACCCAGAATTATTATTATTATTATTAATAATAATAATAATATTAATTAATAATAATAATATTAATATTATTTACTTCATTAAACATGAAACTCAGTCAACGGAACATTCAAAAATGCATCACAAATCCCATTGACTGGTTTTTGTTGTTAATATTAATAATAATAATAATTTATTTTATTCATTAAACATGAAACTCAGTATACAATTATTATTATTTTCTCTTTTATTCATTAAACATGAAAGTCAACTGAACATTTAAAAATGCATCACAAATCCCATTGACTGGTTGTTGTTAATATTAATAATAATAATAATATTTACTTTATTCATTAAACATGAAACTCAGTATATAATTATTATTATTATTTTCTCTTTTATTCATTAAACATGAAAGTCAACTGAACATTCAAAAATGCATCACAAATCCCATTGACTGGTGGTTGTTGTAAATATAATAATAATAATATTTACTTTATTCATTAAACATGAAACTCAGTATATTATTATTATTATTATTATTATTATTATTATTATTATTATTATTATTATTATTTATTAAATTTCTATACCGCCCTACTCCCGAAGGACTCAGGGCGGTGTACAGCCATGATATAATTGGTATATAATTATTATTATTTTCTCTTTTATTCATTAAACATGAAAGTCAACTGAACATTTAAAAATGCATCACAAATCCCATTGACTGGTTGTTGTTAATATTAATAATAATAATAATATTTTCTCTTATTCATTAAACATGAAACTCAGTTGACTGAACATTCAAAAATGCATTACAAATACCATTGACTGCTGCCAATGTTATTGTTGTAGTTGTTATATTGTTATAGAACAGATTATTATAATTCATTCGTTATCATCATTAATAATTAATATTATTTAACCGCAGAAAATCACAACAGAAGCCCAGGGTGGGTAGTCCTCGACTTACGACCACAATGACCACCACCACCACGCACACCACACCCCAAAACATTTCTGTTGTAAAGTCAGGCAGTTGTTAAGTGAGTTTGGCTCCATTTTAATTACCTTCCTTCCTACGGTTGTTAAGTGAATCGCTGCAATAGCAATAGCCCTTAGACTTATATATCGCTTCACAGTGCTTTTACAGAGTGCTTTTACATAAGCGGTTTACAGAGTCAGCATATTTGCCCCCAACAATCTGGGTCCTCATTTTACCCGCCTTGGAAGGATGGAAGGCTGAGTCAACCTTGAGCTGGTCAGGATCGAACTCCTGGCAGTGGGCAGAATTAGCCTGCAATACTGCACTCTAACCACTATGTCACTTTGGCTTCCTTCCTTCTCATTTTCCTTCCTTCACAATAGCACTTAGATTTATATAGTGCTTTACAGTGCTTTACAGCCTTCTCAGTGGTTTACAGAGTTAGCCTCTTGCCCCCAACAATCTGGGTCCTCATTTTACCCGCCTTGGAAGGATGGAAGGCTGAGTTAACCTTGAGCCGGTCAGGATCTAACTCCTGGCAGTGGGCAGAATTAGCCTGCAATACTGCACTCTTACCACTGTGTCACTATGGCTTCCTTCCTTCTCATTTTCCTTCCTTCCTTCTTGTCTTTTCTCTTCCTTCCTTCCTTCCCTCCCTCCCTCTTTTCCCTTCCTTCCTTCCTTCTTGTCTTTTCTCTTCCTTCCCTCCCTCCCTCTCTTTTACCTTCCTTCCTTCTTTCCTTCCTTCTTGTCTTTTCTCTTCCTTCCCTCCCTCCCTCTCTTTTCCCTTCCTTCCTTCCTTCCTTCCTTCTTGTCTTTTCTCTTCCTTCCTTCCTTCCTTCCTTTCTAAGGAATAGCAGTTAGACTTATATACCGCTTCATAGTGCTTTACAGCCCTCTCTAAGCAGTTTACAGAGTCAGCCTATTGCCCCCAACCATTTGGGTCCTCGTTTTACCAACCTCGGAAGGATGGAAGGCTGAGTCAGTCTTGAGCCTGGTGAGATTCGAACTGCCAAACTGCTGGCAGCCAATGATCAGCAGAAGTAGCCTATGGTACTGCACTCTACGCGCCACTTCGCTCTTATAAGTTGTTAAGTTAGTCACACGGGCGTTAAGTGAAGCTGCCTTCCTCCCCTTGACTTTGCTCTTGGGAAGGTCACAAAAGGGGGCTCACGTGATCTGGGCCACTGCAACCGTCATAAATATGAATCACTTGCCAAGCGTCTGAATTTTGCTCACATGACCACGGGGAGGATGCAACGGTCATAAGCGTGAAAAACGGTCGTAAATCTGTTTTTCCGGTGCCGTTGTCACTAAGTGAACTGTTGCAAATTGAGGACTACCTCTATTCAGATTATTCAATGATTCAAATAATTTAATTTAATGTATTGGCCACAGGGTAACTCTGGGTGGCTTAACAACATTGAAAAGATAAAATTGTAAAAAAACCCTATAGACAAGATAAATACAGGTAGCCCTCAATTTAGGACCACAATTAAGCCCAAAATTTAGGTGGTTAAGTGAGATGTTTGCAAAGTGAGTTTTGCCCCTGTTTTATGACCTTCCTTGCCGTAGTTGTTAAGCGAATAACTGTTACATTAGTCACACGGTTGTTAAGCAAATCTGGCTTCCCCATCTGTCTTTGCTTGTCAGAAGGTCGCAAAAGGGGGATGCTGTGACCCGTCATAAAACTGAGTCAGTTGCCCAGCGTCTAAATTTTGATCACCTATCCCTGAGGATGCTGCAAAGGTCGTAAGTGTGAAAACAGCCCGTCACTTTTTTTCAGTGCCGTTGTAACTTCAGACGGTCGTACAATGACCTGTCGTAAATCGAGGACTATCTGTGATCTTAACTTGCTGTAAACCCAATTGGGGTCTTTTTGAATTCGGGTGGGCCATCAAAATTGTGCTAGAAATAAATAAAAAAAAACCCAACTTGTAGTGAGAGGACTTACATCCCATTAAATCCACGAAAGCTTTCCAGAAAACCCCAGTTTGCCCTTTTCTAAAGGCCCGATCTGACCTATTACAATTGTATTCCAAACCGAGGAGCATTCGAACACCCATCATCCCCAGCCAATATGGCCGCGGACTGTGGGAGGATGGGAGTTACAGCTCCATTTACCCCTAAGGAACAAAACCCCTGTGGTGAGGTAGATGGGCCGTTTTAAAAATCTGCTAACTAAATCGATAAAAAAAACCCCGCAAACCTCACTTGGGAGATGTCCTTTGATGTGACATCCCCAAAAGCTGATTTAAGCTTCCAACGCTTGCCGATAAGTGTTATTTCAGTTTGACCGGGGTTTAAAAAAAAAAACGCGCTGCTAATCTCGCCCGATACGAATCTTTCAAAAAAATTTGGTGGGGCTCCAAGGGAGCAGGGCTTAGCTGTTAATGGATTAAAAAAAAAACCCTTTAAGCTGATTGAATGCCATGCTTACATGTGCTTTGGCAGCTGCCGCTGGCCGCAGAGAGACGAAAGGAACGGTGGGGCTTAGCTTTGTACTGCTGCTTTTAGCCAGGTATCAGAGCTTCTTTAACTACTGCTCTTTATCCTGTGTGTAGAGGGGCAGAGGAAAAGCGGGCGGGAGTAGGATCAAAAATCCAGAACTAGGATGACCCGGGAGTCCACCGTCTTGCCCGGTGCAGGAATCCAAATCCAACGTCCCACGGATGGCTGGCCAACCCCAGCTGGACACCTCCAGTGAAGAGGATGGGTCATTGGTTTCACCCTTGAATTGTGAGGAAGTATCAGGGGACATGGTGGCTCGGTGGCTAAGATGTTGAGCTCGTCGATCGAAAGTTCGGCAGTTCAGCGGTTCGAATCCCGAGCGCCGCGTCACGGGGTGAGCTCCCGTGACCAGCCCCAGCTTCTGCCAATTTAGCAGTTTGAAAGCACGTGAAAAATGCAAGTAGAAAAAATAGGGACCCCCTTCGATGGGAAGGGAACAGCGTTCCGTGCGCCTTTGGTGTTGAGTCACGCCGGCCACATAATCATAGAAGACGTCTTCAGACAGCGCTGGCTCTTCGGCTTTGAAACGGAGATGAGTACCGCCCCCTAGAGTCAGGAAAGACTAGCACGTATATGCGAGGGGAACTTTTACCTTTTATCAGGGGCGAACAACCAGACCCACCCATCTAAGGTTCAAGTCGACTATTTATTTTTATTTTATTATTTTATTAATTCAATTTGTATGCCGCCCCTCTCCGAAGACTCAGGGTGGCATTATTGTTCTCTGCCTTTGGTACAGGAATCTTTCCCCAGACCGGCAGTGTTCGCATGGGAACGGCCAGATAAGGCTCTAAGGTGATGGTGCGTCCAACCTTGGAAACTTTTAAAGACTTGTGAACTTCAGCTCCCAGAATTCCCCAGCCAGGAGGGTTTTCCAGAACGCAGCATGGATAGGACTAGAACAAATGTACCTTTTTTTCTTTTTCTTTCCTTTTTAAATTGGGAAACTTTCTTAGTAGATCATGGGAATGCGGTGGATGTAATATACCTTGATTTCAGCAACATGGAAAAAAAAATGACCCATAACAAATTAAATTAATGAACGAATTAGAGGTGGGCTAGATGGTGTGACAATTTAAAGGGGAAAGTAATGCGCTGGTTGAGGAATTCTGGGAGTTGAAGTCCACAGGTCTTAAAAGTTGCCGAAGTTGGAACCCCCCGCCCCCCAAGGCATTCAGGGGAATTTAGACCTAACCCTCTTGTGTTTACATAATGAGTCCAAGGCTAATTCCCCACTTGACTCCCATCTAGGATTCTGGCTCTCCAACAGAACATTTTTTTTCTAACATTGGGGTGGGATCTGCCGTCCCGTAATTTTAATTCACAATTCTGGGTCCTGCACCCCATTCAACACCCATATCTATGCAGGAAGGTTTTTTTTCCCCCACAATACAAGGAGCATGAGACCAAAATAATGTTGCCCCATGGTGTTCAGCAGGGGAAGGGTTAACCTTGACAGACCGTCTCCTCATAAGACTTTCTGAGCCCCGCTGGGCCCTGCCTGCAGCCTCTGAAGCCTGAAGCTGTGTTTTTGGGTTTTTTTGTCCGACCGACCGCTGTGTCGGAAGCCTTTAAAGCTTGGATAAACAGAACAGCACAATGTCCCCTTGTGTTGAATTGCCTTCATTTGCATAAACTTGGTGCAGTGTGGTGCCAAAGCATTACGAGTCGACTGAAAAAAAGCCTGGCCTCTCGCTCCTTTCGAGACTTAGCATTTTAAAATTAGAATTTAACCCAGAATTAAGGAGAAAATCCTTGTCAGCGAGAATAATTGTAGGGCAGTCCTGGACTTAAAAGCCGCCACCGCCGTTGAGCTCCAAAATTTCCGTGGCTCTTGCCAGACAGTTCTTCCGTGAGTTTTGCTTGCCCCTGTTTTACGACTTGATCTTGCCATCGCTGCGGCTGATAAGTTACTAACATGGTTGTTAAGTGAATCTGGCTTCTCCCCTCTCCCCCCCGACTTTGCTGGTCAGAAGGTCGCAAAAGCGCATCACGTGACCTTGGGACATCGTGACCGTTCTAAGTACGAACCAATGGCCAAGCCCCTAAATTTTGATTGCCAGACCCTGGGGATGCCTCGACGGTCGTGACTCTGAAATACGGTCCTAAGTCACATTTTTCAATGCCATTGCAGCTTTGAACGGTCACTAAACAAACTGTCGTAAGCCAGGGACTACCTTTATTAAGGCTTAGAGCTTTTAGAATAACTTTATTGTTGCTTTGAATGCACACTCATCAGCATACGTTAAAATGAAATTTTGTTGCGTGCAGCTCTCAAAGGGTCACCCCCTCGGATATGCACTACATAACCATGAGAGAAAGAAAGAAAAAGAGAGAAAAAAGGAAAAGAAGGGAGGGAGGGGGAAAGGAAGGAAGGAAGAGAAAGAAAGAAAGAAAGAGAAAGAAGAAAGAAAGAAAGAAAGAAAGAGAAAGAAAGAAGAAAGAAGGAAAGGAAGAAAGAAAGAAAGAAAGGGAGGGATGAAGGGAGTGAAGGAAGAGAAAGGGAAAGAAAAAAGGGAGGGGAGGAATGGAGGGAAGGAGGAAGAGAAGAAAGGTGAGAGAGGCGGGAGGGAAGGAAGGGAGGAAGAGAAGAAAAGAAAGGAGGGAGGGAGGAACGGAGGAAGGAAGAGAAAGGAGAGGGAGGGGGGAAGGAATGAAGAGAATGGGAAAAAGAAAAAGGAAAGGAAGGGAGGAAGGAAGGAAGGATGAGAAAGAAAAGAGAAAGGGAGGGAGGAACGGAGGAAGGAAGAGAAAAAGAGGGAGGGGGAAGGAAGGAAGAGACCGGGGAAAAGAAAAGAAAGGGAGGGAGGAACGGAGGAAGGAAGAGAAAAAGGAGAGGGAGGGGGGAAGGAAGGAAGGAAGAGAATGGGAAAAAGAAAAAGGAAAGGAAGGGAGGAAGGAAGGAAGGATGAGAAAGAAAAGAGAAAGAGGGAGGAACGGAGGAAGGAAGAGAAAAAGAGGGAGGGGGAAGGAAGGAAGAGACCGGGGAAAAGAAAAGAAAGGGAGGGAGGAACGGAGGAAGGAAGAGAAAAAGGAGAGGGAGGGGGGAAGGAAGGAAGAGAATGGGAAAAAGAAAAAGGAAAGGAAGGGAGGAAGGAAGGAAGGATGAGAAAGAAAAGAGAAAAGGACGGAGGAACGGAGGAAGGAAGAGAAAAAGAGGGAGGGGGAAGGAAGGAAGAGACCGGGGAAAAGAAAAGAAAGGGAGGGAGGAAGGATGAGAAAGAGAAAGGGAGGGAGGAACGGAGGAAGAGAAAAAGAAAGGAGAGAGAGAGAGAAAGGAGGAAAGGGAGGAACTGAGAAAGGAAGAGAAAGAAAGAATTAATACAAAATTATGCATATGCCCACCTGTGTTATATGACCCAGAGCGACCTGTTTTCTGTATCCCATAATGGCCCCTCATCCCTTCTCTCTCTTTCTTTCTCCCTCTCTCTCTCTCTCTCTTCTCCCCATCCCAGGAATTCAAGCTGATGTATGGGATGCTATTCTCCATCCGCTCCTTCGTTAGCAAAATGAGCCCTGTGGATATGTATCCTTTTTCTCTCCCCCCCCCCCTCACTGGACAATCTCAGGGTGGGAGTGAAGGACCCCTCGGGGATTTTTCTTCCTCGTATACCTACCCCTAAAGCCGCACTTTGCAAGACTTGACGCCTGGCAGGACGGCGAAGAGGGCGTTTGTTTCCCTTAACGTCCCGCTCCGCAGGAAGGACGGCTTCCTCGCCTTCCAAACCAGCAAGTACAAGCTGCACTACTACGAGACGCCCAGCGGACTCAAGGTGGTGATGAACACAGACCTGGGAGTGGGCAACATCCAGGACATCCTGCACCAGATCTACAGCTATGTGAGGATGTGTGTGTTGTTGTGGTCCTCGTCTTACGACTTGGAACCGGGGCCCGAATTGTCAACCGCTAAGCAAGCCAGCCGCTTGTTAAAATGGAATCGTGCCCAACGGAATGGCTTGAGTTATTTAAAGCTTGAAGGAATCAAAAAGAAACATTTTTGCCGGCGGTCGCTTTCCAGTTTTCCTGCGGAAATTGGAAAAGGCCTTTTTTTTTTTTTTTAAATGAAGTCTCAGCAAGTTTAAGAAATCTTTTTGCACTGTCATCTAAAACGACTGGGGAATCTTAATAAGCGGAATGAAAAAGGTTCCGGCAATAGAAGAAAAATATTGGTAGCGCAGGATCGTTTTCTTGTGGAGAGGAGGAGGAGGAGGAGAGGAGGACTGCGGGCTACTTGGTGCTCTCTGAGCTTGGTTGTTTTCTTGCAGACGTTTTGTGACCCAGCTAGGCAACATCATCAGTGTTAGAAGGGAGGGGGGCTTGCAGAGCCGAGGACGGGGGAGGACTTGGGGGCTCCTTGGTGCTCTCTAAGCTTGCTGGTTTTTCTTGCCGACAATTCACTACCCTAGCAGGTAACAACATCAGTGCTGGAAGAAAGCGGGATTTGCTCACCCTTACAGAGCAAACTGATGAGGTTATCTAGTCAGGTGATGTGACGTCCGGCAGTTAAAAGGTTCCTTTTCATTCCTTCTGGGAAGATTCGACACTATCAAATGCCTTCTTCATGGGGAAAAAAAATATAAAAAGACGAATTGGACCCTTCGAAGGCCACAATCCTGCCCCATTTTTCCTCTCTCGGGGGGAGGGGGGCGTTGGGTGGGCTCGGGGGGTGGGGGAAGGGTACGGAATCCCCGCTTACCACCCCACCTCTGTTTCTCCCCTCTCCCTTAGATTTACGTGGAGTACGTGGTCAAAAACCCCCTCTGCAGCTTAAACGAGAGCATCCAGAGTGAACTTTTCCGGAACAAATTGGACAGTTTCGTCCGGGCTTTGCCCTTTTTTTCGGCTCGTGCCGGCTAGCTCTCTCTCTCTCTCTCTCTCTCTCTCTTTTTTTGGGGGGGGGGACACTCCCCCCACCCCAAGGACTCCGTGGAGCATGAACAGTCCAGAAATAGCACGCCATCATCATCATTTCCCATGATGCTGGGCATTTGCATTCCTTTCAACAAGGAATTTCCCCTCCGAAGAACTGGATCCGGATGTTGCTCCATCACTGGATATCGCTCTTATTTATAGCGGAATATTCTGATTTTTCTTTTCTTTTTTTTTTTAATAAATCGGATCTCAGTTATTTCGGGATATTCGGACCACGGTTTTCTTTTTCTCCCCATTCGGGACTTGTCTTTTGGGGTTTGTCTTTGAGGAGTCGTCGGTCTCTTCGTTCGACTTTTAAACCGTCACTGAACGGGACGGCCGTGAGCCTGCGTTGAAGGAGGTTGGGAGTTTTTACGCTGCTGTTTTGCTCCTGCTTTGTTGATTTTTCTTGGGCTTCGAGGCCCCGAAACGGAAAGGAAAAATAGAAGCGTTTCAGTAGCAGAAGGAAATGCAGTCTCGCGTCGTCGCTCAGAAAAATAAATATATAGCCGGGTGACTCCTTTGTGTGTATTTTTTTTATTCCATGAATTTTTTGCTCTCTGGATTCAGAGCCAGGTTTATTATTCCCAGTTTCTTGCATACACGTGGTCCTCGATTTACGACAGTTCATTTAGTGACCGAAGCTACAACAGCACCGAAAAGAGTGAAACTCTGATGACCGTTTTTCATACGTAACGACCGTGTTTGTAACTTTTGACGGCCGCAGCGATTTGACTTCGCCACCGTGGCGAGGAAGGTCGTAAAACTCGCTTCGCTGTCTCGCTTAACCACAGAAACGTTGGGCTCGTTTGTGGTCGTAAGCCGAGGGCTCCCTGTCCCCTTGGCCAATCTGAAAGACAACGGGTGGCAGCCTTCAGAGGTTACTTGTGGGGCAGTGCCAGCAGGATGGGAACGGGGCAATGCCCCAGGAAGGTCCCGAAACGAAATACTGTACCGATCGATAGCCCACGTTCTTCAAATCTCTGCTTTTATGTTTTCCGGCTGTTGTTTTTCTCCCTGGAGTACCTTGGATGAGCCTCTCCAGGTTATAGAATAAATCCTAGAATAATAATAATACCGTTGAAAGAGAAATCTTGGAGGTCTTCTAATCCAACCCCCCCAGACAAGTTGGCTGAACTGGGGCAACAGCGCACGTGTCCATAGGTTCGCCATCGTGACCATATACCATTTTGAACAAGTAGCTGACCAGTTTCTTCTTAAAAACCTCCACCACAACTTCTGGTGGCAAGCAGTTCCTCTGGTTAATTGTTCTCACTGTCGGGAAATTTCCCCTTCATTTCAAGTGGCTTCTCTCCTTGATGAGTTTCCATCCATTGCTTCTCGTCCTGCCTTCTGGCGCTTTGGAGAAAAGCTTCACTCCCTCCTCTTTGGGGCAGCCCCTCCAATAGTGGAATATTGCCATCATGTCATCGTCCCCCCCATTCCTTCTTTTCATTAAACGAGACATCCCCAATTCCTCCTGTTTGATCCTTTTCTAATCCTCTCGGTTGCTCTTCTCTGCACTCTTTCCAGAGTCGTCTTTCCTTTTTTAAAAAAAAATGCATCCAGAAATGTCTTTTTTAGTTCCGGCAGTGCATAAATGAAGGCTTAATCTGTTCTCCGTTCTTTGGAAATTTGCAGACTTCACTTTAGGGACTTCCTCTGCGTAACGACGACAGCTACTGACTGGATCTCCAAACTCGACATTAAACTCTGAAATGTTATTTCTGTTTTCCTCTTAGGGTTTCTTACTGCTCTTTTTCGAACCGTTTTAATTGTTTTAACCGGTAAAAATGAAGTGTTTTAATATTGTGTGTGACCAGCCATACGCTAAATAAATAAATGCAGGATGCGTAATGGGAGCTGGGCCTTTTGATCTCGCGTCGGCCTATTTACCGTATTTATTTTGCCAGAAATGTCCGACACGCCAGGCCCCTCTTGCAAAGGAGATTATGCAAGGGTTACAGTAGCGGCCAAAATTGTGGAAACCTTTTGGGAAAAGTGTATTTTCTAAAACTAACTCGTAACACCACTTTTTGCTTTTTCGGAGTAGTACCCTAAAATTATACATCAATGGAAAGATAATTTAATCAAGAACATAGTATGATAACTTTTGTGAAGGATTTGCTATGAGAATAGCAGGTATGCATAAAGAAGAAAAGTGAAACATGTAGGAAAAAATGAGATCTACAAAAATGATCCCCATGTCAGTTAAGGCTTCGTTGGGTCACCTTTAGCATGAATGACGGCCTAACAACGTCTTCCCATGGAGGGAACCCAGTTTTTGAGTTCTGCAGCTGTTATGTGAAACCAAGATTGAATGATGGCTTCTATGAACTGGGTTTGATTGCCGAGTCGCGTCTGACTAACCAGTTTCTTGAGTCGGCTCCCTAGATTTTCAATTGGGTGAAGGTCTGGGCTCTTCCCAAGCCATTCCAGCCGCGGAATAGGATTATCTTGAAACTGCCCCCCAAAAAATGGTATTATTAGCCATCCAACCTCAAAAATACACTTTTCCCAAAAGGTTTCCACAATTTTGGCTACAACGGTAGGTTTAAAGCCACCCAGGTTGATTTACGACCACAATTGACACACACACACCCCAAATTTTTGTTGCTAAGCGAGACGCTTGTGAAGTGAGCTTTGCCCCGTTTTACGACCTGCCTTTGCTCCATTTTACAAACTTGCCATTTGTTAATTTGAATCAGTGCAGTTGATAAGTTAGCAACACGGCTGGGCGAAGTGAATCCGGCTTTCCCCGTGGACTTTGCTTTGTCAGGAGGTCGCAAAAGGGGATCACGGGACACTGCGACCCGTCGTAAGTATGAGTCAGTTGCCCAGCGTCTGAATTTTGATCAGGGGATGCCGCAACGGTCGTAAGCGTGAAAAATGGTCATAAGTCATTTTTTTCAGTGCCGTCGTAACAATAGAATAGAATAGATTAGAATATAGAAAATAGAATAGAACAGAAAAGAATAAAAAAGAATAGAATAGAATAGAATAGAATAGAATAGAATAGAATAGAATAGAATAGAATAGAGCTGGAAGGGATCTTGGAGGTCATCTAGTCCAACCCGGTTGTTTAAGCAGGAAGCCCTCTACCATTTCAGACAAATGATGGTCCAGTCTCTTCTTAAAAACCTCCAGTGTTGGAGCTCCCACAACTTCTGGTGGCAAGCTGTTCCACTGACTTAATTGTTCCACTGATTAATTGAATATCGTCATCGTTCCCCCCTTGGATCTGAGCCTCTCTACACGTTATTACTCACCCCCTTTTCCTCTTCCTCCCTGCTGCACCCCCTCCGATCTCCCCCAAATGGACCTGGTTGGGGGGGGGAGCATTCGGCCAAGAGCCAGGGGAAGGGGGGGTCTCTGCTCCCACCGGGAAGTATTAAATTTTCCACAATCCCCCATTTTAATTCCTCTTAAAAGCTCCAAATGGGAAGAGCGACATCTGCGAACATTCGGCCGACAGTTTTGAGTTGAAATCTATACTTATAGAGTCAAAGAGCACAAGAGGTTTCCCCCAAAGCCCCTTTGCGTCTGCAGAACAGTACGGGTAACTCCTCGACTTACGACCACAATTGAGCCCACCATTTCTTGTGCTTGAGTGAGTTTTGCCCCCATTTTACACCCTTTCATGCCACCGTCGTTAAGTGAATCCCCTGCAGTTGATATGTTTGTCACCCGGTTGTTAAGGGAATCTGGCTTCCCCCATTGCTGTTGCTTGTCCAAAGGGGGGGATCACGTGACCTTGGGACCCAACAACGGTCGTAAGTATGAAGCGATTGCACAAGCCTCTGAATTTTGATCACATGACCATCGGGACGCTGCAAAGGTCGTAAGTATGAAAAATGGTCATAAGTCCCTTTGTTCGGTGCCGTTGTAACTTTGAAAGGTCACTAAGTGAACTGTTGTAAGTCGACTACCTGTATCTGTATACAAGTAGTCCTTGACTTAACAACCATAACTGAGCCTGGAACGATGGTCCTAAGTCTTTGCAGTCGTTAAGCAGGTCACCGGGGGGGCTGTGCCGCCTGATTTTACAGCCTTGTGTGAGGTGTTAAGCAAACGCGAGGGGTCATTAAGCAAATCCATGGGCATTTTTGCTGGAAAGCAGAAGGAAATACACACACATACACACACAAAAAACCCCATCGAAATTGTGGTTACAATAGAGTGGTGTGGTGGCCTAGAGGTGTAGCTTTTGCCTCACAATCAGGAGGTTGTGAGTTCAATCCCAGGTAGAGGCAGCTATTTCTCTCTCTGGGCACAATGAGAATATATCTGCTGAACAAAACTCCGCACTGGCAACAAGAAGGGCATCCGGCCAGTAAACACTCAGCTAGCTCCATTCAGTTGCCCAGACTCTACCCTGCAAGGAATTATCGGGTCGTTAAAAGAGGAGGAGGATCAAAATTGTGATTACGTGGCTGTGGGATGCTGCAAAGACATCCAGAAAGACAAACAGCTTGCCAGGCATCCAAACAGCCGTTGTGTGACCGTGCGGCTGAGGGTTGTGGCTGTCAGAACATCAAAATCATGTCAGAGACAGTCTTCCGCTTCCGTCGCTCAGCAATCAGTCCTTAAGCAAGGACTACCGGCTGTTGCTTAAGCAAAGGCCACTTTATCTCCTGCGATCCTGCATAAATCTCTTGGCAGTCCTCGACTTACAACAGTTCATTTAGTGACCGTTCGAAGTTACCCCGGCACTGAAAAAAAAGCGACTTGGGACCGTTTTTCGCACTTAACGACCGTTGCAGCATTCCCCAGCGTCGCGTGAACAAACTGGCAACTGACTCGTATTTATGACACCATGCAGCATCCCGGGGGTGGGAGTCACACGATCTTTTTTTGCGACCTCCTGACGAGCCAAGGCCATGGGGAAGCCCGATTCATTGAACCGTGTTCAGAGGTGGTATTCAGCCGGTTCGGAACAGTTCGCCGGAACCGATTGTGGAAATCGCAAGTGGGCCCGGCCACCTTCCGTGGCTCTATGCCATCCTATTTAGGCATGTTTTTGAGGCCGGGTGCAAAGGCAGGCGCGTGTGTGAACTGGGTAAGCGTGCACAGACGTAGCGAACTGGTAGTAACAATCTGCAACCCACAACTGACTGTGTTACTAACTTAATAAGTGCGGCGATTCACTTAACCCACCGTGGCAAGGAAGGTCGTAAAACGGGGCCCAAAGTCGCTTCGCCGCTGTCTCACTTAACCCCCCTCAAAAAAAAATGTGGGGCTCCATGGTCGTTCTAAATCGAGGCGATTTCGAGAAGAGCAGCCGGTGTGTCCAAAAGGCGAGATCCTTTTGCCCCTCGGACATAGCTGCTTTCAAAAGCCGGCTGGGAATCCCACCCCCAATGCAGAGTTTGCTTGGAGAGCAAAGGCCGGCCCGTTCCTCACTTTTCCCGTGGAAAAAAACGGGGCGCTCCAATCGCGTCATCGGACCCCCTTTTCTGACTGAGTGAAAAAAGACCGTGTCCCCCCAAAACTCCGCGGAAATTATTCACCCACCCAAGAAAAAGGGATTAGGCACCAGCCGGCGATCAAAAGGCTGCGAGCCCGGGGGAGGGAAAGGCGAGGACCCAATGGAAAACACCAGCACAGAGACCACACTCAACAGCTGCTAGCCCTACAAATCCCCCACGTGTTCCCCCACCCCCACCCCACCCTGCAGATTGGGGGGGGGAACGACACAGCCCAGAAAAGCCACTCTGTGATTTTTCCGCACAGGCTGCTGTCCTCCGCAAGTACCGATTTTCCCCCCCTTCCGCCTCCCACCCATGTTTGCTAGTTCTTCGCGTGGGGGTCCGGCCCCCATGAGTCGGGGGTCTACCGGAGTCGGGAGCAAATTCAGCCTGGAGGAACTCTACGGCCTGAACAAGAAGAGCAAGACGCGCGGGGGAGACGGCGGCCAGCGGCGAAGCCCCAAGAGACAGGGGGTCCCTCTGGGCTCGGATGGGGAGGCCCTGAATTCTCTCCAGAGAGCGGAGGCCACCAGGTGTTGCCTGGAGAAACGGCGGATGGAGAGCTACCTCATGGAGGCCGGGATGACGGTGGAGGAAGCCGAGAGGAGCCAGAGCAGCATGAGACACAGGTAGGATGGGTGAGGGGGGGGTCATTTAGAGTTGGGGTACCCCGGAGAGTGAGTTGCATTGGCCTAGATTTTTTTTTCGCAGAATCCTAAAGTTGGAAGGGAGCTTAGAGGTCTTCTAGTCCAACCCCCCCAGCTTTATGGCATCCCCCTTCGAAAGTTAGCGTGGAAAAACGGGGAAAAGAAAGAAGGAATTTTGCTTCTTTTCCCCCCCTTTTTCCGTCCATGCGATATTCGTTCTCTGTAGGGACCAGATTTCCCGGCTGGGGTGGAGAGACACCGGAGTCCAGCCACATGGGTAAACGAGTGGTCCGTGCCCTCTCTCGGAGACCTCACCCTTCCGCTGTAGTGCCAGTGGATTTCCCCTGCTCAGAATGGGGAGGTGCGGAGGTCACTCGAATGGAAAATCAAAAGGTAGCCCAGACCTGACTGGCTGGGAGCGATGGGAACTGTAGTTCAACTCACTGGAAGACGCCAACCGGGAGAAAGACCGAAGGAGATCTAAGGAGGCCCCCCAAAAATGATGGTTCTTTGGCTGAGGGTCTTACAGAGACAGAGAGAGAGAAAGAGAGATCATTGAATCATAGGGCTGGAAAGCACCTTGGAGGTCTTCTAGTCCAACCCTTTGGGCTCCAAAGCTGGAGTCTTTATAGCATCCTGGACAAATGATAGTTAGATGGTATATAGAGATGAGAGAGGGACATGATAGATAGATGAAAGGGAGGGAGAGAGAGGGAGGGAGGGAGAGGGAGATAGATCGATACTAGTAGATAATAGAAGGATGGATGGATGGATGGATAGATAGATAGATAGATAGATAGATAGATAGATAGATAGATAGATAGATAGATAGATACTGGTAGGTAGATGGATGGGTGGGGGGGAGGGAGGGAGGGATGATGGATGGATGGAGAGAGAGATGGACAGATGGACAGACAGACAGATAGATATATTGGAGAGAGAGAGAGGTAGAGATAGACAGATAGATAGATAGATAGATAGACAGACAGACAGAAATAGCGAAAGAGACAGATAGATAGATAGATAGATAGATAGATAGATAGATAGATAGATAGATAGATAGATGATAGATATAGAGAGACAGATAGATAGATAGATAGACAGACATAAGAGAGAGAGACAGAGATAGATAGACAGAGACAGACAGAAAGAGAGATAGATAGATAGACAGACAAATAGAGAAAGAGAGAGACAGATAGATATATAGACAGAGATAGAGAGAGACAGAGATAGATAGACATAAGAGAGAGAGAGACAGAGATAGACAGACAGATAGATAGATAGACAGACAGACGAGAGAGAGACACACAGAGAGACAGAGATAGATAGATAGATAGACAAATAGAGAGAGAGAGATATAGACAGAGAGAGAGAGACAGACACAGACAGACAGACAGACAGACAGACAGACAGACAGATAGATAGATAGATAGATAGATAGATAGATAGATAGATAGATAGATAGATAGATACTGGTAGGTGGATGGATGGGTGGGTGGGGGAGGGAGGGATGATGGATGGATGGAGAGAGAGATGGACAGACGGACAGAGAGACATAGATATATTGGAGAGAGAGATAGGTAGATAGAGATAGACAGACAGACAGACAGACAGACAGAGACAGAAATAGAGAAAGAGAGACAGATAGACAGAGATAGAAAGACAGAGATAGACAGACAGACGAGAGAGAGACACAGAGAGACAGAGATAGATAGATAGATAGATAGATAGATAGATAGATAGATAGATAGACAGACAAATAGAGAAAGAGAGAGAGAGAGATAGACAGAGAGAGACAGACAGACAGACAGATAGATAGATAGATAGATAGATAGATAGATAGATAGATAGATAGATAGATACTGGTAGGTGGATGGGTGGGTGGGTGGGTGGGGGAGGGAGGGATGATGGATGGATGGAGAGAGAGATGGACAGACGGACAGAGAGACATAGATATATTGGAGAGAGAGATAGGTAGATAGAGATAGACAGACAGACAGACAGACAGAGACAGAAATAGAGAAAGAGAGACAGACAGAGACAGAAATAGAGAAAGAGAGACAGACAGAGACAGAAATAGAGAAAGAGAGACAGACAGAGACAGAAATAGAGAAAGAGAGACAGATAGACAGAGATAGACAGAGATAGATAGACATAAGAGAGAGAGACAGAGATAGATAGAGACAGAGAGAGAGAGAGAGAGACAGATAAGACAGACAGACAGATGGAAATCAGAATTATTAGGAGAGAGGGAGAAAAGAAAAGCAAGGGATAGAGAGGAAGAAGAAAAAGATTGGCTGCCCACTCCCTTCACTGCCCTTGGAGTGCCCTGAAGTGCAGAGTGAAATTGCTCTCTCAACTCCGACTACCCATTTCTATAAAAACAACCGACGGAGTCAGCAAAACCCAAAGATTGCGTGTGTGGTTTCCCCCCCCCCCCCGTCTCGAGCACAAAGTCCATCAGCGGTTTCCAAGCAGAACATAATTCCGGCGTCCATCTAGGCTGGCGGTTGGCTAGGAAGGTAGTTGGCCTTTTCCCCCCGGGTGCGATTCCTTCCTTCCTTCCTTCCACCCAAATCCCAACATTGTGGATTTTGTGCCCAACTTTGGTGTTGCTTCTCTTTCGTGAACGAACCCGTTCCGGCTGCTGGTTTTGGATCTCGTGCAAGGATGGCAGATGTTTGGGTGAACACGTGACGGGGTTTGCTGCCAAGGATCAGTTCCTAAAAAACAAAAAAATCTGATGTTGGGGAATGCACCGATTCTAAGGGGCCAATGCAGCCAATGCATGGCTGGCTGGGGGATTCTGGGAGTTGAAGCCCATCCAGCTTCAAGTTGCGAAGGTTTAAATCCATCCTTGGCTACAGAAGCTCCTCCTGGTTTCCCTGTCCTCTCAACTTTAGCCACTTGAATGAAGATGGATGGACTTCAACTCCCAGAATTCCCCAGGCCCCCCCCTCTCTCTCTCTCTCTCTCTTTGCTTTTTCTTCCTTTTTCTTCCTCCCTTCTTTCTTTCTCTTTCTCCTTTTTTTGCTTTTTGTTTCTGTTTCTCCTTTTTCCTTTTTTCTTCCTTCTTTCCCTCTTTCTTTCTTTTTCTTTCTCTCTCTTTCTTTCTCTTCCTTCCTTCCTTCCTTTCCATCTATCTTTTCTTTCTCTTTCTGCTTTTTTCTTTTTCTTTTTTCTTTTTTCTCTCTTTCTTTTTCTTTCTTTTTTCTTCCTTTTTTCTCTTTCCCTTCCTTCCTTTTTTCTTTTTCTTTCTTCTTTCTTTTTTCTCTCTTTCTCTTTTTGCTTCTTCTTTTTCTTTCTCCTTTCTTTCTTTCTCCTTTCTTTCTTTCTTTCTCTTTCTCCTTTTTGCTTTTTCTTTGTTTCTTTGACCTTTTTTCTTTTCTTCCTTCTTTCCCTTTCTTTCTCTTTTTCTCTTTCTTCCTTCTTTCCTTCCTTCCTTCCTTTCCATCTATCTTTTCTTTCTCTCTCTTTTTCTCCTTTTTTCTTTTTCTTTTTCTTTTTTCTTTTTCTCTCTCTCTCTCCCTTCCTTCCTTCCTTTTTTCTTTCTTTCTTTCTCCTTTTTCTTTCTTTTTTTCTTGCAACTAAAAGAATTACATGTTCATTTTTTTAAAAAAAAAAAGAAGAAGAAGATGATTGTAGGTATTTATTTGCAATGCTGACCACATTTCCCAATGAATCCTTCCGTTCCGCCCGCTCCAGTCAGAGCTGAAGAAGCTTCTTGGGTGAGAAGCGAAATGTCTTCGAAGAAAAAACCCAGAAAAGCCAATTGCCTCTTGAAAAAAAAAAAAGAAAGAACTTTTGGGACCACCGTGACTAGGAGGACTGGGAAATCTCCAAAGACATTTCCCAATGAAAGTCTACACTGAGAGGGACTCAGATCTCAAATTAAAAAAGGGGGAAGTGGGGGAAATTTGAAGAGGGGAAGAGAAACAAGGAAAGGAATCAGCAAGTAATATATTTTGAGAAGGCAAAGAAGCCTTGGAAAGCTCAGCATTCACCTGGAAACTATTAATTTGGATAACAACATTTCCAACCGAATGTAGCAGCAGGCTCATATTGAAATAAATGGATGCTGTTATTCGTTTAACCTTGAAGAGTTATTTCTGAAGATAACAATTGGAGAAATTGCAGTAAAGCTCAGGAGGAAATTAAAACATCCATAAACAGAAGAGGGCCGGATTAGAAAACTGTTCAGAAAAGAAGCTTAGAAGAAATAAGTCATGACAATTCACACAACGAATCAGAGGACCAGGTGAATTTAGTAGCAACGGGGACCGCAAAGGCCTTTTTTTAAATAGTTCAGATTCATTCAAGGGTTTGCCAGATACAATCCAACATTCTCTAAAGCCAAACCAAGTTTCCTTTCAAACCACGATGCTGTTAGGTCTGTAAAAAGGACTTGGCTAGGCTAGGAACCGAAGTCGCCTTCGGAAGTTCATCCCTGGAGGCTTTCGAGAAGAGACCGGACGGCCCACGGTCAGAAATGGTGTGTAGGGTCTGCTAGATGACCTCCGAGGTCCCTTCCAACTGTGTTAATCTGTAAAACCTGCATTGCAAAATAGGCCAGCTTGCTAAAAAAAAAAAAAAAAACCCTACAGATTTGGAGAGGAGAACCTGAAGCCTAAGAAAATTGGGGGGTCGTGCCCACCCCTGGAGGATTTCAGGCGGGGAAAATAATACAGGTACCGCTCGGCTTAACGACCGCAAACGGGGGCCGGGATTTCCGTCGCGAAGCAAGGACTTGTTACGCGAGTCACGCCCGATTTCACCACCCTCTGGGCCAAAAGTTGTTATGCAAAATCCCTGCAGCCGTTAAGCGAAGCGGGCAGTCGTTAAACAAAACCGATGTCCCCCGTCCCCACCCGTTGAGTTTGCTTGTCCGAATCCGGCTTGGGGGAAAAAAAATCGCAAACGGCGATCCCGGGACCTCAGGAGGCCTTGATACGTGCCATTTGCCAAGCGCTTGATTGGACGACGGGATGTGGCAACGGTCGTAAGCACGAGGAGAACCGGTTGCAAATCATCTTTTTCGGTTAAAACGAATGGTTGTTAAGTCGTGGACGATCCGTAGGAGCTAGGAAGATGGGGAGGCCCGCTAGAGATAGATTGCATCCTCTAATCTTGGAGGGAGAGGTACAGATACAGATTAACAAAGTTGGAAGGGACCTTGGAGGTCATCTAGTCCAACCCCCACCCCGATCCAGGCAGGAGACCCTACACCATTTCTGACAAGATGGCAGTCCGGTCTCTTCTTGAGAGCCTCCAGGGATGAAGCTCCCACAACTTCCGAAGGCGACTTCGGTTCCATCGGTTGGTGGTTCTCACTGTCAGAAAATTCCTCCTTATTTCTAGATTGAATCTCTCCTTGATCAGCTTCAATCCATGATTCCTTGTCTGGCTTTTGGGTGCTTTGGAAAATAGCTTGACCCCCTTCCTCCTCTCTGGGGCAGCCCCTCAAATATTGGAAGATGCTCTCCTGTCTCCCCTGGTCCTTCTCTTCACTAGACTAGCCAGGCCCAGTTCCTGCAACCGTTCGTCGTATGTTTTATCCTCCAGTCCCCTAATTGTCTTTCTTACTCTTCTCTGCCCTCTTTCTAGAGTCTCCACATCTTTTTTTAGAGCGTGGTGGCCAAAACTGGATGCAGTACTCTAGGTGTGGTCTTACTAAGGCTTTGTAGAGTGGTATTAGTACCTCCCTTGATCTCGATTGTATCCCTCGGTTAATGCAATTTAGGATTGCATTGTCCAGATTCAGGCTACGGCTGTGCTACTATATATATTCGCCGGCTGGGGAATTCTGGGAATTGAAGTCCCCCCACCCCTCTTGGCAAGGTTGACCCACACAGGCCTCGCGTGCGAACAGCGTTGTTGCTTCACACATGTGTCTTGACAGCCGCGTGTGCTCCCAATCCGAACGGGCTTGGCGACACCCAAACGGTCCGCCCGATCATCCGGATTTGTCCATCCGTCAACCTGCGATCCGAGTGCCACGCTTTTTGAGGAGTGGGAAAAGGCAGGCCACCGTCCAGGCTGGCCGGCTGGGGTGGAGGGTGGGGGGAATTCGCACCGTCGTCCTTCTCCAGTTGAATCCCCAAAACCTCAGGAAAGAAGCTTAAACCGGACAGATTAAAAAAAAAAACCGGAAGGCCGGCTCCCATTTGGAAAGCCGGAATGAATTAATCTCCCGCGGACGGCTTGGCCTCAATTCATTCATTCCCATTCATGTGCAAGGAAGGAAGCTTCGGGGAGGGAGGGGTTGAGGGGATGAGGGACATACACCAGGGAGAGCCGGGGTCGAGCCGGTCCCCAAAGTGGGGGGGTCGTTGATTGAAATTCGGGGTGTCCGGGGCACAAGCGGCCATCGGTGGCCATTTCACACGGCCATCGATGGAGAATCGAGACCGTTCGAAAGAAGAGATTGGACAGCCATTTGTCTGAAACGGTTTCGTGCCAGAGCAGAGGGTTGGACTAGAAGATCTTTTAAGGTCCCTTCCCATTCTGTTATTTTGTTAGTCTAACAAAGAGAATGACTAGGGGGGGGACATGACAGCAGAGTTCCAATATTTGAGGGGCTGCCCCAAAGAAGATTTGGGGGGTCAGCCTATTCTCCAAAGCACCGGAAGGCAGGACAAGAAGCAACGGATGGAAACTGATCAAGGAGTAGAAGCAACCTGGAATGAAGGAGAAAACTTCCTAATAGGGACGACAATTAACCAGTGGAACAGCTTGCCACCAGAAATCGTGCGTGTTGCATCACTGGAGGTTTTTAAGAAGAGGCTGGACAATCACTTGTCTGAGATTGTATGGGTTCTGCCTGAACAGGGGGCTGGACTAGAAGACCTCCAAGGCCCCTTCCAACTCTGATATTCTATTCTATTCTATTCTATTCCATTCCATTCCATTCCATTCTCTTCAGATCCGGCCTCTGTTCTTTTCATGCCATTTTGAGGTGGGGGGAAAAAAGGAATGGGATGGGGGGACTTCTGGCAGGCGCTGTTTCCCATCCTCCTTAAGGGCCCGTTTTCAAATTTGCTTTCCCGAAGAACCGAAATGGATTAGGGGCTGATTAGGCCACCCGGAGACCCCCCGCGTGCCATTTTCGTTTCCGAAAGCCGAACGCCTTCAGACGGAGCAGAATTATTTCCAGACGAGTGATTAACCGGAGTCATTTATTTTCACGAGGAGAAAAGTTTAATTCCCGCTTTAGCTGTCCCCGAGGAGCCGTTGCTCCGTTTGCAAAGCTTAATCAAGGTGGCTAATGGAGCTTCTTCGACTCTCTCTTTTTCCCGCTGAGTTGTGACCGGGGAACAGCGCTCCCTTTGGGGCCAAAGCAAACGGTGCCGTGGGGCGAGGAAAAGGGCCCCGTTGAGTCTGGGTTTTAAGCAGGCGCTATGTCACCGGTGGAGTCGCAAGATTGGATTTATTCGGATTTTATTTCTATCCCGACTTTTATTACTTTTCCCCAATGAATCAAGGCAGGCGGACGTAAGACAGTAATTCCTCCTCCTATTTTCCCCATAACGACAACCCGGTGAGGTGGGCTGGGCTGAGAGAGAAAGAGAGAGAGAGGGACTAGCCCAAAGTCACCCAGATGGCTTCCATGTCTAAGGCGGGACTAGAACTCACTGTCGCCTGGTGATTGTCACAAAGTCATCCAGCCATTTTTTGTGCCTGTAGTGGGACTAGAACTCACTGTCGCCTGGTGATTGGCCCAAAGTCACCCAGCCATTTTTTGTGCCTATTTTGGGACTAGAACTCACTGTCGCCTGGTGATTGGCCCAAAGTCACCCAGGCATTTATTGTGCCTATTTTGGGACTAGAACTCACTGTCACTTAGTGATTGGCCCAAAGTCACTCAGCCATTTTTTCTGCCTATAGTGGGACTAGAACTCACTGATGCCTGGTGATTGGCCCAAAGTCACCCAGCCATTTTTTGTGCCTATTTTGGGACTAGAACTCACTGTCGCCTGGTGATTGGCCCAAAGTCACCCAGGCATTTATTGTGCCTATTTTGGGACTAGAACTCACTGTCGCCTGGTGATTGGCCCAAAGTCACCCAGGCATTTTTTGTGCCTATAGTGGGACTAGAACTCACTGTCGCCTGGTGATTGTCCCAAAGTCACCCAGCCATTTTTTGTGCCTGTAGTGGGACTAGAACTCACTGTCGCCTGGTGATTGGCCCAAAGTCACCCAGCCATTTTTTGTGCCTATAGTGGGACTAGAACTCACTGTCGCCTGGTGATTCACCCAAAGTCACCCAGATGGTTTTCATGTCTAAGGCGGAACTGGAACTCACTGTCACCTGGTGATTGGCCCAAAATCACACAGCCATTTTTTGTGCCTATAGTGGGACTAGAACTCACAGTCTCCCAGTTTGTAGCATACTGCCTTAACCATTAGACCAAACTCGCTCTGGAATGCTAGAATTCACTTGGCCTAACCTAGGGGGGAGGGGGAAGGGGGGCTTCCCAATCTCTTACATTACAATACCGACCCACCAGATGGTGGGCAGCACCAGATGTTGTCGGGCTAGAAAAGTAATAGACCTGAAGGATTATTACCAGTAGTCCTCGACTTATGACCACAATTGAGCCCAACATTTCTCTGATTAAGGGAGAAATTTCTTAAGTGAGATTTGCCCCATTTTACAAACTTTCCTGCCGTCGTCGTTAAGTGAATAACCGCAGTCGATAAGTTAGTCACACGGTTGTTAAAAGAATTGGGCTCTCCCCCCTTGACTTTGTCGGAAAGTCGCAAAAGCGGATCACGGGATCTTGGGACACAGCAGCGGTCATAAATACGATCCGGTAGCGATGGAGGCGAGTGGTTCGGAGAACCGGTAGCAAAAATCCCTCCCCACCCCCATGCCCAGCTGAGCCGCGCAATCATCAGAGGCTTTTTTATTATTATTTTTAAAAGCATTTTTTCTACAACCTCTTTGGTCGAAAAAATGCTTTTAAAAGTAAAAACAAAAAAAGCCTCTGCAGATCAGGCAAGTCAGCTGGGATCGTCAGAGGCTTTGAAAAAAAAGAAAAGCCTCTGCCGATCAGGCAAGTTAGCTGGGATCGTCAGAGGCTTTTAAAAGCATTTTTTTACAACCTCTTCAGCTACGAGGTTATAAAAAAAATAGTTTTAAAAGTTAAAAAAAAAAGTTGGCCACACCCACTCAGTCATATTACCCCCCCCACACACACACCAAGCCACACCCACAGAACCGGTAGTAGCAAATTTTACATTTCACCACTGCCAAGGTCTCTTCCAACTCTGTTGTTCTATATTCTATTTCCGAGCAACCGAGTTTCGGGCTGAAAATGGAACAGGTAAAGCTTTCCCTATTCACCTGTATTGCAAGGCTCCAGTCTCTGGGCAGCCCCTAACTTCCCCCTCGACCAGGTGGGTCTGACCCCCTTCCCCGCCAAACTGCCCTTCTTAGGGGGTGGGGGGAATCTGGAAACCCCCCCCCCAAACACCCTGCCCTTCCCTGCCAAGGGCGCCCTCTGCAGTTTGAAGAGAGGGAGGAACTCAGGATTCGGGGGATATGGGGGGGAATCACCCCCGTTTCCTTGGGGTGGGAGGAGGGGGGCCTGGATGGAGACCCCCCCCCCATTTTTTCACTGAGCAGAGAGGGTGCAGCCCTTCCCATCCGCCGCCAACAGAGGGCAGCGCAGGCTCGCGATTCTAATCCTGCGCTTAGAGCCGCCGCCCCCTCCCCTTCATCCTCCCCCCCTCCCGCACTTCATTATCCTTATTCCCCCATCCCCAAGAAACGCCTGTCCCCCCCACCCCACTCCTCCCTTCCCCTCCCCATCCCTTCCCCAATGTGCGTAACTCGCAATCCTTTCTTTCCCATGGAAAGAGAGGGGGAGGAGCCTGTGTGTGTCCCCCCCCCTCCTCTTTTTTTTGGGGGGTGGGGGTTCCCGCAGCTGTTCTCCCCCTGCGCCCCCCACCCTCCTTTCTCCAGGTCCTGGGATTGCCCCTCCATCCATCCATCCATCCATCCAAAGCCCTTGAAAGTCTTGATGTGTCGGTCATCCCTGCTGCGGCTCCGCAGGTTCTGCTCCGTGCAAGCGATGGAGATTTGGTCCATCGGTCGGGGGGTCTCTTGAGTCGTCGCAGCATCTGCTGGCCCGGATCAGACCCCTCCGGTCGTTCTCCCACCCCCACCCCCATCTCCCACCCCCAGCTTGTCTTGTCTTTCCCCCTCCCCCCCCACTGTGGGCGGAGCCGGGATGCAAATGAGGCTGGTCGGAGGCGCAGCGCGGGCGGGGAGGGGGGGCGCCCGGCATCCCGAAGCGCGCGCGGCGGCTGCCAGGGCTCCGTCCCGTGGCGCCCCGCCGGCAGCCTGCCAGAGCCCCGAGCCGGGTTAGCTTGCCCTGCTTGGACGCTCCTTCCACGGCTCCGGAGCGACCTTCCCGGAGCCAGCCATGCAAATCTCCATCGCTTGCACGGAGCAGAACCTGCGGAGCCGCAGCAGCGATGACCGACTCTGCGGGGGCGGCGGGCGGGCGGGGACGGCGGCGGGGGGCGGGGGTCCCGGCCAGGGGAACAACGGTGCTTTCCAGCCCCCGGCCAAGGGGTCCCGGCTGGCGGGGGTCGGCCGGACGGCCGGGCAGACCCTACCCCACCAGCTCGCCTTCCTCCTGCGGGAATCCACCGGGCGAGCCACTGGCATGAACTATCGGTAAGCGGGCTTCTCGGGTTGCGGGGGAAGGAATCATCTCTCCCAAGGGGTTGCCGGACTACAAAGCCCATCGGCCGCGCAGGATTTGGCCAGCGGCCGGTGACGCTGAAGGCTTGGAGTCTGTGCTTGGGAGGAGGGGCTCATTACGGTGGGGGGGAGGGTCGAGCTGTAATGAGCCCACCCCTCCCCAAGGGATGCCGGACTACAAAGCCCATCGGCCGCGCAGGATTTGGCCAGCGGCCGGTGACGCTGAAGGTTTGGAGTCTGTGCTTGGGGGGGGCTCATTACGGTGGAGGGGAGGGTCGAGCTGTAATGAGCCCACCCCTCCCCAAGAGATGCCGGACTACAAAGTCCATCGGCCGCGCAGGATTTGACCAGCGGCTGGTGACGCTGAAGGTTTGGAGTCTGTGCTTGTGGGGGGGCTCATTAGGGTGGGGGGGAGGGTCGAGCTGTAATGAGCCCACCCCTCCCCAAGGGATGCCGGACTACAAAGCCCATCGTCCACGCAGGATTTGACCAGTGGCCGGTGATGCTGAAGGTTTGGCGTCTGCGCTTGGGGGAGGGGGGCTGAGGGTTGTTTAGGGCGGGGGGGAGGAAGGATCGCCCTGGGGAACACCCCTCCCCAAGGGGATACAGGACTACAAAGCCCATTGGCCGCAACAACTTGACGAGCGGCCAGTGATGCTGAAGGTTGGAGTCTGTGCTTGTGAGGGACGGGGTGGTGGTGGTGCTGATTAGGGTGGGCGGGAAACACCCCCCTCCCCAAGGGGATGCCGGACTACATATCCCATCGGCCGTACAGGACTAGCCGAGCTGGCCGGTGGTGCTGAACATTGCACGGATTAAGGTGGATTAAGGTGCAGGGGGAGGCAGGAGCAGATTGCAGGTAAGAAAATTGATCTGGGCGGGATGGGGGGAGAGAAATGAGGGTGGGGGGGTGGGAGTGTGCCGAAGGGTCCCTCCCTCCCTCCCCAAGGGGATGCCGGACTACAGATCCCATCGGCCGCTGAGTGCCTGCCAAACTGACAGTCTATATAATCAGCCTCTTAAGGAGGGGAAGGGAGCCGCGTTGCGCCAGTCCCCAGGGATGCCCGACTACAAATCCCATCAGCCACACAGTCTGAAGATTACAGTCTAAAGGGTTTTTTTTGGGGGGGGGTCCCATTGGCTGCTGGGACGGAGGTAGGCAGGGAGATGAGTTGCGGTGTGTTGCGTTCCAGGCCACTGGATTTCTGGGACACTTTGACAGTAGGGAAAGGCCGGGGGGGGGTTGTGTGTCCCCCTCCTTGCCAGAGAGTGGGGGGGACGAGGAAGGAAAATCGTGCCAAGCCCCCCACCACCAAAAAACCCCCACATTCCTCCCCGATTGCCCCCCAATCTTTCCGTTTCCAAAAAACCCATTCCGACCTCCTGCTTCATTAAAGTTAGATGCGGGGAATTTTTGAACCTGAAAGTTAATTGTCTCGTTCCAAGAAGGCAAAGGGGAAAAAAAAAATTGGGGTTCTTGCAGATGGGGGGCACGGGAGGGTGGGGGGAAGAATGATCCAAGACTTTGGGGTTCCCCTGTAAAAAGAGAAGGGGCTGTGAGTGGTGGAAAAAAAACCCTACACATTCCCCTAAAGAGATGTGACTTGGACAGCCGGTGGGAAAAAAACCCCACTTTCTCCCACCTGGCTCAGGTGTGAAATCCAGATGTGCTGGATTGCCGCTCTCCCCTGCCCTGTGCAAGAGGTAGCAAAATGTGTGTGTAAAAGAGTCCCAAGTTTGCTCCACTAGTAGGCCCCCAGATTTCCACTGCGTGCCCCAAAGAATATTTTATAACGGAAGCTTTGCGGGCTGCAAAACTCCTGCCTTTGTGGCGAGATTGTGTCCTTGTGGTGTTGTGTTGTGTTTGCAAGAGGTGCAAATGGGGTGAGGAAGAGGAGGAGGAGGAGAGGCGCTTGGCATGCAGGGGGGGGGGAAGAGGAGGGGTAGTGATGGGCACCTCTGAAAGGATTAAGAGGCAGGTGGCATCGTGCCAAGAGAACAGAAGGTAAAGGTCCCAACGGGAATCAGGCTTGGGGTTGGGGGGGGGGCTGGCCGACTGTGGGGCTGGCCACCAGCCCATCTGGGAGATCCAACTCCCTCGTGTCGTGCCCCCCCCCACCACAAATCAGATCCGTTGTCGGGAATCCAGCTAGCTTCCAAACCCACCATCCCAATTTGATCCTCATCGCTGCTAGGGTGCATCGGTTCCGGGAAGGCGGCCAGGCGGGCAGATTAAAAGCCGGGGTTGACAAACTTTCGACGTGGGTCACGTTGGCCTCTGGATTTGGGTGAGGGTTGGGAGGAGGGCAGGACCCACATCCAGCAGATGAAGGTCACTTAACGGAACGGCGAGATCCGACCGAGAGGTTGAGACTCGCTCAACGTCCTGCAAACACCCATCGCGTTTCTCTTAAAGACAGAAGAGGGAGGGAGGGACGGGAAAAAAAAAACGGGATTTAATGTCGGGGATGCGTGGCCCACATTTAAATCTCCAGCGGTGATCTGTGGCTTGATGTTGGTTTTTTTTTCCTCCCTGCTTTTCAGAGGATTAATATTCGTTGTGTATTATGGTAATAGGATATATATATATATAGGATTGGAGCGCGACGTCACTAAAAAAGAAATGAGAATAGCTGCCCACATGAAACCGGGATGGTTCGTGGCCTGTTTTCCTCCCAGCAATTAGAAGCAGGAGTGACTCGGTTTCGAAAGTGCCAGGCGCAAACCGGCATCTATTTTTAACTTTGTTATTGCTCAGAAGGGTGGCTCCCTAATAAAACAGGCGAGAGTCACTAAAGCAGGGGAGGAACACGACCCACAAGGAGCAGCCACAGCCTTTCGGGGTACGCTGGGAACTTGGGACGAGTGTCAGAAGTTTCTGAGTACCCGTAATATTCCTGGTTGGTCCATCCCCCCAAAGCAACAAACGAATGGAAATGCAGCTTGCTCATCCCTTGTGGGGGTTCGGCCTGGATTTCTCCTCTAAATATGTTGGACTACAACTCCCAGCATGCTGGGCAGCACCAGAACAACGTTGCATGCTGTATGGAGGGCGGCACTCTGTCCTTAAAAGAAAGCGGACGTGAAACACAATTGTTGTGTTGGTGGAGGAAACCTCGCTCAGGGACCTTGTACAGGTAGTCCTCGACGTACGGCCGTTTGTTTAGTGACCGTTGAAAGTTACGACGGCACTGGAAAAAGGGACTTGTGACTGTTTTTCACACTTAGGACAGTTGTGGGGCATTCCCATTGTCACGTGGATCAAAATTCAGACGCTTGGCCGTTGACTCGTATTTATGATCGTTGCAGCGTCCCGGGGGGGGTGTCACGCGATCCCCTTTTGCGACCTTCTGACGAGCAACATCCATGGGGACGCCGGATTCATTTAACGACCGTGTCACTAGCGTAACAACCGCCGTGATTCACTTAACCAATGAAAGGCCAAGAAAGGCCGTTAAAAAATGGGGTCTGGATTCACTGAACAAACGACTCGCTTAGCAACAGAAATTGGGGGGAGTTCAATTGTGGTCGTAAGTCGAGAACTACCCGTAAGGGCATGTGCGAATGATCTTGGAGGGGACAGGAAGAGCTGCAGACAAGGCAAGAGGCAGCTGAGAGGCAATTGAGCCCACGGAAAGAATGAGGACATGGGAAGTAGCCAGTGGGTGGGATTCAGCCGGTTCTGTCCGGTTCGGGCAAATCGGTGGCGGCGACTCCAGTAGGACCCACCCACCCGCCTGGACATAATGCCGTCCTATTTCACCACATTTTGGAGGCTGTGCACATGCGCGGAAGGCTCCCGCACGAGCAAAGAACATATACAGAAGGCTGATCAGGCACGGAAGATGGCGCGTGTGAGCGAAGCGAGTGAGCGGACACACGCGCTCTCACATTTCCGAACCGGTAGGGAATGTAAGTGAATCCCACCTCTGGAAGAAGCTTCTCGGAAGACACTCTCCCTAGTTTCTTGGACTGTAAAGGGGGGGAGAGAGATGCAATTCACGGATGCAATACGGCAATTCACTTGCGCGTGCCGTCTGCACACGAGTGAGATGTCAAACAACAGCAGTTGTTTACACATTCATGCAGCACCCAAAACACAGCGATATAGGATGGGTTTGCGCCCCCACCCGCAGGTCGCCAGTACCAGTTCGCCTGAACCGGTCCGACCTGGCTGAATACCACCTCTGATTTATACCCTCTCTTGGGCTTTGAACTTGCTTCCTGTTCCTGTGAAAGAAACGTATCCTGATTGGTTGTCAGACTCCCAGGGGGCCATGCAAGGGGCAACTTTGTAGGTTGTCTTGAGTCCCAGGCTCGGTTGAATCCCGCTGGGTGATGTAATTTTCCCAGGTGCCATGTGATGAGATGGGTAGAGGGCTAATCCTATTATGTCCTGAGGTTGAAGGTCCTTTGTGTTGTAGATAAACTGGCCCAGTCTTTTGTCCTGTAGATAGGATGGCCCAGTCTTTCTGGGGCTATTAAGAAAGTCCAGTTGCCTCTTGGGACAACTGTGACCTGGAGGACTGAGAATTTCCATAGACATTTTCCCGTCACTTTCCTTCTGAGGGCTCAGCTGCCTCTTATCTTGCTTCTTCCGCATCTGTTCTTCCTGCCTCCCAAGGCCATTTCCACAGACCCTGACAGACCACCGTTGCCATCCCCAGTGCCAAAGGCTTAACTGAAAGTTGCGCCCACCCCCCACCCCAATTTCACTTTCCCGTTTCTTCCCATTGCAGGAACCTCGGGAAGTCTGGTCTGCGTGTCTCCTGTCTGGGCCTCGGTGAGTTCCGCAGCTTGAGAAACAATGAACTGGGTGGGCCTCGGTGGCGCAGAATCCTTCTGAAAGGTGGGAGGTCCCCTCAATTTTTTTGAAACTGTCTTGGGCGTGTTTGTCGTTTCCTCCTTCGCCAACCAGCTTCCAGCTCCACCACAGATAAGGTGTCAAAGAGACTGTAAGGTTTGTGGACTTCAACTCCCAGAATTCCCCAGTCAGCCACATAGGGTAACTTTCTTCACAGATGGTGGGAATGCAGTAAACGTCCTATATCTTGACTTCGGCAAAGTGGGAAAAAAAGAGCTGGCTGGGGAATTCTGGGAGTTGAAGTCCACAAATCTTAAATCAGGGTTCTCCGACCTTAGCCACTTTTAAGATTTGTGGACTTCAACTCCCAAAATTCCCCAGCCAGCCACATAGGGTAACTTTCTTCACAGATGGTGGGAATGCAGTAAATGTAATATATCTTGACTTCGGCAAAGTGGAAAAAAAGAGCTGGCTGGGGAATTCAGGGAGTTGAAGTCCACTGGTCTTAAATCAGGGCTCTCCGACCTTGGCCACTTCGTCTGGAATTCTATTGGGTCTCCTCTTGAGCAGAGGGTTGGACTAGAGGACCTCCAAGATCCCTTCCGACTCTTGTGATTCTGTTGCTTTCGGTTCTAGGCTAGGTTCTAGGTTCTTTCGATTAAGAGCAGCTTGGCAAATCTTTATTAGCAAGAGGGGGCGACCCACTCGATAATCCTATTTCAAAAGCCTGTTTTGCCTTGTAGGAACGTGGGTGACGTTTGGATCCCAGATCTCCGATGAGGTGAGTCTCAAACTTCCGCCCGCCTACCCATTTCATGACTGCAGTGGAAAGGTGGAATGGAGTAAAAGACAGGAAGAAGATCTGACCGTCAAGGACAGAGAAGAGGGTCTCAAGCCCCAGCCAAGAACATAACATGCAGATTTACAGATGAACAGAAGCAAGAGACCCTAATAGGAGACAACAACTCAGCTAAATCCTTCCCTCTTTCAGACAACCACAAAGCACATTCAGACATGCAAGATTCTTTAGCTATGATCATTTTTAAAAAATCCTGATTTATATGGATTGGGTGTTTTACTCTGGTCTACCTTGTTGGGCTCTTGCAGCAGTGAGATGCCCCGTTGCCCTACGAGCATCAGGGAGAATCTATTTCGATTCGGCAGAATTAAGAGCAATTAAAGTTTTGTAGGCTATAAACATCCTGAGGTCTTCTCTTCGCCCTTTGCTGAATTTCTTCTGGTTTTCCTAAAATGGGGTGCCAGAACTGGACACAATATCAGATCAGGTCAGCGTTTCTCAAAGTTGGCAGCTTTTAAGACAGGTGGACTTCAACTCCCAGAATTCCCCAGTCACCCATATAGTGTAACTTTCTTAAGAGATGGTGGGTATGCAGTAAACATAATATATCTTGACTTCGGCAAAGTGGAAAAAAAAAAGAGCGGGCTGGGGAATTCTGGGAGTTGAAGTCCCCAAGTCTTAAATCAGGGGGTCCCCAATCTTGACTACTTTTAAGACGGGTGGACTTCAACTCGCAGAATTCCCCAGTCACCCATATAGTGTAACTTTCTTAAGAGATGGTGGGTATGCAGTAAACATAATATATCTTGACTTCGGCAAAGTGAAAAAAAAAAAAAGAAATGGCTGGGGAATTCTGGGAGTTGAAGTCCACAAGTCTTAAATCAGGGGTCCCCAATCTTGACTATTTTTAAGACGGGTGGATTTCAACTCCCAGAATTCCCCAGCCAGCCATGTAGAGTAACTTTCTTAAGAGATGGTGGGTATGCAGTAAGTGTAATATATCTTGACTTCGGCAAAGTGAAAAAAAAAAAAGCTGGCTGGGGAATTCTGGGAGTTGAAGTCCACAAGTCTTAAATCAGGGGTCTCCAACATTGGCAACTTTAAGACTTGTGGACTTCGATTCCCAGAATTCCCCAGCCAGCCACGTAGGGTAACTTTCTTAATAGATGGTGGGTATGCAGTAAGTGTAATATATCTTGACTTTGGCAAAGTGAAAAAAAAAAAAAGAGCTGGCTGGGGAATTCTGGGAACTGAAGCCCACCCGTCTTAAAAGTTGCCATGGTTACTGACCTCCGTTGGGGAATTCTGGGAGTTGAAGTCCACCCATCTTAAAGTTGCTCGTTTTTTTGTGTTTTTTTTTTTTAAAAAGAGGTCTAGATTGACCTCGGCTTCCTCTCCAAGTCTCAAAATTGAATAGACCCAACTCCCTAGCCCCCCCCCCACATAATTGTGTGTCCAAAGAGAGAGAGAAGTTCCTAAATCTTTTTTTTTTCCCCTCCTTCCTGAACTGTTACCAGGCAGGAGTTAACCGGTTGGTGACAGATTTTTCTATCTCTGCAAGAGAAGCTTTTTCTAGAATGGGGGGAGGAAGGGGGGAGAGTGAAGCCTCTCAGATTAAAAAAGCCCCCCTCCTCTTTTCTCGAAACCCCCTTCCCCCCCTTTTTTTCTGCTTCCAGGTGGCTGAAAACGTGCTCACCATCGCTTACGAAAACGGGGTCAACCTCTTCGACACAGCCGAAGTCTACGCTTCTGGCAAGTAGGTTGGGCTGTTGCTCCCTTGTTCTTTCTTGGGGTTGGGGAGGGGGGGAAAGAAAATGGGGGGGGGGACGGGGAACGGACAGGATCCCGAGGCTTTGCCGACTGAGCTGCAGCTGCGTCACTTGGGCCGGGGAAGAAATTCAACCGGTGTAGATTCTCTCCCTTCGGGCGTTTGAATTGGGAGATTGGATGGCGTACGAGGGCGGTAAGACGGTGTGGCTTCTCACCTGGCAAGATGGACTAGGGGGTTGGACTAGAGGACCTCTGAGGCCCGTGATGGGGAACCTATGGCACGCAGAGCCATGTTGCCTGGCACGCCAGCTCAGCTCCGTCAGCTGATTTTCGGCCCTTTTGGGCCCACTAGAAGAGGGCCCGGGGATGGTGGTGGAAGGCCCGTTTTTCTTTCTCCTTGGCTCCAGATCCTCTCTATGCATCTGGGGAGGGCGCAAACAGCCTTCCCCACCCCCTCGGAGGCCCGAAACGGCCCGTTTCCCAACTTCCGGCCTCCGAAGGGATGGGGAAGGCTGTTTTTGCCCTCCCCAGATGCATAGAAAGGATCTGGAGCCAGGTGAGAAAGATAAACGGGCTTACCGGGCCATTGCGTGCCAGGAGTTGGGGGGGGGAAGGAGGGTCACGCTTGCATGTGCGTGGCGGGGCACATAGAATTATGGGTGTGGGCACACGCCTGCGCAAATCTCCCTCGCCTCCCCCCTTCCTGGCGCGCGATGGCAAAAAGGTTAGCCATTGCCAAGTTCCCTTAACTCTTGTCGGCATGGCCAAGGGGGCACCTCAACCACAGCCCCCCCCCCACAAGGCGTTGTGGGCGCCACCCCAACCCTGAGCCAACCCCTCCCTTCCTTCTGTGCCTGGCCTGCCGGCTCCTCCCAAGCATATAAATCGAATAATCGAAATAAAAAGATAAAAAGCTTCCAACTCCCCCGTGGCTATTTTCTGCGTTCGGGGAGATCTATCAAATAGTCCCACCGCGCACGGATGTGGGGGGGGGAAATGCTTTTATTATGCTCAGGAGCCCTCTTGTGCACTATGCATGAAAAAAAAAGCGCTTTTTCCATGCTCAGAAACCCTCTTGGCCGCTTTGCAGGGAGAAAAGGTGCTTTTTCCATGCTCTGAAGGTGCTTTTTCCCACCCATCCCATGCTCAGAGGCCCCCTTCTCTTGAAGGACTCTGTCCTAATGCAGATGGTTTAATCCCTGCTGGAACCTTCCGTCTTTCCACGAGACCAGCCGCCTTCCGTTTTTTGTTTTTTTTTTTCCCCCCTTGCATGTCACTTCGTAAGTCGAGCATTGGCTGGGAGCGTTTCCCTCTAAACTGTGGCCAATTTCAGAGTCGGTGACACGATTCTGTCATTCCGGATTTGGGGATCGGTCCAAACGAAGTGTGTGTGTGTGTGTGGGTGAGTGTGAGTGAAAAGGAGAGAGAGAGAAAGAGGGAGGGAGAGAGAGACAGAAAGAAAGAGAGGAAGAGAAAAAGAGAGGAAGAGAAAGAGAGAGAGAAAAAGAGAAGAGAGAGAGAAAGAGAAAGGGAGAAAAGGAAAGAGAGAGAGAAAGAAGAGAGAAAGAGTGAAAGAGAAAGAGGGAGAGGGAGAAAAGAGAAAGAAAAAGAAAGAGAAAGAGAAAGAGGAAGAAAGAGAGAACGAGAGAGAGAGAAAGAGAGAGAAAGAAAGAGAGAGAGGAAAAAAGAGAAAGTGAGAGAGAAAGAGAGAAAGAGGAAGAAAGAGAGAGAACGAGAGAGAGAAAGAGAGAATGAGAGAGAAAGAAAGAGAGAGGGGAAAAAAGAGAAAGTGAGAGAGAGAAAGAAAGAAAGGGAGAAAATGAAAAAGATAGATAGAAGAGGGAAGGAAAGAGGGAAAGAGAGAAAGAGAAAGAGAGAGAAAAGAGAGAAAGAGAGAGAAAGAGAGAGAGAAAGAGGAAGCGAGAGAGAAAGAAAATGACAGAGCGAAAAAGAGGGAGAGAGGAAAAAAGAAAGAAAAGGAGAGAAAGAAAGAAAGAAAGAAAAAGAGAGAAAGAAAGAGAGAAAAGAGAGAAAAAGAGGAAGAAAGAGAGAGAACAAAAGAGAGAGAAAGAAAGAAAGAGAAAGAAAAGATATATAATATATGTATGTATGTATGTATGTACGTACGTACATACATACATACATACATACATACATACATACATACACTCCCAAAGGATGATGGAAAACTTAGAAAGGTTGATTCAGGTGGAGCTGAATCCCGTCAACGACAACCAGACAGACGGGGCCTTTGCACAAATCGTAGCGCACAGGGCACACACACACACACACACACACACACACACACAGTTGTGCACTCTCTCTCGCACACACACCAATGCACGGACGGGCGATCGGTCAGCCGGAAGGCTTCTTACGGGGTTGCCATTTCAGCTGCTTAGCAATGGCTGCAAAGCTGTCCACGTTGTAAGAGGAGAGTTGTGTTCCTTTGCAATGCTAACACAACAAACAAACAACAACAACAACAACAACAACAAAAATCAGGATCCTGGCAGCAGCTTTGCACAAAGGCTTCTGTCCTGGTAGTCAGCAAAGGAGCTTCCATGTTCCTCCTCCTCACGACTAAGGGAATTGCAAGAGTCGGAAGGGACCTCGGAGGTCATCTAGTCCAACCCCCTGCTTAGGAAGGAGCCATTATTACGGAGCGTGTAATTCTTGGGGGGGGGTGAGAAGAGAGAAATTCTGTACAGCTTCCTCCTTTTTCTCACCCCACTGGAAACCACACGCCGTTTCCCAACACAGCGGCCGATCAAGGAAGGGAGGCCTCCAAGCGATTTTCTTACAGCCCCGAGAAGCTCCCTGCCCTCCGCAGAGGAAGGGGGGAAAGAGGGGAGGACGGAAAGGGGGAGGAGGACGAGGGAGGGAGCTGATGCAAGATTTCTGCCTTTTAATAAGATTTATTAATTGGAGAGACTCCTGATTCTCCTTCCTTCCTTCCTTCCTTTTTCCTTTCTTCCTCTTTCCTTCTCTCCTTCTCTCCCTCCCTCCTTCTCATGATCATCCCTGTTTTATTCCTTCCTTCCTTTCCCTCCTCTCCCTCCCTCCTTCCCTCCTTCTCTTTCTCTTTTCTCTTTCCCTTTCTTCCTTCCTTCCTTTTTCCTTCTCTCCCTCCTTCCCTCCTTCTCATGATCATCCCTGTTTTATTCCTTCCTTCCTTTCCCTCCTCTCCCTCCCTCCTTCTCTTTTCTTTCTTTCCCTTTCTCTTCCTTCCCTCCCTTCCTTTCTTCCTTCCTTCCTTCCTTTTTCCTTCTCTCCCTCCTTCCCTCCTTCTCATGATCATCCCTGTTTTATTCCTTCCTTCCTTTCCCTCCTCTCCCTCCCTCATTATCATCCGTTTTTCCTTCCTCCCTCCCTCTCTCCTTCTCCTCCCCTTCTCTACCCTCCCTCCCTTCCTTCTCTCTCTCCCTCCCTCATGATCATCCATTTTATTCCTTCCTTCCTTCCTTCCCTTCCCCCGCTCTCCCTCCCTTCCTTTCCCCCCTCTCCCTCCCTCCTTATTATCATCCTTTTTTCCTTCCTTCCTTCCTTCCTCCCTCCGTCCCTTGGTCCCACTCTCCCTCCTTTCCCTCCCCTCTTCTCTCCCCTCCCTCCCTCCCATTCTTTTTCCCTCTCCCTCTTTCCCTCCTTCTCTCTCTTTTCTTTCTTTCCCTTTCTCTTCCCTCCCTCCCTTCCTTTCTTCCTTCCTTTTTGCTTCTTTCCCTCCTTCTCATGATCATCCCTTCCTTCCTTTCCCTCCTCTCCCTCCCTCATTATCATCCGTTTTTCCTTCCTTTCTTCCTCCCTCCCTCTCTCCTTTCCCTCCCCTCTTGTCTCCCCTCCCTCCCATCCTTTTTCCCTCTCTCACGCCTTCCCTCTTTCTCATGATTATGCCTGCTTTTCCTTCCTTCCTTCCTTCCCTTTTCTATTTCCTTTCCTTCTTTCTTTCCTCTTTTCCATATCCTTCCGTCCACCTTTTTTCTCTTCCATTCTTTTTTTTTTCCAGAGCAGAAAAAACCTTGGGAAACATCTTGAAGAGCAAAGGATGGAGGTAAGGTGCCCCCACTCGGTCCCTGCTGGCAGGTGGCACCAAGGATGCCCCCCAACCCAGATTGGCATCTGGGTCCTTTCCTGGAAGGGCGGAGAGGGTGAGAGTGGGTGGGGCTGTGAGGTCATCGAAGGGGGCGGAGTCACAGCACCTGGATCTGGACTCCAGTTCGACTCCATTTCACGACCTTTCTCGTCACCGTGGTTAAGTGAATCGCCGCGGTTGTTAAGCGAGTCACGCGGTTGTTAAGTGAACCCGGCTTCCCCGGGGACTTGGCTTGGCGGAAGGTCGCAAAAGGGGATGACCCAGGGACGCTGCCACCGTCATAAGTGTGAGTCCGTTGCCGAGCGTCTTGAGTTTTGATCACGGGCATTTGACCACCCTGGGGATACGGCGACGGTCGTAAGTGTGAAAAAAAACCGGTCATACGTCTCTTTTCTCAGTGACGGAACGTCGGACGGTCGCTAAATGAAACGTCGTAAGTCGAGGACTGCCTGTATTTCTCGCCGTAGGGTTTTGAGGGCCTCCGTCTGCTCACTTTTTTTTCTCTTTTGACTTCTTTTGCAGGCGTTCCAGTTACGTGGTTACCACCAAAATTTACTGGGGAGGCCAGTAAGTGCCCCGAGGGAGGCTTGGGAGGAAATGGGGGGCTCAGCTGGGCAGTGGGACCCCCACCCCACCCCCGTCTCCCAGACCTGCTTGTCTGCAGAAAAATCAGATTTTCCCCCCCTTCAGTGCTGTCTTTTCCAAAGGGTGTCTTCCGATGGCATTGGACTACAAGGCCCATCCTCCCCTGACAAGTGGTAGCTGGGGGTGGGTGGGAGGGAGGAAGGCCCCTGCATGTGAATAAGGCTGTCTTTTTTATTGTGGCCTTGTGGAAAACAGGAACGGAGCCCCCCCACCCCCGCGGTATTTTTCTAGGGGACCCCCTCAAAACATCTACCTGCCCCTTGGGGATTTGGGGGGGGGCAGCTGGGCCTTGGGTGTGAATCTTTAACCTCTTTCCCCCCCCCCCTTTTCTTCAAAGGGCTGAGACGGAAAGGGGCTTATCACGGAAACACATCATTGAGGGTGAGAAGGAGGGAGGGGGCTGGGGATGGGATGGGATGGGAGATGAGTCTCAAGGGAGGGGGGAGGGGGCAATTCATGGAAAGGGAGGGAGGGAGGAAGAGAGAGAAGAAGAAGAGAGGGAGAGAGAAGCAAAATAGAAGGAAGGGAGGAAGGAAGGAAGGAAGAAGAAAAATAGATGAGGGAGGGAAGGAGAAGAAAAATAGAAGAGAAGAAAGAAGGAAGGAAGGAAGGAGAAAAATAGATAAGAGGAAAGGTGGAGGGAGGGAGAAGAGAAATAGGAGAGGAAGGAAAGAAGGAGAAAAATAGATAAGAGGAAGGGGGAGGGAGGGAGAAGAGAAATAGAAGGGAGAAGAAAGAAGGAAGGAAGGAAGGAGAAAAATAGATAAGAGGAAGGGGGAGGGAGGGAGAAGAGAAATAGGAGAGGAAGGAAGGAAGGAAGGAAGGAAGGAAGGAAGGAAGGAAGGAAGGAAGGAAGGAAGGAGAAAAATAGATAAGAAGAAGGGGGAGGGAGGGAGAAGAGAAATAGAAGGGAGAGGAAGGAAGGAAGAAAGAAGGAAGGAAGGAAGGAAGGAGAAAAAATAGATGAGGAAGGGTGGAGGGAGGGAGGGAGAAGAGAAATAGGAGCGGAAGGAAGGAAGGAGAAAAATAGATAAGAGGGAGGGAAGGAGAAGAAAAATGGAAGGGAGAAGAAAGAAAGAAGGAAGGAAGAAGAAAAATAGATAAGAGAAAAGGTGGAGGGAGGGAGAAGAGAAATGGGAGAGGAAGGAAGGAAGGAAGGAAGGAAGGAAGGAAGGAAGGAAGGAAGGAAGGAAGGAAGGAAGGAAAGAGAAAAATAGATAAGAGGAAGGGGGAGGGAGGGAGAAGAGAAATAGGAGAGGAAGGAAGGAAGGAGATAAACAGATAAGAGGGAGGGAAGGAGAAGAAAAATAGAAGGGAGAAGAAAGAAGGAAGGAAGGAAAAAAATAGATAAGAGGAAGAGTGGAAGGAGAGAGAAAAGAAATAGGAGAGAAAGGAAGGAAGGGTGGATGGAAGGGATGGATGGATGAACAGATGAAAGGAAGGAGGGATGGATGGAAAGAAGGATGAATAGAAGGATGGATTAAGGGGCAAAAGAGTGGATGGATGGATGGATGGACGGAAGAGCCAATGGATAGAGGGGAGGATGGATTACAATCTCCGCAGTCCCGGATGGTGACCCCCAGCTCCCATCATCCCCAGCCCTCCCACTTTGGCGCTTGCAATTCCAACCTTTCTCCTCCCTCCCTCCTTCCATTTCCCAGGGCTGAAAGGGTCCCTGCAGAGGCTTCAGCTGGGCTACGTCGACATCGTCTTTGCCAACCGGATGGATGCCAACAGCCCCATGGAAGGTGGGTGGCTTCTAACCTTCTCTTCTCCCCCTCCCCACATTGAACTTTGGGGGGGGTCAGGATTCAGGAACCCCCACTTTCCCAGCCTTCCCATTTTGAGTCAGGGCTCTGCCTCCGTTTACCCTGGACAAAATGCCTTTTTTTTATCACCTGCCGGGATTATCCCACAATTTTTAAAAAAACAACATTTAATTATTGTCTCCCATATTCCAGAACCACATTTTGCAGGAGGGGAGTTGAAAACTACCCAGAGTGTGGCAGCCATTTTGACTTTTTTGACCTCACGCTGTCGCTCTGTCCTTACGACGCTGCTTTCGTTCCGGAGGGGGGGGAAAAAAACATGCGGAAAAGAAATAAGAAATAGGAAAAGCCAAGAACTGCCCAGGAAGAAAGAAAGAAGAAAGGGAAAAGGGGGCTAGATCGGGGACTTATGACCGGTCCTCGCACTTACGACGGTCCCCGTGGCCATGTCGTCAAAATTCATAGATACGCAGCTGGTATCTACGACAGGTCATGCAACCGCCATTTATATTATGACCTTCTGGCCGGAGGCTAGATTTGCTGAGCGGAAATGTCGGATTCGCTTCACAACCGTCCCCGACTCGCTTAACGACCATCAGGAAAATGGTCGTAAAACCAGACGTGACTTCCTTAACAACCGCAGTTTGCCTCTGCTCTCGCGGAGACGTCCTTCCTTAGTGAAGCCGACGGCCTCTGTTCCCCCCCCCATTTTTTTTTCTAGGGAGGGGGTGCAGGGGAGGGGGTGACACCCCCCAGCCCCAAATTTTGGTATCTAGTCAACCAGGCTTGGCTTTGCAAACTCCAGCCCGTCTCACTGGTTCTCTCCTTGCTGCAGAGGGCGACCTGAATTTCCGAGTATTCTTGCTGGAAGGTACTATATGAGCCCCCCTCCCCAATTTCCTGCTCCCCCTCTTGTCTCTTGCACCCCGAACCTCTCAAGCCTTTAGAAAAAGGGGAAGGGGGGAACGAACAAAAAACAGGTGTATAATACATCAGTCTTTCTCAACCGCTCTGCCCCTTTAAGACGGGTGGACTTCAGCTCCCAGAATTCATAGCCCTGCTGGGGAATTCTGGGAGTTGAAGTCCACCCGTCTTAAAGGGGCCCCGAGGCTAATGAACCAACAAATTTGCAGGTGCTTTTAAATCTGCATTTTTTTTTCTTCCTTCCCAAGAGCGAATGGCATTTGGGGGTGGGAAACATTGTGGGTCCCCAATTCAGTGAGGAGGGAGACCCCCAAATTCTAGGAAGGGCTCTTTGGGTGGAGGTGGGGTCTTTTGGGTCGCCTCTCGATGGGGATTTCCCCCCACAGCTTTTCAGTAGAAAACGGTTAAGTTCAATGGGTCGGATTTCAATGTATTTGTTTTACATTCCAGGCAGGAATTTTAAAAAGTGCCCTATTTCTATTTTTTTAAAAAAATTATTATTTATTGGTCTGCTGTCTGAACTCATGCTGATTATAGGGTAGCTGGAAGGAATAGAATAGAATAGAATAGAATAGAATAGAATAGAATAGAATAGAATAGAATAGAATAGAATAGATAATAAAATATAGAATTAGAAAAGAATAAAATATAGAATTTCGAATAGAATAGATAATAAAATATAGAATTAGAAAAGAATAAAATATAGAATAGAATAGATAATAGAATAGATAATAGAATTTTATTGAATTGAACAGAATATAGAATTTAGAATAGAATAGATAATAAAATATAGAACTAGAATAGATAATAAAATATAGAATTAGAAAAGAATAAAATATAGAATTAGAAAAGAATAAAATATAGAATTTAGAATAGAATAGAAGAATCGAATAGAATAGATAATAGAATAGAATAGATAATTGAATTGAATTGAATTGAATTGAACAGAATATAGAATTTAGAATAGAACAGATAATAAAATATAGAATTAGAAAAGAATAAAATATAGAATTTAGAATAGAATAGAAGAATAGAATAGAATAGAATAGAATAGATAATAGTATTGAATAGAATAGATAATAGAATTGAATTGAATTGAACAGAATATAGAATTTAAAATAGAATAGAATAGATAATAAAATATAGAATTAGAAAAGAATAAAATATAGAATTTAGAATAGAATAGAATAATAGAATAGAATAGAATAGATAATAGAATAGAATTGAATTGAATTGAACAGAATATAGAATTTAGAATAGAATAGATAATAAAATATAGAATTTAGAATAGAACAGATAATAAAATATAGAATTAGAAAAGAATAAAATATAGAATACAATAATAGACTAAAATAGAATAGCAACAGAAACAGAAACAGAATCAATTAGAATTGGAATAGAAATAGAATAGAATAGAACAGAAGAGTTGGAAGGGGTCTTGGAGATCTTCTAGTCCAACCCCGTAAACCATTTCAGACAAACGGTTATCCAATCTCTTCTTAAAAACTTCCAGTGTTTGGGGAAGACTCTCATTCTGTAATTAGGGGCTTTAGGGTGCAGTCAAAAAAGTCAAAATGGCCGACGTGAGTGCGACCAAACCTGTTCCCGTTTCACGGGCTTCGCTGTTACGACCGTCCCTTTCCAGACAAAGGCTGTGGGGTGGAGGGCCCTTTCGAATCGGGGAAATGTGGGGTGGGGTGAGGGGGTTCTCCCTAGACCAAGATGGGGCAGGGACCGTAGTACAAAGCCTGCTTTTTTAAAACCACAAGTAGTCCTCGACTTAATAACAGTTTGTTTAGTGACCGTTGGAAGTTACAACGGCACTGACAAAAAGCAACTTAGGGCCGTTTTTCACACTTACGACCATGGCAGAATCCCTCCATGGTCACGTGATCAAAATCCGCGACCTTCTGACAAGCAAAGCCAATGGGGAAAGCCAGATTCATTTAACGACCGTGTGACTCACTTAACTGCAGGGATTCGCTTAACGACGGTGGCAAAAAAAAGGTCGTAAAAGGGGGCAACACTCTCTTCACACCTAGCAGTGAAACTTTCCAAGGACTACTGGAAATAATTTGCGTTGCTTTTAAAACAATCACAGAAAAAGGAAAAAAAAAAAAAGCCAAAAGGACCGAAAGGTGAAGATGCGATACTTATCATAAAATATAAAATAAATCAGAAGGGCTTAAAAAACAAGGGAAAAAGTACGACCACCATTGAGCCCAAAATTTTCGTTGCTAAGTGAGAAATTCGTTAAGTGAGTTCTGCCCCATTTCACGACCTTTTTTTTGGCCACGTTTGTTAATGAATCTCTTCCGTTGTTAAGTGAGTAACCCGGTTGTTAAGTGACTCGGCCTTTCCCAAATGACTTTGCTGGTCAGAAGGTCACGTGACTCTGGGAGACTGCAACCGTCGTAAATGTGAAGCAGGTGTCAAGCCTCCGAATGTAAATCACATGTCCATGGAGATGCGGCAATGGTCATAATGTGAAAAACGGTCATACGTCACGTTTTCCCGTGCTCTTGTAACGGTCATTAAATGAACTGTTGTAAGTCGAGGACTGCTTGTCGTAGGATCTGGGATCCGGCTTGAGAGGTCTGTCCTGCCTCTTGTCTTGAACCCAGGACTTCTCTTTGCTGTCCATAATAGCCTCCTAGCTGTAGCCAGCTGTATTTTCTCACCCCTTAATTCACTGTTTCTCAACCTTAGCCCCTTTAAGACGGGTGGACTTCAACTCCCAGAATTCCCCAGTCAGCCATATAAGGTAACTTTCTTCATAGATGGTGGGTATGCACTAAACGTAATATATCTTTGACTTCAGCAAAGTGAAAAAAAAAAAAAGCTGGCTGGGGAATTCTGGGAGTTGAAGTCCACAAGTCTTAAATCAGGGGCCTTGGCCCCTTTAAGATGGGTGGACTTCAACTCCCAGAATTCCCCAGTCAGTCACGTAGGGTAACCTTCTTAATAGACGGAGGGTATGCAGTAAATGTAATATATCTTGACTTCGGCAAAGTGGGGGGTAAAAAAGAGCTGGCTGAGGAATTCTGGGAGTTGAAGTCTTAAATCAGGGGTCTCTAACCTTGGCAACTTTAAGACCGGTGGACTTCAACACCCAGAATCCCCCAGCCAGCTCTTTCTCCCCTCCCCCCCCACTTTACTGAAGTCAAGATATATTATGCTTACTGCATACCCTCCATCTATTAAGAAAGTTACTCTACGTGGCTGCCTGGGGAATTCTGGGAGTTGAAGTCCACAAGTCTTAAATAAGGGGTCTCCCGCCTTGGTCACTTTAAGATGGGTGGACTTCAACTCCCAGAATTCCCCAGGCAGCCACATAGGGTAACTTTCTTAATAGATGGAGGGTATGCAGTAAGCGTAATATATCTTGAGTTCAGTAAAGTGGGGGGGGGAAGAGCTGGCTGGGGAATTCTGGGTGTTGAAGTCCACCGCTCTTAAAGTTGCCAAGGTTAGAGACCCCTGATTTAAGACTTCAACTCCCAGAATTCCCCAGCCAGCTTTTTCCCCCCAATTTGCTGAAGTCAAGATATATTACATTTACTGCATACCCACCGTCTATTAAGAAAGTTACTCTACACGCCTGGCTGGGGAATTCTGGGAGTTGAAGTCCACCCGTCTTAAACGGGTCAAGAATGACAAACCTTCCCTTACCCTTCTGTGTAGGAAGCAGACGTGCGTAGTGTGTAGTTGCAAGCTTTGTGCTCCCCACACCCCCCCACATCTGAAGTTGTGTGTGGCTTGTGTTTCCAACGACAACCCGAGACTCCGGTTTAGCTGCTTTTTAATCATTTCAGCCACTGTTTCAATTAATCCAGAAATCCTGATCGCAAAAACGTCATTCTGCCTGGAAAGTATCTTATTGTGAAATAAGTACAGTTACTCCTCCACTTACAACAGGTCACTTAGTGACCGTTCCAAGTTATGACTGCACTGAAAAAAGGAGCCTTTTTCGCGGTTACTTACAACCTGTCCAGCATCTCCACGATGTGATCAAAATTCAGACGCTTGGCATCCGATTCACATTTATGACGGTCGCAGTGTCCCGGAGTAACACAGTCCCCTTTTGCGACCAACATCAATAGGGAAACCAGAGTCACCTAACAAGCGTGTGGCAACTATAGTGATTAACCGCTGTGGAAAGAACTGTCGCAAAATTCGCTTAAGAAATGTTTGACTTAGCGACGAAAAATATTGGGTTCCACTTGTGGGTCGTAAATCGAGGACTACCTGAAATAAGTCAAAAATAAGTAAAATACCCTGTTGTATTTTAGGGTTAAAATCAAGCTATGAGGAGTTGAAAGAGTTGGCAGCTTTATAGGGTGTTTTTCAGGGGTGAAATGCTCCCGGTTCGGACCGGATCGCCCGATCCGGTAGCGATGGAGACGGGTGGTTCGGAGAACCGGTAGCAAAAATCCCTGCTCCCCCCCAATTGCCCAGCTGAGCCGCGCGATCATCAGAGGCTTTTTAAAAAAAATTTAAAAGCATTTTTTCTACAACCTCTTTGGCCGAAAAAATGCTTTTAAAAGTTTAAAAAAAAAAAGCCTCTGATGATTAGGCAAGTCAGCTGGAATTGTCAGAGGCTTTTTTAAATAGCGGACTGACATTTTGCAATGTTCTTTGCAAAGATTTCCTTTAATGTATTTCACACTTCCTCTTCCGCTTTCTTGATTTTTCTTAAGGAAAAATGATTTTTTAAAAAGTGGCGATTATTTTCTTTATGAAAAGTGATTTTAAAAAACAACAACAACAACAAATACCTCCAGCCTTTTTTTCATTAGGTGGTGCTAAATTGAAAATATAAGGTGGCAATGGACTCGTGCATTCATGCAATAAACTCAGGTGTGTGCGTATGTGGTTTTTTTTTTTTTTTTTTTTTTTGTCCAAACTGTGGTTTGTTGAATCAACCCCAACATTTGGGTTCATTCACCAAAACAAGTCCTGTTGATGCATAAATACGTTGCCTGCAGGGACTTTCTAACAGAAAATCTTGGACAAAGATTTCCCAATTTCCCAGAGTTTGCTAAAAGTAGAGATGTCCGCGAAATTGCTCGGAAACGTAAAGATGGATTTGTGATTGCGATTGCTATCTTGACTTGGATCCCCTCCTGAATGTTAACATTCAGGCTGTAGATTTCGAAGCAGCCACTTAAATCGGGGTCTTTTTAAAGCAACTTGAAAGTTCCTGGGAGTTGAAGTCCGCCCATCTTCAAGTGACCAAGTTTGAAAGGGAAAAAAAAAAAAAACACTTGTCTTTTCCAACTTCTGGATTGGAGGAGATGGGGGACTACAACTCCCAAGAGGCTCGGCGTCAGGGGGACTCCTGGGAATTGGAGTCCAGTCATCTCGAAGTGGCTCTGTTGGGGAAAGCTCTTAAAACTCCTCTCTGCGTGTCAGGATGGGATTCCCGCCAGGTGTTGTGGCTCCGTTACCGGAGCCTGTGTCATCGGCAGGAGAGGACTCCGAGAGTGAAGGGGAGGAGTTGGCAAGGCCTCCCTCTCCAGGAGCCTCCTCTCTGGCAAGGCCTTCGGTGTCCGCCGAAGGGCAAGAGATAGGGCCGGGGCCAAGCACGTCCACGCAGCCACAGGTGGACAGTGATGAGGGTAATGAGTCTTGGCTGGATCCACGCCAGCGTCGCAGAGATAAGCGCGCGCAACAGAAGAAAAGGCGTGCCCGAGATTAGGCTGACCACTGGACCACACCCCACAGGATATAAAAGGGAGCGTGGTGGCCAGTCAAACCTTGTGACGAACAAAGCTGAAAGCTTCCACGCCATTCTGCATTGCCGGACTTTTTGCTATAGACTTTGCTGGATTATCTCTGGACTTGACTGACTCCGTAATTATTGAGCTGTTTCTTTTGATGTACCAGAAGTGGGGAGAAGTTATCTCTCCTCTTCGTAAGTAATAAACTCTTGGCAGGCAGCCACTAGGTTGTTGCCAAGTTCCGTTATCATAAGGAAAAGGATTTTGCCGGCTGGTTTGGTCTTTAACTCTTGAACGTCTGTTGGTGTATGTGCGTGTGGTTGGGGACAGAACACCAGGTTCTGAAGCCGAAGCAGAACAAGATGGACCTTCTAAAAAGACATTCAACCTATTTTTTTCCAAAGCACCAGAAAGCAGGACAAGAAACGACGGATGGAAATTAACGAAAGAGAGAACCAACCTAGAACTAAGGAGACATTTCCTGACAGGGGGAACAATTAGCCGGTGGAACTGCCTGCCTCCAGAACTATGACATTCTGTTCAGATGAACGTCCGCATCAAGCGGCTTGCCTTCGTTCCCTTTTTTTCCTCCCCTGGCCTGTTTTTCGGAGTACGAAAGACTCCCCGTCTTCGAAATGCGAGGGGAAAGATAACTTTAGTGCTGATCCCTCATTATATTTTCCTTCTTCCCGCCAGAGATCGTCCGAGCCATGACTTACGTGATCAATCAAGGCATGGCCATGTACTGGGGGACTTCTCGCTGGAGCGCCATGGAGATTATGGTAAATTCTGATGGGTTTTTTTTTTTGTTGGGAGTGGTTCCTCTCTTTTTTCATTTTCCCACTCTCTTCTTCCTTTCCCCTCTTTCTTCTCCGCAACGTAGGAAGCCTACTCGGTAGCTCGGCAGTTCAACCTCATCCCTCCCGTCTGCGAACAGGCGGAATATCATATGTTCCAGAGAGAAAAGGTGGAAACTCAGCTTCCGGAGTTGTATCACAAGATAGGTATGAAGGAAGGAGGAAGAAGGGATTGGGGAAGAGGAGGAGGAGGAGGAGGAGGAGGAGTGGGTCTCAGGGAGAGAGCCCTTCTCCTCCCCCTATTTTCCCCTCCTGCATTATAAGGTTTTTCCTTGTCCTCCTCTCCATCTATTCCAGTGTTTCTCAACCTTGGAAGCTTGAAGATGGGTGAACTTCAACTCCCAGAATCCCCCAGCCAGCGCTGCTGGCTGGGGGATTCTGGGAGTTGAAGTCTACCCATCTTCAAGCTATCAAGGTTGAGAAACACTGATCTGTTCATTGCAACCCTGCTTTGACCTAGATCAGTTGGCAACTTGTGGACTTCAACTCCCAGAATTCCCCAGTCAGCCACATAGGGTAACTTCCTTTTTTTTCTTTTTTCTTTTTTAATAAATGTTTTATTTTTATTTCTCATAAGCATATTTAAGTGTACAGTCTCTTATCCATCATTCATCATTCATCTTTTCACTTTCATTTCTGTTTGTTCGGGGCTGCTCTTTTACCATTTCCTCTTCTTTCGTTTTACCGCAACCTTTCCTCTTCTCCTTCCCTCCTCTTCCTCCTTCTGTCCCTTTCTACTTTCTTCATTCCTCCTCTCCTCTCCTCCCATCCCCTTCCCCCACTCCTCTCTTCTTCCTCCCTTTCTAACCCTCTCTCCTACTCCTTTCCCCTCTCTTTTCTGCCTCTCCTTTTCCCTCTCTTCTATCCCTCTCTCTCCTTTCCTCTCTTCTCCCCTGCTTCCCTCTCTCTATTCCTCTCTCCTTTCCCTTTCTTTTGTTGTATCCATTTTCAATTTAATTTAATACTTACCTGGCAGGGGAGATAATTTGATCATGTAGGATAACTTTCTTAATAGATGGTGGGTATGCAGTCAGCGTAATATATCTTGACTTCAGCAAAGTGGGGGGAAAAAGAGCTGGCTGGGGAATTCTGGGAGTTGAAGTCCACAAGTCTTAAATCAGGGAGTCTCCAACCTTGGCAACTTGAAGACTTGTGGACTTCAACTCCCAGAATTCTCCAGCCAGCCACGTAGGGTAACTTTCTTAATAGATGGTGGGTATGCAGTAAGCGTAATATATCTTGATTTCATTTAGCAAAGTGGGGGGAAAAAGAGCTGGCTGAGGAATTCTGGGAGTTGAAGTCCAACCATCTTAAAGTTGAGTTGGGAAACGTTGACCTAAATGAACACAAGAAGAGTCCAGTTGTGTTTTCATGGGTTTTCCTACCTAAGAGACAAACCATGATTCCTAAACACAGCACACTGCAGAAGTGAAGGTGGCTTATTTTAGCCCAAGGTTAGTGGGCTAAGCCCCTTCAAGTGACTGACCGACTGATGCTTGAAGGATCTGGAGGCCCCTTGCTGTAGGGTCATAGTAAGCTTTTGAGGGAAGGCTGTGAGTGATACCTGAAGATTTAGTGAGAGCAGATCCATCCTGACCCCACCTGCCCCATTTACCTTCTTCAGGTGTAGGAGCTATAACTTGGTCTCCACTGGCGTGTGGACTCATCACGGGAAAATATGAAGAACACGTGCCGGAGAACTGCCGGGCAGCCATGAAGGTAGGATCCTGACCATTCTTGACCGCCAAAATACAGCACAATCTCTTCCAGTTGGGTTTCTCAAGTCTTCCTTGAAAGCTCAGAGTCTCCTTCGCTAAGAATTTTTGGGGACTGAAGGTGGTCTTCTACCGTTAGGTGTGGAGGTCTCCCAGATTCTCCTGGTCAGCAGGGCCAAAGCTGAGAATCCGGGAGGTGAACCCATAATAACCTCTGGAATTGGCTGAGGATGGGTCCTTCTGCCTTCAAATGATGATGATGATGATGATGATAGTGTGATATCCGTTCATTCGTGTCCGGCTTTTGGTGATTCTGTGGGCCAGGTCTCTCCCCATCTTCCTCTCGGGACTTTTATTGTTTCGTCGAAGTATAAAATGCAAAGGAAAATAAAACATAGGAAACGAGGGGAAGGAAACAGAGAGAGGGAAGGAAAATATGAGTGACAAAGGGGGAAAGAGAAAAAAAAACACATTGATTTCCAACTCTTTTTATCACAGTAGGACAACATAAGAACCTCAACTTTTTACTTTTACACATTAGTTTACTTTTACACATTTTACACATTAGTGTATCGCTAGCCATTTCTACAACTGCCCTGCCGGAAATTCTACAATTCTACAATTTCCTGCCCTTTTCTACAATTTCCTGCCCTTTGGAACGAACTGCCCCCCGGAAATACGCACAATCTCTGACCTCCGAGTTTTTCGCTGCGCCCTCAAGACCCTGCTCTTCCGACAGGCAGGGCTATCTTTGTAAAGGAGTTTTAAATTCGGAGTTTTTAAATTTTGGGGGGTTTTCACGAATCTCGGCCGTAAATGTAATAATTTCAATAATTTTTAAATTTAATTGGGATTTGTATTGTGTTTTTTTACTTGGCTGTGCACCGCCCCGAGTCCTTCAGGAGAGGGGCGGTATAGAAATAAAATTATCTATCTATCTATCTATCTATCTATCATCTATCTATCTATCTATCTATCTATCTACAACAACAAATATATATATAATATATCTAACATATATCTAATCGGCAAAACCAAAGTTTTGTTTTGTTTTTAATTTTTTTACCAACATGCCAAACAATGCGTGGCATCTGAGTGTCGTGCATTCTAATACAAATAAAACTAGTAAAATTAATCATAGTTATTATGTTCAATCAACTTACATATTTCTAATAATGATACACCATTATAATAAGTTGCAGTCTGTCATTGTTCAATTATTCCACGTTTTCTCTTACGGTTACATTTATTTTGATCAGAAGGGAATAGAGAGATGGTTTTACTCCAAACGGATGCTCGGTGGCTGGGCTGAGGTTTACGCCCTGCTGTTCCACAAGACCCCCTCCGTGATGGTCATCTTGGCCCTCTCCTCCTCTTTCAGGGGTACCAGTGGCTGAAGGAGAAGCTGCAGAGCGAAGACGGGAAGAAGCAGCAAAGCAAAGTGAAAGCGCTGCAGCCCATCGCCGAATGCCTGGGCTGCACCGTGGCGCAGCTGGCCATTGGTGAGGACGCTGGAGGGGGGGTGGGTGCATGCGTGCATGTCTCTGCGCGCCTGTCTTTTTGTAACTGTAAGTGTTCTGTCCCCGTCCCACACACGCACCCCCACAGACGGCCCGGAGTTAATAAGCCACACGACAAAACTCTTTGAAGATAAAGCTGGCAGCAACCCAGCAGCTAGCTGCCAATTCAGACTTTACTCACACAAAACAAAGATTAGACTGCAAGCATTCCGATAAAACAAGCAGAGTTTCAACAATATAAGGATTAATCCAAAGGCAGTCCGATAAAGCAGGCAAAGTCCAGTAACGCAGAGATCATGGATTATTTCTAGTTTTTGCTCGTCACAAACTGAACCGGCCACCGCACCCACATTTATACCCTGTGGGGTGTGGTCCAGTGACTCAGCTAATCTCTGGCACGCCTTCCCCTCTGCTGCGCACACTTCTCCCTCCGCCTCTGCTGAGGGTCCAGCCAGCACTTATCTCCTTCGTCGCTGTCCACCTGTGGCTGCAGGGACGTGCTTGGCTCTGAGCCTATCTTTTGGCCTTCGGTGTCCTCCGGAGGCATTGCCAGAGAGGAGGGTCCTGGAGAGGGAGGCCTTGCCAACTCCTCTCCCTCACTCTCAGAGTCTGCATCTGTCGATAGCCCAGGCTCAGGCAACAGTAAGATCCCATAGTTTACCTGAGTCACCGAGGTGCCAAAGATAGCGAGGCTCATGAAGAGGCGTGAAAAAGTAACAGCCCTTATTTGTTCTCGTGCTCCTAGGCAGTCCCCTTCTCTGGCCCCGTTTATCTATGGAGCAGGATGTTCCCAGGTAACTGTTTTGCTCTACCGCCAAGGATGTGCCTAGCTCTGAAGCAAATAACAGAAGCGAGAAACCAGATAGCAAAAGATACCATTCTTAACAAGCGAGGGTGGCAGAATTAATTCCTAATAAATAATTCCTAACCGCGGTGTTGTCCCCAATTCGGGTCTGAGCCTGGTGCCGAAGCCAATGATGGACGCCAGACACGAGGTGCAGGTTTTCTGATTGCTTTTGATTGGGGGTAGCTGTCCCTATTCCTAAACCTTGGCTAATGAATACCTCAGGAGTTATCTAATACACATTTAATTGGCTGCAGGCCATCTGTATTCCTAATTTTTAGCTGAGGCCTGCAAGTTGTCTGAATCTTGTTACTTTTATCAGCTTTCTAACTACCCAGAATTGTTACAAGATTTACACGTTCACATTTCCTGTAGATAAACATTCTTTGTTCTTGCCAGACACACTCTGCAATTACAGGCTTCCTGATTTACTTTCAAGTGTGTATCATGACCTGGTTTTATTTTAGCATACAGCCCATCAGCACGAGCAGCTTTTAACAGGAGCCAATAGCAAAGGTTAGATTGAGTCGTGGCACTGTGTCCTTTCATAACGACACCCCAAGGCAGGCGTCATCCCTCTCTGTCGGGGAATTCAGGCAAGGCCTTCTCTGTGGGGCTCCCACCTATGGGGAACGGGGCCCAGACCCAGCTTTTTCAGGGTAGCCACATGGTCCCCAGGTGAAACGTTCTCCAAGCAACGTGTTAATATCTTTCAAAACTGTTTCGAAGGGGTGCACAACTGCAGGCAACCCAATCGGTTATCTTGCGCGGCCATTTTTATTGTTGTGTTTCGCAGCGGGTGTTTGTTGCGTAGGGATTCTTTTGCACGGAGTTGCGGGCGCTCCAACACCAGAGGTTTTTAAGAAACTGTTGTCTCCCCCATCCCTCAAGAAGGTTCTGATCCGAAGATGTCTGCCTGAGTTTTCGCAAAGCTCAGCGGAGCTTCGCTATTTCCCAGCCTGTGTCACCGCGACGCTTCCAGTTTCCCATTTTTTTTGGGACAGCAGAATGAAAAACCCAGTCCCAGAGGTGAATGAGCAGCTCTTTGCAGCTCCTTAAACCACAGGTCTCTTTTGGGGGTGGGGGATTGTGCCAGGGGGTGTATTTAGGGCTTGGCGTGCTCCGAAGACCTTTTCCCTTGAAACTGAAGGTGTTGCACAGCTCTGGTGTAGAATAGTCACAATTACAGAAATAATAATAAACCTAAGAAAGCGAAAGGGAGACAGATGGTTCAAGGAGAGAAGAATCAACAGCTTATCAGATAGAAGTTGGGATGATGTTTCTAAATTGCTGGGTTGGTGGCAGCTGGTGGACTATTGGGATGGGGGACCATTAGGAAATCTCAGGGTGATGGGCTAGACCAGAAATTTGGGGCGGGGGGGGAAATCCAGTGCTGGGTTTCAAAAATTTTTGCTACCGGTTTGGTGGGCGTGGCTAGATAGTAGGTGTCAGGTTTCGATGTCGTCTCAAATAAAATAAATTGCATTTCCAAACAAACAGTCTTTGATGAAATCTTTCATTTATTAAGCACGACAATCTGTCCCCGATTGTGGCGTAGCCAACACTGACTTCCTGACCCCAAACCTTCCCTTTCCATTCCCCAATTCTCTGCGTCTCATTGGCCATCTTCCAAATCACTCTCCCCATATCTACTATTTCAGCTCCCAGGAATGTCCCCCCTCCCATCTCATCTCCTAGGGGACATTATCTTCAGGGAAAATAAGTAGGTGAGAAGTCAACCGTCCTCTTGCCAGCTACCCCCTCTTCTCCTTCTTATGTCAGCACTAGAGTAAATGCAGGTTGAAGTGCTGACAGAAGGGCCATGTGACTGAGTGGGTGTGGCCAATTTGACACCCACTCAGTCACATGACCCACCCACCCCACCTAGCCATGCCCACAGGAAAAGGTAGGAAATTTTTTGGAATTTCCACCTATCTGTCCCCACCCTCCCTTTGCCAGTCACCCCTGTTTCCCCTCCTTTAGCGGCCCCGGCCCTACCCCGCTTCCTTCCCCACCACCGCCTCTTTGTTCGGGCTGCTTACCTTCCGTGGTGGCTGGTCCAGAGTCCAGAAGGCAAGCTGACCGGAGTTTTTGGCAGCCCCCAGCCAGCCGCTGCTGCTGGAAAGCTTTGCAACTGCGGTGGCTGGCTGCGGGCTGCCAAAAAGTATCGGCGGAAAAAGCTTCTGCCATCACAGCCATGTTCTTCGCGCATGCGCATCCCATTGGACTTGCAAGGCAATGGGATGCGTGTGCGCGAAGAACATGGCGGCGACGAACATGGCGGCCAGGACAAGCGAGCGGTGAACGGGGAACCGGTTTGGGGACACGGCCAGCCGACCATCACTATCGGTTCGGCGACCTTGGCCAAATTTCTGTCAACGGTTTGCATGAACCGGTGCGAACCGGCTGAATACCACCTCTGAGGGAATCCCAAAACTGGTAGTAGCAAGCTACTTCCTTGCTGTTACCTAGCGAGCCCCACATCCATGTCGTTCCCTAATGATTTTGGCTGTTCTTGAAAAGCTAAGGAGAAATTTCCTGACAGGGAGAACAATTAACCAGTGGAACTGCCTGCCTCCCGAAGTTGCGGAGACGCTCCGTCACTGGAAAGAACATCAGAGACGAGTGAAGGTGTGAACAGATGCGATTATATCACGAAATATATATAATTATTTTTGGCTTCTGAAGCTTTAGCTGTGACCTTTTTTGGGGGTTGAGAAATCAGCGCAGCCCCCCCCTCCGGAGCAGATTCACAGCAAGGAGGGACCTGCAGAAAACGGTCTCCGAACGCACCAGAGATGATCACACTCACACCTACACACAAGGCACCAATTTTAGAAGATGCTAAACTTGTTCCTTTCTGACCTATTTCGGGGGAATCCTCTTTTCCCAACAGCCTGGTGTCTTCGCTCGGAAGGGGTCAGCTCCGTGCTTCTGGGGGTCTCTAGCGCCGAGCAGCTCATCGAGAACCTGGGATCCATTCAGGTGAGGAGGAAGAGGAGGACTGTGGGATCCTTAGTGCTCTCTGAGCTTGGTAGGTTTTTTTTTTTGAAGACCTTTCATGACCCAACTAGGGAACGTAATCAGTGCTAGAAGGGATGGGGGGTTGTGGAGATGAGGAGGAGGAGGAGGAGGACTGTGTGGTCCTTGGTGCTCTCTGAGCTTGGTGGTTTTCTTGCAAACATTTCATGACCGAACTAGCTAATATCATCAGTGCTAGAAGGAAGTGGGGTTTGTAAAGAGGAGGAGGAGGAGGAGGAGGAGGAGGAGGACTGTGAAGTCCTTGGTGCTCTCTGAGCTGTTTTCTTGCAGGCGTTTCATGACCCAAGTAGGGTACGTCATCAGTGTTAGAAGGGAGTGGGGTTTGTCAAAAGGAGGAGGAGGAGGAAGAGGAGGAGGAGGAGAACTGTGGGGTCCTTGGTGCTCTCTGAGCTTGGTAGTTTTTTTGCAGACGTTTCCTGACCCAGCTAGGTAACACTATCAGTGCTAGGAGGGAGTGGAGTTTGTGGAGATGGGAAGGGGAAGAGGAGGAGGCCAGGGATCTGTCGATCAATCCCTCAGTGGGAGAGGGGGGCTGCGTTTAACCCCGTAAAGGTGGAGGCTATGGGTGAGGGCCGCCTTTCTCTCTCCCCACTCCTCCCGCTATCTGTGTTATAAATTCACCTGAAGATTTTTTTTCCCCACCAAGCAAGGTGGTTCGAATGAAGACAGGTAAAAAAGCTGGGAGAACCCCCCCCCAGCTTCCAACCATCCATGGAGCCCCCCCCTCCAAGCCCCCCCAAACAACAGAGAAGTTCAAGCATAAGGGGGCTGCCCACCTGCCCTTCCTATAAAATTATAAATAATAAAATAAAATTATTATTATTATTCCTCCAAAGGTGTCCTATTTTTAAGAAGGCTTGTCATTTTGCAAATGGGGAGGGGGGAAAATGCACCAATTTTTTTCATGCTGACCCCCCCCCCTCTCTTTCTCCTCCGACAGGTCCTCACCCAACTGACTCCTCAAGTCACCCAGGAAATCGACGCAGTCCTGGGGAACAAACCCAACGCCAAGAAGGAGTCCCGGGCGTAGTACGGCTGCCGTGGACACCCCCCCCACCGGACTTGCCTCCTTCCTGCTCCTCCGTGGACCCCTGTGTCCCGTGTGTGTCGTCCCGCGCCCGCCCGCCTGCCCGCCACCCACCAGCTGCTGCCTTCGACAAAGGCGGGAGTGGGCCGAGAGGAGCCGCTTTGCGCATGAACCAAATATCCGTATTCTTCCAAGACAGGTGAAGCGGAAAGCTTCATCCTGGCTCTCCGGGGAGGCCTGCTTACAGTCTCGAGTTCAAATCTACGGCATGAGCAATCTCGCGCTTTGGTAGGGCTGACCACCTACCCACCCACCCCCAACCGCCTTGGCCTGGCTGGGCCGGTGCCCGGGGTGCTGCGACCCCTTTCTGTACAGGGGAGGGTCTGGCTTCCTCCAAAGGGGTTGTCGGAAGTGTGGGGGGGAACAAGCTAGAGAAATAAGCACAATTTTGGTCTAAGAGGACCTCCATCCGTCTGGGGTGTAAGATAACCTCGATTGACCTGCAACCCACTGTCCCTCGCGTGGGATCCCCTACGCCCCCATTTCTCTCGTTTCCGTGGCTTTGTGGCACGCGGCGAGCTGCTTTCCCTGATCGGGGGTCTCCTTTCGGGATATGCCGGAGGGGGGGACGGGGAGAATGGATCCCGGAGGCCGTAGTCCCAACGCGCGTCTGAAAGGCGCCAGCTCAAGGCACCACAAAACCGTCCCAATTTTGCAATACAAATCCGGGGTGAACACCAGCATTGTCGTAAGAGAGGCATTGCCCCAGGGTTAGATTGGCCTAAATCAGGACGAAAAATCCCGCACACGGTGGAAGAAAAACAGACACCCCAATTTAATTTTTTTCTGAGTTTGCCTTTTTTTTCTGATCAGTATTTTTTTGGGGGGGGGTCTTCCTGGTTCTTGGTCAGTCACGACCTGCTGGCTTGCGGCCCGATCTCAGAAGCCAAAGGGTTCCGGCTTGAGAAAGGTTTGGGGATGGGAGACCACCAGGTATCTCAAGGCAGGGGAAAGCCGTCCCCCAGAAGAAAAGGGACAAGGGACTTCCGTCTGGTTGTCAGGACTTGAAGGACGTCCCTGTCTCCGGGTTCTGGGAGTTGAGGTTTCACCCGTCGGAAAGCGGCCAGCTTGGGAAACTGAGCTGGTTCGTGACGGAGGGATTGGGATTCCCTCTGCCGGCATCGGCAGGAAAGGAAAATTGGCTCTCCTGCGGCAGGGATCGGTTGGGAGGGAAGAGAGTTTCTCCCTTCCTCCTGGGATGCACGTTCCCCCCCCCCAAGGGCTCCTGTGGGTCAGGAGGACTCCTAAGGGTGGGGAAATGAGTTCTGGTTCTCAGCTCCTCAGCCTTCCTTCCTTCCTTCCTTTCCTCCCTCCCTCCCTCCATTCCCTTACTCCTTTCCTTCCTTCCTATTTCTTTCCCTCCCTCCCTTACTCATTCCTTTCTTCCTTCCTTCCTTCCATCCTATTTCTTTTAACCTCTCTTGTCCTTTCTGTTCCTCTCTCCTTCCTTCCTTCCTTCCTTCCCTCCTTCCCTCCCTCCATTCCCTTACTCCTTTCCTTCCTTCCTATTTCTTTCCCTCCCTCCCTTACTCATTCCTTTCTTCCTTTCTTCCTTCCTTCCATCCTATTTCTTTTAACCCCTCTTGTCCTTTCTGTTCCTCTCTCCTTCCTTCCTTCCTTCCTTCCAGACGTTTCATTACCCAAACTAGGAAACATCCTCAGTTGATCAGCACTAGCACTGATGATGATACCTACTTTGGTCATGAAATGTGTACAAGAAAAGAACCAAGCTCAGAGAGCACCAAGGATTCCTCATTTCAACTCTGAGCTACAAATATACTCCTTTATTGGTATTTCCTGCCCCTTCCTTCCCCTTATCCTTTCCTTCCTTCCTTCTTTCCTTCCCTTCCTCTTGTCTATTTCTCCTCCCTCCCTCCATTATTGGTATTTCCTGTCCCTTTCATTTCCTTCCTTCCTTCCTTCCTTCCTTCCTTCCTTCCTTCCTCTTATCTATTTCTCTTCCCTCTCTTCCTTCATCCCTCCCTCCCTTCCATCCATCCCATCCATCTTTCCTTCCTTCCTTTCCTTCCTCTTTATTTCTCCTCCCTCCCTCCATATTGGTATTTCCTGTCCCTTTCATTTTTTTCCTTCCTTCCTTCAATCCTTCCTTCCTTCCTTCCTCTTATCTATTTCTCTTCCCTCCCTTCCTTCATCCCTCCCTCCCTCCCTTCCATCCATCCCATCCATCTTTCCTTCCTTCTTTTCTTCCTTCCTTCTTTCCTTCCTTTCCTTCCTCTTGTCTATTTCTCCTCCCTCCATTATTGGTATTTCCTGTTCCTTTCATTTTTTTCCTTCCTTCCTTCCTTCCTTCCTTCCTTCCTTCCTTCCTTCCTTCCTCTTATCTATTTCTCTTCCCTCCCTTCCTTCATCCCTCCCTCCCTCCCTCCCATCCATCCCATCCATCTTTCTTTCTTTCCTTCCTTCCTTCCTCTTATCTATCTCTCTCTTCCCTCCCTTTCTTCCTCTCCCTTTTCCACCCACCTCCAATCTATTCCTAAGGAATGAGCCATCTCTTTTAAAAGCAATAATAAAAGTGCCCCTCGGGGTCAAGGGTCACGTGGGGCGAAAGGAAGGACAGCTCCCGCAGTTCCCCACCCTGCCCCACTGCTTCGCTTGGGGAACCCCCTCCCTCCTTTTCGCACTTCTCATTGCTTTGGGTCCAAATGCCTTGCGCTGGCTGTGAAATTTACTCTAGAGTAGCCTCTTCCCTGGGTCTCTGCGGAGGGCAGCCACGGGGTTGGGCATCTGCTGGTCAGAATGGAGGCAACGGTGGGCTTTCTCACAAAAAAAAACACGCCCCCCCCCCAATCCCCTTTTGCATGCAAACAAGATGCTTCTTGGTTAAAATTTCATGTGGAGTCTTGCATTTGGGTAGGTTTTCTGTCCGGGACGTGACTCTGGCACAGCCATATTGCACCAGAAATTTTTTAAAAAGCAGATTTTTTTCCTTAACTTTGGTCACGTTAAGATACGTGGACTTCAACTCCCAGAATTCCCCAGGCCAGCCACGTAGGGTAACTTTCTTCATAGATGGTGGGTATGCACTAAACGTAATATATCTTGACTTCAGTAAAGTGGGGGGGGAAAAGAAAGAGCTGGCTGGGGAATTCTGGGAGTTGAAGTCCACAAGTCTTAAATCAGGGGTCTCCCACCTTGGTTACTTTAAGACTTGTGGACTTCAACTCCCAGAATTCACCAGTCAGCCACATAGAATAACTTTCTTCATAGATGGTGGGTATGCAGTAAGCGTAATATATCTTCTTTTTTTTTTAAGTTTTTTTTTTTTTTTTTTAAACATGAAACATAAAATACATCTTTTTAGAGCAAGGATTTGATCCGGTATAAAGTAAATACAATTACTCACATTCCCTCAACCAATTTTGTTCCAAATTTTTATCCATTTACCTCTTTAAAAAAAAAAAAGAAAGAAAGAAAAAGTAAAGAAAAACAATCTTATTCTAAACATTTAGATTTTAAACATTCTACTATGTCACCCTAAATTCTAAACAATTATTTCCAAATAGACATCATTCCAAATCTTTGTCATTTTAACAATCAATATTTCATATATATTCCTCATTTCTAAGACCCATTACATCGAGTTTGTACCTCTTTTAAATGACAACTAATATCCATAATCTTAACAAAGAATATTTTCCTCCTCTCTTAAGCGTAATATATCTTGACTTCAGCAAAGGGGGGGGGGAGAACTGGCTGGGGAATTCTGGGAGTTGAAGTCCACAGGTCTTAAATCAGGAGTCTCCCACCTCAGTCACTTTAAGATTTGTGGACTTCAACTCCCAGAATTCCCCAGGCCAGCTACGTAGGGTAACTTTCTTCATAGATGGTGGGTATGCACTAAGCGTAATATATCTTGACTTCAGCAAAGTGGGGGGAGAAAAAAAAGAGCTGGCTGGGGAATTCTGGGAGTTGAAGTCCACGAGTCTTAAAGCGACAAGGTTCGAAAAATCCTGGGATTCAACTTGGTCTGCAGAGAAACCTTCATTCTTAGTCTCCGAAATCTTCAGTCTAGTTTGCATGCAAACCCCAACCGTTTTCCAGGTGAGTCCCATCACACCTGCTTCCCGAGCCACTTCTGCTCCTCTTTTCTCGCCCCCACCCCCCCACCCCCAGATTGTGGTGGCTGGCCGCCCTTAGCAAGACCGCTCCCCGTTTTCTGCAGCGTTTACCTTTTTGATAACCTAGGAAGAGTTTCAGGAGGTAGCTCGGCGTAGAGCTATTAAAATTGGGGGGTGGGACGGAGACCAGCACCAGTAGCATTTCTTTCTACCTATAAAACACAGACAGACCCTTACCTGAGAAATGTGGCTGGCTTTGTTTTGGGGGGCGGGGGGGAAATGTATGTTTTTACAAAAAAAAAAAGTTTTAAAAGAACTTTTAAAAGAATCTGATCCAGATTTGTACCTGCTGAAAAGCCAGGACAATGCATTTTTTTAACTGTTTTGAGGAGAGGGGATTTATTGGATTTCTTGAGCATAACGACAGAGGAGAAGGGAATAAAAGGGAATATATTATGTTTTCAGGGGACATAAATTCACTTATAGAACCAACCAACCGAAGCCCGATAAAAACGGAAGCACGTAATGGGGCTCCGGCGAGAAGGAAATGAAGAATTTTGAGGCTCGGGAGAAGAAAAAAGGGGTGTGTGAATATCTCTCCCGGCTGTCTATCGCGGTGGCCCAAATATGCTTTTTGGACTTCCTTTGTTTGTTTTTTTTCCTTGAAGACCTTTCGCTTCTCATCCAAGAAGCTTCTTCGGTTCTGGTTCAATGACGGAGGACGGAAGGATTTATATTCCTTGCAGTCCTCTGGTTGTTAGTACTCCCTCTGGGAGTTGTTGAGGCCACTTGGAGGTTTATATTATCTCGGCCTTCAGGGTCGCCCTCTTCCATTTTCAATTGGGGGGAGGGATATGACACACACACCCCCATCTCCTGTTTACAACACAGCAGTTCCAAGAAGGTTGACTAGAATAGAGCTGGAAGGGACCTTGGAGGTCTTCTAGTCCAGCCCCCTCTACTATTTCAGATAACTGACTGTCTAGTCTCTTCTTAAAAACTTCCAGTGATGAAGCACCTACGACTTCTGGTGGCAAGCTGTTCCGCTGGTTAATTGTCCTCCCTGTTAGGAACTTTCTCCTTAATTCCAGGTTGCTTCTCTCCATGATTGGTTTCCAACCGTTGCTTCTTCTCCTGCCTTCAGGGGCTTTGGAGAATAAATTGAGCCCCCTCTCTTCTTTGGGGCAGCCCCTCAAATATTGGAAGACTGCTATCATGTCTCCCCTAGTCCTTCTTTTCATTAAACTAGACATATCCAACCATTTGCACTACTCAGGGGACCCTGAGGACACAGATAAACCTCCAAGCGGCCTCGACGACCCTCAATAAGAGTCCTCAAGGACCAGACGACTGCGAGGACTATAAATCCTTCCATCCTCCGCCATTCAGTCGGAACCGAGGAAGCTTCTCGGGGGAGAAGCGAAATGTCTTCAAGGAAAAACATAGTCCAGTTGCCCCCTTTGAAAAAGCACTTTCTCTCAAAAGTTAAAAGTTAGCCAGGAAGTAACCAAGCTTGTAATGAGTGAAAAGCATGACGATGGGAAGAGGGGGGGAAATAAAAGAGAAGTCAGTCATCCATCTTCCTCCTCCTCCTCTTCTTCTTCTTCCCTCAAGCCAAACAGCCGCCTTCTCATTCCAGCTGCTTCTGCAACCTGGCCAACTCTACCTGTCTGGGCTGAAGCTTGGGGGTGGGTGGGTGATGGGCACCGTAGTCCAGGAGCTGAGTTAGGGAGGGCTCCGCCGCCATCCGCAGAGACCGCTTTTGAGGGAAGACATGCTTGATATCAATAGAATGGGCCCATCTAGCTAACTTCTAGTTTTTTGGGGTTTTTTTCTTCTTCTTCTGGATTGTCGGGGTGGGTGGGTGGGTGGGAAGATCTGAACTGTTGAAATAAACAGCAGACGACGAAACCAAATGCGGCTGGCCTGTGTGTTTGATATTCCTCGTTCTGGCGTCCCTTCTGAAGAGGCGGGGAAGCTGATTTAGCCGGGGGCTGTTCTCAAGTTCTTGGGATGAATTCAATGAGAGAGTTAGGCATGAAAGGAGGTTGGGTGACTTTGGATCAATCGCCAGGAGACTGGGAGTTCTAGTCCTGTTTTAGGCATGGAAAACGGCTGGGTGACTTTGGACCAATCGCCAGGAGACCGGGAGTTCCAGTCCTATTTTAGGCATGGAAGACGGCTGGGTGACTTTGGACCAATCGCCAGGAGACCGGGAGTTCTAGTCCTATTTTAGGCATGGAAGACGGCTGGGTGACTTTGGACCAATCGCCAGGAGACCGGGAGTTCTAGTCCTATTTTAGGCATGGAAAACGGCTGGGTGACTTTGGACCAATCGCCAGGAGACCGGGAGTTCTAGTCCTATTTTAAGCATGGTAAACGGCTGGGTGACTTTGGACCAATCGCCAGGAGACCGGGAGTTCTAGTCCTATTTTAGGCATGGAAGACGGCTGGGTGACTTTGGACCAATCGCCAGGAGACCGGGAGTTCTAGTCCTATTTTAGGCATGGAAGACGGCTGGGTGACTTTGGACCAATCGCCAGGAGACCGGGAGTTCTAGTCCTATTTTAGGCATGGAAGACGGCTGGGTGACTTTGGACCAATCGCCAGGAGACCGGGAGTTCTAGTCCTATTTTAGGCATGGAAAACGGCTGGGTGACTTTGGACCAATCGCCAGGAGACCGGGAGTTCTAGTCCTATTTTAGGCATGGAAGACGGCTGGGTGACTTTGGACCAATCGCCAGGAGACTGGGAGTTCTAGTCCCACTGTAGGCATGGAAGGCGGCTGGGTGACTCTGGGCCAATCATCTGCAGCCTGGGAATTCTAGTCCTAATTTAGGCATGGAAGATGGCTGGGTGACCATCAGCCAGTCATTTGCTATCAACCCTAGGAAGTAGGCAATGGCAAGCCACTTTTTTTGGGGGGGGGGAAAAACCTTGCCAGCAAAGCTGCAAGGACCAGTTTTGTCCAGGCAATCTCTTAAGTATCAGACACAGCTGAGCAGACGAAAATAATCAGAAAAGAAAAAAGAGGGGAGGGAAAGGAAAGAAGGGAGGAGAGGAGAAGAGAAAGAAAAAGAGACAGAACAGAAAGGGAAGGGGAGAGGAGAAGAGAAGAGAAGAGAAGAGAAGAGAAGAGAAGAGAAGAGAAGGAGACCGAACGGGAAGGGAAGGGGAAGGAAAGGAAAAGAAAAGTAAAGAAAGGATAGGAAAGGGAAAGGAAAGGAAAGGAGAAAGGAAAGGGAAAGGAAAGGAGAAGGGAAAGGAAAGGAAAGAAGAGACGGGAAAGGGAAAGGGAAAGGCAAAGGAAAGGAGAAGGGAAAGGAAAGGAAAGGAAAGAAGAAAAGGAGGCAGAATGGGAAGGGAAGGAAAGGAAAGAGAAAGGAAAGGAGAAGGGAAAGGAAAGGAAAGGAGAAAGGAAAGGAGAAGGGAAAGGAAAGGAAAGGAGAAAGGAAAGGAAAGAAGAGACGGGAAAGGCAAAGGAAAGAAAAGGGAAAGGGAAAGGAAAGAAGAAAAGGAGACAGAATGGGAAGGGAAGGAAAGGGAAAGGCAAAGGAAAGGAGAAGGGAAAGGAAAGGAAAGGAGAAAGGAAAGGAGAAAGGAAAGAAAAGAAGACGGGAAAGGGAAAGGCAAAGGAAAGGGGAAAGGAAAGGAAAGGAGAAAGGAAAGGGAAAGGAAAGGAAAGAAGAAAAGGAGACAGAATGGGAAGGGAAGGAAAGGAAAGGGAAAGGAAAGGAGAAGGGAAAGGAAAGGAGAAGGGAAAGGAAAGGAAAAGAAAAGGAGACAGAATGGAAAGGAAAGGAAAGGAAAGGAAAGGAAAGGAGGAAAGGAAATACCGGACAAAGTGCAAATTGCCAGCTTCCAACGTGATCCTTAAAGCAGGAAGCTTCCAAGCCCTGCCTAGAGAAGGGATGCCAAAAATGAACATAAAAAGGATGGGGAACTGCAGGCTGGCAAATTCCTTGGAAGGCCTCCAAGTCTGCCCTGAAAAATGAGCCAAGCCAAAGCGCTTAGGAGCATCGGGACAAATTTAGCCTGTCCAGGTGATGCTGACTGTACCAAATTATTTCTGCCTTTTTCATAGGGCGGGTGAACACCCCCACCCCCCCACCCCCCACACTGTCTGCATTCACTGTCACTAACCAGATGAATACAGGGAGTCCTTGACTTACAACCATCCCTTTAGTGGCCGGACTTTGATCCCGTGATCACGGGGATGCGGCGACGGTCGTTAAGTGTGAAAAGCGGTCGTTTTTCACCCTTAACGACCTTTGGCGCACCTCCGTGGCCACGCGATCAAAATTCAGATCGAAATTTTGGCAGCGGGAGTCGTATTTATGACGGCTGCGGTGTCACGCCATCCCCTTTTGCGACGGTCCGATCAGCCAAGTCAGCGGGGAAAGCCAGAGTCACTTAACGAATGCAGCAAGGGGAAGGTCATAAAACGGGACGTATGGTAACTCGCTGGGCAAAGGTCGGGCTTAGCCGCAGAAACGTCGGGGCTCCGTTGCGGGCGTTAAGACGAGGACTGCCTGGGATCTCGAAGCTGGCGTGAAAACTAACCCCCCTGCCCTGCTTAGCAAGTGAATTTAAAAACAAAATAAATGTGCGTGAAGCTGAATTTTTGGCTACCCGCTTCAGGGATTTATACTCGGTTACGCAGCCCTAATGGAGCTCAGGTTCCCGGAGGCGTTTCATGGATCGTGTCGTAACAAAAGCATCTTCTTCATGTGATGATGATCTTCCTCCCGGGCTGGAGAAGCAGAGCACGTGCCGAGTATCCTCTAAGTAAGGGCAGCTGGCACTTCCTCTCCACCGGCCCTGTAATTAACGTTATTCAAAAGGAAGTAACCGCAGGCTTCTCGGGCACGAACTGGATGCCTTTCGGCAGAAGAGGTTTTGCTATTGGCTCGTCTTTGGGGACATTCCTGCAGGCGTGGTGGAAGCAGGTGTCTGTCTCACTTGGAGAGTAAAGAGGAGGAGGAGGAGGAGGAGGAGGAGGCTGGTTCTGCTGACTCTTAAGAGAAAAGAGTGGCTTGCGTTAGCGGCCCGTGGGAAGGAAACGGGGAGTTTGGAGTAGCCACACGGCGTCCGCCACAGCCTGGTAGAGAAAGTCGAGTCTGACTAAAGCCCAGCAAACTGTATTCCAACTTCCTCGTTTGCTTCAAATCGTATAAATAACTCAAGGTGGCAAACGCAGGCTCCTTCCTCCTTTTATTTTCCCCACAACAACCTTGTGAGGGGGATTGGGCTTGAGAGAGAGAGAGGAACTGCTCGGCAGCCTATAAGCTGGGGATGATGGGTATTGGGTCGCCAGCCAGGATAGCAGAATTTGTAATCCAAACAACCTCCTTCCTTCCTCCCTTCCTTCCTTCCTTCCTTCCTTCCTTCCTTCCTTCCTTCCTTCCTTCCTTCCTTTCCTTTCCTTTCCTTTCCTTTCCTTTCCTTTCCTTCCCTCTCTCTTGTCTTTTCTCTTCCATCCTTCCTTCCTTCCTTCCTTCCCTCCCTCCCTCCCTTTTATCCCACCTTTGTAGGGGGTGTGATGCCTCCTCGGTAGTTAAAAACGCTGAGCTTGTCAGCTGGAAATCGAGACAATGGGGTGAGCTCCTGTTCCTCCTAACAGTTAATAATAATAATAATAATAATAATAATAATAATAATAATAATAATAATAATAATAATAATAATAATAATAATAATTTTATTTCTATACCGCCCTTCTCCCGAAGGACTCAGGGCGGTGTACAGCCTATTTAAAAACACAGACAAAACAACAATATAAAATTTAGAATAATTAAATAAAACCCCAATAAATTTAAATACCCCAATTTAAAACTATTGTGTTGATAGTCCAGCCTGGCGGAACAACAGTTCAAAAACATGCAAATGTGAGTAGATAAATAGGTACCACTTCGGTGGGAAGGTAACAGCATCCTGTGGGCCTCGGCATATAGTCATGCTGGCCACATGAGCACAGAAATGTTATGGGCAACACTGGCTCCCTCGGCTAAGAAATGGAGATGAGCATCACCCCCGAGAGTTAAGACACGACTGGACAGGAGAAATCATTATCCCACTGATATTTCTTTCTCCTATTTTCCCCACAACAACCCTGTAAGGTAGGTTGGTCTGAGAGAGAGAGAGAGATTGGCTCAAGGTCACCCAGCCAGTTTTCATGGCTAGGGCAGAACTAGAATTTACTGTCTCCTGGTGATTGATCCAAAGTCACCCAGACGACTTTCATGCTAAGGAAGGACTAGAACTCATCCTCTCCTGGTGATTGGCTCAAAGACACTCAACTAGCTTTCATGCCTAAGGCAGGACTAGAACTCACAATCTCCTGGGGAACCCAGCCGACTTCATGCTAAGGAAGGACTAGAACTCACAATCTTCTGGTGATTGGCCAAAGTCACCCAGCTGACTTCATGCTAAGGAAATACTAGAACTCACAATCTCCTGGTGATTGGCTCAAAGACACTCAACTAGCTTTCATGCCTAAAGTGGGACTAGAACTCACAATCTCCTGGTGATTGGCCAGCTTTCATGCTAAGGAAAGTCTAGAATTCATCCTCTCCTGGTGATTGGCTCAGAGACACCCAACTGCCTTTCATGCCTAAGGCAGGACTAGAACTCACAATCTCCTGGCGATTGGCCAAAGTCACCCAGCCGACTTCATGCTAAGGAAGGACTAGAACTCACCATCTCCTGGTGATTGATCCAAAGTCACCCAGCTGGCTTTCATGCCTAAAGTGGGACTAGAATTCACCATCTCCTGGTGATTGATCCAAAGTCACCCAGCCGACTTCATGTCTAAGGCAGGACTAGAATTCACCATCTCCTGGTGATTGGCCAAAGTCACCCAGCCGACTTCATGCTAAGGAAGGACTAGAACTCACCATCTCCTGGCGATTGGCTCAAAGACACTCAACTGCCTTTTATGCCTAAGGCGGAATTAGAATTTACCGTTTCCTGATGATTGATCTGAAGTCACCCAGCCGTCTTCCATGCCTAAGGCAGGACTGGAACTCCCCGTCTCCTAGTTTCTAGCCTGCTGCTTTCATCACTATTCCAAACTGGCAATCCAAAAACGGTCGGCTGGATCCAAGCAGGGAAAGTCACAAAGAGGCACCGAGTTGCTTAGGTAGTTTATCGGAAGAAACCGTGTCTCAAAACAGACAGAGGAGAAGGGAAATGAACGCCAGGCAGGAAGCGTGCCGATCAACACCCATAACCGTAAACTACTTATGACAGGATTTCGGTTTTTTAATCCGACGCATCTGAGCAGAAAATAAGCAAAGCCAGCGCGCGTTGGGTGCTTGTTTTCACTCAAGTGTGCAGTCTAAATAACGGATGACTAACCCAGCTGAATGGTGTTTCTTTAACTGGTTAAACCACTCCTGGACAATAAAACCACTTCATTTTCCTTGCTGCCAGCCAGGCTCGGTTCTGAAGTTTTAATCTGGCTAGCTGGCATATCCTGAGTTTATTCATTCTGAAATGTTGATCCTTTGCAGTGCCCAGCTTCTTATTGAAGAGGCATCAAACTAACTTCATTTCTGCACTTGGGCTGAGTCTCCGGAGAAAGGTGGCATATAAAATTGAACTAATAATTTTTTATTTTTTTTTAATTTGATTTATATGCCGCCCTTCTCCGGAGACTCAGGGTGGCTTACAATGCGTTAAGCAATAGCCTTCCTACTTTTGTATATTTATACAAAGTCAGCTTATTGCCCCCACAAACTGGGTCCTCAAATTTACCTACCTTAGAAAGGATGGAAGGCTGAGTCAACCTTGAGCCTTGGCGAGATTCGAACCTGCAGTAATTGCAGGCAGCTGGTCTTAATAACAGGGTGCTTTAGACCACTGTACTACCAAGGCTCTTGGTATGATAATAATAATAATACGTCGATTTTTTTTCATCATTATTTCACGATCGCAATATGGATTGCTCTTAGTCCTTGCTTGACTTAACGACGGCTGTAGAGCCCACGATTTCCATTGCTACGCCAGTAGGCGGTTGGTCCAATTGTACAACCTTTGCCACCGTTGTTAAGTGAATGACGCAGTCATTAAGCGAATCTGGCTTCCCCGCTTGATTTCGGCTGGAAGGGCATGGGGCCTCCTGTCTGAGCGTAGAGTTGGATGGGACCTACAAGGTCCCATTCAAATTTTGTTATATATTGTTAAATACGTGCCAGTTGCCAAGTGTGCAAATTTTGATCGCATGGCCACAGAGAGGCTGCAACGGTCGTAAGTGTGAAAAACGGTCGTAAGTCATTTTTTTTCAGTGCTGTTGTAACCTCGAATGGTCACTAAACAAACGGTTGTAAGATGAGGACTACCTGTATTCATATATATATATATATATATATATATATATATATATGTATGTATGTATGTATGTATGTATGTATGTATGTATGTATATTCTGAGGTTTTCGCGGGAATTTGTATGTAGGTCTTTGGTTATTCGGGTTTTCTCCCGCGTAAAATTGGAGGTTTCTTGGCAACGTTTCGACAAAGTCTCATTCGTCATCTTCAGGCTGGTGTTCTCGGCTTCGTGCTTCTAGGAGCAATGTGTGTGATCGCAGCTGTTTCTTCCTTTTAACTGCCAGTGGGGGTGTGAACTGATTGGGTGGGAGCTTGGCTGTGTTCTGATTGGGCGGAGGTGTGTTCTGATTGGTTGGGGGTTTGGCTGTGCTCTGATTGGATGGGGGGGTTGGCTGTGCTCTGATTGGATGGGTGTGTGTTCTGTTTAGGTGGGGGCTTGGTTGTGCTCGGGTTAGTCTGAGTAGCAGGGGGATATATAGATGATAGATAGATAGATAGATAGATAGATAGATAGATAGATAGATAGATAGATAGAAAGAAAACCGTCCAACTCACATTGGATGCTCATTAAAGAGAATAACTTTGATGTTCTGATATTTACAGAAAACGAATCTGGTAGCATCTTTTCCCCATTTTATTTAAAGCCGGAGGTTTTTAACAGCTGCTGCTCTTCGTAAAAAGTAGTTGTCAGAAAGGTGCCACAGGTCGTTCTCGACTTACAACAGGTTCGCTTAGTGACCATTCAAAGTTACAACGGCCCAGGAAAAAAAAAAGTGACTTAGGACCATTTTTCAAACTTACGACCGTTGCAGCATCCCCCCCCCAGGGTCACGTGATTGATATTTGGATGCTTGACAACTGACTCACATTTATGACAGTTGCAGTGTCCCGCTTTGCGACCTTCTGACAAGCACAGACAATGGGAAATCTAGATTCGCTTAACAACCACGCTACTCGTTGAACGTTCTGCAGTGATTCGCTTGAACCCTTGCGGCAAGAAAAGTCGTAAAATGGGGTACAACCCGCTTAACAAATTTCTCACTTAGCAACATAAATTCTGGGCTCAATTGCGGTCGTAAGGCAAGGACTACCTGTATTTGAATTCTGGCAAACCCACAGACTAAGATAGCTCCCCTTCTACAGCGGGGGAACAAGACCACTTTAACGCGGGTTATCTAGCCCAGAATTCACCCCCCCCATCAGAATTTCGGTCCCCCCCACCCTCCCAAGGAATCACAACTGAGATTGCGGTGGCAAAATTTGCAGTGCGGAATTCATGACACGAACGTTGTCTAAGATTAATAATAAGAAGCGCAGGCAAGCTTTAAAATGCATTGTCGGTAATTTGACATATAAATTATTTCATTTTTTTATTTTTTTATTTTATTTCGAATTTATATACCGCACCTTCTCCCGAGGGACTCAACATGTACTTAATTATCAATATGTACATTTAATAATGAAATAAGTCATGGGACTGGCATGTACTGATTGGCAAATCTAGGTTTCGTAAAGCTTTTCTTCTTCTTTAGAAAGATGTTGACTCACCCAACCTTGTCCTGCTGGTAGCGACACCTGGTCCTGCTTAACCACCTTGCAAAATTGGGCTTTCTTTCATTCGTTTGCTCAAATTTTCCTTCCTATTTTGGCCTCTTTTTCCATGATGATCCTACAGACGAGAGGGGAACAGAATGAGGAGTGTTGTGGATTTAATAAGACAAACACAACTTTTAGATTAATCAGAGACAAATTTTATATATTGCGCAATAGGTTCAAGGCTCTGTACATGAAGCGTTGAACAAAGACAGAAATTAGGTACAATGGTTTTATACCCTTCTAGACAAAGGATTCTGTTAACTCAGCAATTCATATGGTCATATACATTTGTCATTTTTAATTGACATTTCCTAATTACTGAGTTTCTTTGCAAAACAGTCATAATTCTTTTTGTAGATTACTGAAGCATAGATTCAAATCATCTTCTGACGATAGACAACTTTTAACTCATGTGGATCCCCTTGACCTAACCAACCTTTAAGCTGTATGTCATTAGAATGTTCCTTTCTTCTGACAACTTAGAGGCCTCCTAGAGGAACCAAAAGGATTTTGGCTGAGTTTGTACTTTTTCCAACCGGATGCATTGCTTTTTAGAATAGAGTGAATAGAAAGTTATCCAGTGGTCATCTATCAGAGCCCGCTTCATTACATTAGGAGGATGGCAAGGAAACAAATTAAAATAAAATAAATGCACAGGTGTAGTATAGGACAGGTGGTACCTGGCTCAACAGCAGTGACTGTGAAAGGGATGTAGGAGAACGAATGACAGTCACTTAAATACGAGACAGCAGTGTCAGAAAAGCCAATGTAATCCACTTTAGTGAGTAAATGTAAAGTACCACTTAGGTTAAGACCACGTTATAATGCTTTGCTAAGGCCACGTGTGGAATACCGCATCCAGTTTTGGTCGCCACGATGTAAGTTTATTAAAATTTATATGCCGCCCTTCTCCCGAAGGACTCGGGGCGGCTCACAGCAATAAAATCACAATAAAAACCGCAATAATAAATACGATTAAAATTAACACTTAAAATTCAGTTTGAAACCCACAATTAATTAAAACTCCCAGAACAGACTCAGCCAGTTTGCTTAAAGAGTTATGTCTTCAGGTCCTTGCGGAACGGAACGGAGATCAGGGGCCGTCCGGAGCTCGGTGGGTAACTCGTTCCAGAGGGTCGGTGCAGCCACAGGGAACGCCCTCATCCTGGGCGCCGTCAGCCGACATTGTCTGGCCGACGGCACCCGGAGGAGGACAGCTCTATGTGAGCGCACTAGGCGGTGGGAGGCCGGTAGGAGGTGGTCCTGCAAATATCCCAGGCCCATGCCATGGCTTTATAGGTCAAAACCAAAACCTTGAAGCGGATCCGAAGGACCACCAGCAACCAGTGCCGCTCCCGCAGGAGAGGTGTAACCCCGGGAGTATCGGGAAGCTCCCGTAATAACCCGCGCGGCTGAATTCTGGACCAGTCGGAGCCTCCGGGTGCACCCCAAGGGCAGCCCCATGTAGAGGGCATTGCGGTAGTCCAGACGAGGGATAACGAGAGCCTGAGTGACTGTGCGAAGGGCGTCCCTGTCTAGGCAGGGTAAAAAAGATGTCGAGACTCTAGAAAGAGCGCGGAGAAGAGCAACGAAGACGATTAGGGGATGACGGGAGGCTAAAACATACGACGAACGGTTGCAGGAACTGATTATGTCGATTTCGATGAAAAGAAGGATTGGGGGAGGCATGATCCAATATTTGAGGGGCTGCCCCAAAGAAGAGGGTTTTACCCTATGCTCCAAAACACCCGAGGGCAGGAGAAGAAGTAACGGATGGAAGCTTTAACAAAGGGAGATCCAACCTAGAATTGAGGAGGAATTTCCTGACGGCGAGAACAATTAATCAACGGAACGGCTTGCCTCCAGAAGTTGCGGCTGCTTCATCCCTGGAGGTTTTTTAAGAAGAGATTGGACATCTATTTGTCAAAAATGGTGTAGGGTCTCCGGCTTGGGCAGGGGGGTTGGACTAGATGACCTACGAGGACCCCTGTTAATCTAATCTAACCCAATCTAATCATCTAGAGATTTACACAGCGGTGGGATTCAAGCAACTTAACAACCGGTTCTCTGCCCTAATGATTTCTTCCAACAACCAGTTTGCTCAGAAAGTTAACAACCGGTTCTCCCGAAGTGGTGCGAACCGGCTGAATCCCACCAGTGGATTTACACCAGCGCAATATTTTTTTTCAACCAGGGCCACTTTAAACTGGGATGGATTTCAATTCCCAGAATTCCCCAGCCAGCCTAGCTGGGGGACACATCTTAAAGCATCCTGGCTGGGGAATCCTGGGAGTTGAAGTCACCCATCTTAAAATGCCCAAGGTTCAGAAACACCGTTTTACATCACAAGATGGGTTATGAGTAGGTACGTTTGCAGATTTCACAACACCCCCCCCCCAAGAACAAAATATGCAATTGTTCATCACGCATGCACACGCCAGAAAGAGACCTCACCTTGCAGCCGTTCCCCGCTATTTCAAAAGCCCTCGTGATAATGCTGGGTGTTTAACTCCTTTGTCAGAGATCATTCCAGCTTCCAGGAATGGAATTGGCAGCAGCTTCTGTGCTGAACCGGTTTGATGGCTGGCTTCCTGTTTACCTGACCGACGGGGACTGCTGCCTTGTTCCCGGTACCTGGCGCCGGCCCTGTGAAAGCAGAACTCAAGTAGCAGGGCAGAAAATCATGTTTTCCCAGCTTGCCAGAGTCACAATTTCATCCTGGGCAGAGCTAGCGCCAAGTGGATATGCTTTAATTCGCTAAATCCGTGTCTGTCTTCCATGATGGATAAGGTCTCCAGCGACAAGGTCCCTCCCGACTCTTCTATGCTATGCTATGCTATGCTAATTCTGAATTCTATTTTAATTCTGAATTCTATTTTATTTAATTCTGAATTCTATTTTAATTCTGAATTCTATTTTATTCTATTCTAATTCTGAATTCTATTTTAATTCTGAATTCTATTTTAATTCTGAATTCTATTTTATTTTATTCTAATTCTGAATTCTATTCTATTCTAATTCTGAATTCTATTTTAATTCTGAATTCTATTTTATTCTATTCTAATTCTGAATTCTATTCTAATTCTGAATTCTATTTTAATTCTGAATTCTTTTATTCTATTTTAATTCTGATTCTATTCTAATTCTGAATTCTATTCTATTCTATTCTAATTCTGAATTCTATTTTAATTCTGAATTCTATTCTATTCTAATTCTGAATTCTATTCTATTCTAATTTTGAATTCTATTTTATTTTATTTTAATTCTGAATTCTATTCTAATTCTGAATCTATTCTATTCTAATTCTGAATTCTATTTTATTCTATTTTAATTCTGAATTCTATTCTAATTCTGAATTCTATTCTAATTCTGAATTCTATTCTAATTCTATTTTAATTCTGAATTCTATTCTAATTCTGAATCCTATTTTATTCTATTTTAATTCTGAATTCTATTTTAATTCTGAATTCTATTCTAATTCTGAATTCTATTCTATTCTATTCTATTCTATTCTATTCTATTCTATTCTATTCTATATTCTATTCTATTCTATTCTATTCCAATTCTGAAGTCAAGTCAAGTCAAGTCAAGTCAAGTCAAGTCAAGTCAAGTCTAGTCTAGTCTAGTCTAGTCTAGTCTAGTCTAGTCTATTCTTTCAACTTCCAGAATGCCCCAGCCAGCATAGTTAATTCTGAGAATTGAAGTCCATGCATCTTTAGGTGGCCAAGGTTGAGAAACGATGCATTAAATATTTTTATTTCCTACCGATGGGATCCTTCTACCTTTTCTGCCAATGTTAAATAGCATAGTCTGCAGCAGCAACTTTCTGGAGCAACGTAAGAGCTTCTGGCCTAGAAAATTAGCCAGAATTGCAAATTTATGTTCCGAACTGATTTCAAGAAATTTTTAAAAATTGAATGGATTTTGGATGGCAACTGACATGTATTTATAATAGTTGCGGTGTCCTGGGGTCATGTGATGCTCTTCTGACAAGCAAAGTCGATGGGGAAGCCAGATTCATTTAACGACCGGGTTACTAATTTAATAACTGCAGCGGTTCACTTAACAAACGTGGCAAGAAAAGTTGTAAAATGGGGCAAAACTCACTTAAGAAACGTCTCGCTTAGCAGTATACATTTTGGGCTCACTTATAGTCACAAGTCGAGGACTACCTGTAGATAGACAAGACAATTAAAAGATACATAGGAAGACACTGTGTGTCTGAACAAAACTCCGTGTTGGCAACAGGAAGAGCATCCGGCCATTAAAACACTCTGCTAGCTCCATTCAGTTGCCCAGACTCCATCCTGCAAGGAATTTGGGGGTCGTTAAAAGATGATGACGATGATAGGAAGACACTCTGTGTGTGTGTGTGTGTGTGTATTACAGGATACTTGACCAGTGAGATTCCAGCCAGCGACTATTCCCAATTGCAATAATTAGAAACTATTTAAAATTCCTATCTTGGCTGCATTAATTTAATCAGTAGTAGTGGAGAAAAACCCGGTCTAAGTTAATTTTAAATAAAAAGTAGAAGCAGAGCCACAGAGCATTGGGGGGGGGGGGGCGGCAGTAGCCACATGTAGCTGGGCAACACCATCTCCCATTATCCCCAGCCTGAGTTGACTGGGAATACTGGGAAGTATAGTCCTCTCAGCCCGGAGGGAACCTGGTACAGCATATTGCAGTAAGAAATGCCGTTTGGATTTTTGCATTATGTTCCTGCAAATGTAATGTAACTGGTTACATTTATGGTTAAGTGTAATAACCATAAATGGTTATTTATACTGATTATATTGAACAGTATATAGGGAGTCCTTGACTTATGACCACAGTTGGGACCAGAACCTGCGTTGCTAAGCAAGACAGTTGTTAAGTGAGTTGCAACGAAGTTTGCAACCTTTTTGTGCCAATTTTGTTAAGCAAGTCACTCAAGCTGTTAGTGAATCTCGGAATCATTAAGCAAATTCTCTACTGACTTAGTTCGGAGTGCCAGGAAAGCTGAATTCAAGGCAGTTGTTAAGTGAGTCCTGCCCAATTTTATAACCTCTTTTTTGGGGGGGGGCACACTTGTTAAATAAATTTATTTATTTATTGTTAAATAAATCACTGGGGTTGATAAAGTGAATCCCGTGGTCATTAAGCGAGTCCAGCTTCCCCCTCATTGATTTTGCTTGTCGGACACTGGCTGGGACGGTCGCGAATGGTAATCAAGATGCTGAAACTGTCATCAATATGTGCCAGTTGCTTGAATTTTGATCACATGATGATCATGGGGAAATGCTCTGACGGTCGTAAGTGTGAGGGCCGGTCATAAAAATCATTTCTTGCAGGGCTTTTGTAACTTTAGTAAATGGTTATATACTGTTGGAAGGAAAATCCATCTGGTTCCGTTCCAAGCCGGGAGAAAGGCACTGGAAACAACATGGAGGCTGAGTGGAAAGATGGTTTATTCAACAGAATCAACAAAGACAGTTCTGGGTCAGCTAAAGAAATGGTTGAGCAAGTGAATGGATCTTAATAGGTTTGCTTATGGATAGAGCCCTCTAGACAGTTGGCTTCCTCTTTCAATAAGCTCTTGGATCTTGGGCGAGAAACTGCTTCTAATCCTATCAACTCTGCTTTTTGTTAGCTGTCGAACTTTGCTGCAAGCGGTTGGGAAATATCCGGTCTTGAATGGATTTCTCCCGGCAGTATTTTGCTGTGCTTATGGGTAGAGCCATCTAGATAGTTGGCTTCCTCTGTCAAATAAGCTCTTTATCCCCTGTATCTGCTGTGCCTGCCTCTAAAAAAAAACATGTTTCTCCATTTCTCCTTTAGGGAAATATAATGTCCTGCCGCCTTTTTTAAGTAATATTTCCCAAAATATTTCATTCTTCTAGGCTTTCCACAATACATAGAGGACGACCTGCATTATTTATTTTAGTTATGTCTAATGCTAAATTAGAGGCAGTCCTAAAAATGGCTCTAAGGAGGCATTAAGCTAAGCCGAACTTTCTCCATCAGGGAGCTTCACCAGACCGACTTCGGCCTGACCAAACCAACCTCCATTCGCCTCAGCTCAAGCCCCGCCCCCTTTGTTTGTTTTGTTTTTTCGCTTTCACCGCCCACATCGGCAGCAAACCGCTTTTCCCGCCTAAAGAGAGCGCGCGCGCGAGCCAGCAGCGGAGGGTGTGTCCTCGTCTCCGCGCGCCCCTTCCTGATTGGATAACAAGAGGTGGGGGGGCGCGGCTCCGTCTCCGCGCGCGCCTCTCCTCATTGGATGGAGCGTTCAGAGGCGTGGCTCGGGAGGGCTCCACGCGACTATATAAGCAGGGGCAGCGGGCGAGCGGCGTTCGGCCAGCGTCGGCGGGAGAAGAAGGAGGAGGAAGAAGAGGTGGGGGTGGACATGGCGGAGGAGGTCGAGAGCGAAGGGGCGTCGGAGCTGGAGTGCGGCATCTGCTGCATGCCTTACGACCGCTGCGGGCGCGCGCCCCGGCGGCTGGGCGGCGCGCGCGGCTCCTGGAAGCCCTCGCGCTGCCGGCACGTCATCTGCAGCGCCTGCGTCTGCCAGCTGGCGCGCGAGGGCTGGTGGGAGGAGGTCACGTGCCCCTACTGCCGGGCCGTCACCTCCCTCCGCGAGCGGGGGAACCCGCTGGCGGCCGGCGTGAGGCGAAGCAGCGGCGGCTGGAGGCGCCGCCTGGTCCTGCCGCCTATCGACGCCGAGCTCTGGCAGCGGGTCGTGCTCCGGGAGAGGGAACGGGAGCAGGCCGGCCGCGTGGAGCGCTTAGCCGGCGACGACGACGACGACGAAGACCTCGAAGAAGAAGGGGAGGAGCAAGAGAGCGGCGAGGACGTGCAATGGCGCCCCTGGCGGACGCTGAAGAAACTCCTCAAGGGAGGCGGGCAAGCGCATGCGCGGAACGGGAGAGGGCGGAGCCGCGGCGGCTCCGGCTCCAGGTGGCGGAGGCGGCAACCAATCAACCGTGAGTGTCCTTCCCGCGAGGCATGATGGGGATTGAAGTCCCAGAGAGAGAGACTCCAGGCTATTCCTGCTTTATTGGGAGGGAGGGGGGGATGGGAATTGATTGACAGGTTGGGGTGGGGGGGAGGACGCGTGTTTTGGGGAGGGTCGTGACCTCAATAGCCCACCCCTCTCCCACTTGTTTTAAGCCCTCCAACCTGGCTTGCCCCCCCTCTGCTGAATTTGGCTCCATGTTAGCCTTTAACCAGGATTGTGTGCAGCTCCCAGGTTTACCCAGCCAACAAACCACTTTAAGACTTGTGGACTTCAACTCCCAGAATTCCCCAGGCAGCCACATGGGATAACTTCCTTAATAGATGGAGGGTATGCAGTAGGCGTAATATATCTTTGACTTCAGTAAAGTGGGGGGGGAAGAGCTGGCTGGGGAATTCTGGGAGTTGGAGTCTTAAATCAGGGGTCTCTAACCTTGGTCACTTTAAGACCGGTGGACTTCGACTCCCAGAATTCCCCAGCCAGCTTTTTTTTTTCTTCCCCACTTTGCTGAAGTCAAAGATATATTACGTCAACTGCATTCCCACCGTCTATTAAAGTTACACAAGGTGCTCTGGCCATATTTGTCCTTGTCCTATTATCCATGCTGAATTCTGGGAAACCTTTGTTGGCTGGGGAATTCTGGGAGTTGAAGTCCACTGGTCTTTAAAAAAAAAAAGTGGCCAAGTTTTGGAGATTCCTGCCCGAAAAGTGATGGGGGCTGAAAGTTCAGCTGTTGTGGGCCATGCAGAGAGAAGCCCTTGAGGCTAGAGAGAAGTTCGCTGTGGATGGGCTCCAGCACGAGTCAGAAGGCAAAACCTCTGGTCCCCAGGGCCCGACCCAGATTGGATGTTGAAACATTATCCTTCGCACAGTAACAGAGTTGGAAGGGACCTTTGAGGTCATCTAGTCCAACCCCTTGAATCCCTAGTACAGGAAGAGACCTGTACTAGGGATTCGAACTGCCGACCTTTCTGATTGACAAGCTCAGTCTTAGCTGCTGAGCCACCTAGTCGGATAGGTGTGACATGTGTAGATCTGCCTTCGTTCATGAAAACACCTTAACTCGGGTGTTAAGGAAGCTCAGGATTGGGGAAAAAGGCTCCTCGGGGCCCCTGGGTGGGTTTTCCATCACATTCAAAACAGTTGAAGGCAGAGGGGATCCTGGGTAGCCACCCTGGAACGAACCGGTGGGATGAAATGCCTCAAGGCGGTGGGAGACCCTCCATTGTGACAAGTGCATGAATTCAGTTAAGGTTTATTAACTTTATACGCCGCCAGTCTCAACATTTCAGTGCTGAGCATGTCAATTATAATTGAGGATTGTAAACTGCCCACAGTTCCTTGAAATGAGGCGGAGGCCTGTAAATTTAAATTTAGTTTGTTTGTGTTGGCGAGCATCATTAAAACCTGCTTTATCTAATCTTTTCTCTCTCTCTGTGTATGTATATATATATATAGTCTATAAATCAAATTTGTATTTGCTGATAAATATCAGCAAATATAAATTTGATACAAAATAGTTTGTTGTGAATATATATAGTGAGTGTATTTCTAAACTGGCAATCCCTGTCAAAGGGGGGGGCTCTGTAAAATATAATCGATAAATAAAATGTACATTAAAATTTAAAAAATTAGGGATAAAAATTTTGAACCGATAGAAGGATGAGACATAAGGGGGAGAGAAATTCTAAGATGGCCATTTAATGTTGGGATTATTACAGGTGCGGAAGGGAACAGCCATTCCAACGGTTGCTTGGTCCTCTGCCCCCACACACAAGGTCACAATTTTTGACCCCTTTGTGGAAGGCCAAGAGAAGATGGGCCTTTCCTCATTTGTGGGGCAGGACATTCCACAAAGTTTTGGTAGGGGGAGAGAAGCGGCAGAGATGGTTCTCATCCTACCAGAGACCCATCGGTTGAAATTTTCCCCTCCAGATTTATTCCAATTCTCTCAAGCCACCATCCAAACTCTTGTCATTGCATTTCTTCTGTCTATTCTTCCCTTCTGACTATACATCCATGTTTCCCTCTCGGAGTTTCACATGTTTTATAAATGGTCCTGAATGTATCAAGCCTCCACCTTAGCAGCATCAAGCAGGAGATGAAGATGATTCAGCTAGCTTTTCCGTGTATTTTTTAATTCTTGAGTCACCAATTCTAAATAAGTACTTTTATTTAACACATGCAATGCTTGGGTTTTAATTAAAGTATTCTAGGGTGCTGGGTATTTAGATGCCTGTCCTGCTTTTTAATCGTCAGGGGTGATTCACAAACTGGCAATGAGCTGCACGCTTTGGAAGCGGCCTGCATCTCTTAAGCAGGATGCCTCTCCTTAAAAAAAAAAAACCTTTGAGTTACAACATCAAAACAAGCATTCCTGACTTTTAAGCAAGCTGTTGAAAATCGGGTTGTTCCCTCCCCCCAAAAACAACACATCTGGAGTGGTGGTCTCAGGTGTAATGAGAGGTAGTCGGCATGAAATGTAATTATGGATTAGGCAGACGCATTTTAGTGAATTTGTTGTGATCAAATATGAGAGTTGCTTAGTTTTGTGACCGATGTGGCATAAAAGCCATAAAGCTTTTTGCTGCTCTTTTATCCCACCTCGGTAACCGTGACTGATGTCAGGAGTAAAGTGATAAAAAAGCTACTCGGTGGAACAACTTACCTCCAGAAGTTGTGAACGTTCCAGTACTGGAAGCTTTTAAAGAAAAGATTTGTCTGAAATGATAGTTTCCTGCCTGTGCAGGGGGTTGGACTAGAAGACCTCCAAAGGTCCCTTCCAACTCTGTTATTCTATTCCTATTCTAAACAAGACTGCGGTGAAAAGGCAAGGAATGGAGGCTCCCTTCTGCTTTCAGTTTGACAGCAAACATTTGTCCAATAAGGGAAAATATGTGTAGCTCAGGGTTGAAATGAGGGGTCCTGGGTGCTCTCTGAGCTTGGTTCTTTTCTTGCAGACATTTCACAACCAAACTAGGTAACATCATCAGTGCGCGGCAAGTAAACAACCAAGCTCAGAGAGGACACCACAAAAAACTTTTCCAAAAGGAAAGCAACTCTCGTTCTCCCAGGCCAGAGTCAACTACTCTCTCTCTTGGCCAGTTAGTTGCAACTGTTTTATGAAAACCTGTCAGTCCCATTAGACAATTCAGTGCTTTGTGTTGTATAAAGACACAAGTGTCTGTCTTTAACTTTACAACTGGGCCCAAACTCCACTTCTCCCGTCAGAAACTGCCTCTTTAAGTGCCAGAACAATCACTCCATTTGTCCCAGTAAGAGAAATTTTAGCTGCTTGTAATTATTATCCTTTGTTTTGATTTGGTGGGTGCTTTTTTTTTTATGGGGAAAATAACTTCACAATGAAAGGTGCCTAGAGAGAAAGAAAGGCCAGTAAGAGAATGCTAAATCAGTTCCTATGCAAGCAATTCTTTGGGAGCTAAAGAGATTTTCCGTGTATATTTATTTGAGAGAGATTTGGCTTAACAGGTTAAATCAGGGAAGCGGGGTTAAGCATCCGTTTTGGAGCTGGAAACCTGGCATCTCCAGAGTTTAGAAAGTCCTTCGGTGCCAGGAATTGAGCATTTGATGGAGGTGGACCAAGATGAGGGTTTTGACTCAGTCGTTTAAAAAAAGTATATACATGTTTTCTGCGAAATTGAGAATTTAAACGCCTAGCTTTCGAATGCAAAGCAGGCATACTACTACTACTTCTCTGCTAATATCAGTCGTTCTCTCTTGTCTCCCACAGCCTACGGTCCTGAGACGAAGGACTTGGCCCTCGTGACTTGCTACGTCATCTGAAAAGGCAACGGTCACTATGCACGGGGGAACTACTTTGTGGTCAGTTGCATCGAGGGGACCGGCTACCTGGGGAAGGTAGCAGTGCCCTCTCCATTTCACATAGATACGGCAGTCTGTTGTCTTTTTGCGTTCCCAATGGGGGCAGTGTTGACAAGAAGCATGGACCGAAATAATTTCGCCCCTTCTCACTGTGAAATGCAGAAGTTACAGCAAAGGGAAAGAATTCTATCACCAGCCACGTTTTATGAGAAGGTATTTCCTTCAAGGAAATCGTCTTAAAAGAGCTGATTTTTTTAAAATTTATTCTTCAAAGATATTAAATGTGTTCTTGGACACGATTCTCTGGAAGCGCTTCTCCCTCGGATACCCTGGCAAAATGATAACAATCCACGTGACTAAAAAAATAATATTAATTTTTATACGACTTGACACGGGTCATTGATTCCTTGGAGAAGTAGAAGAAAGGAGTACTTGGGCGATCGGTTACCATCCTTGTTTACGGTGTTTTTTGTTCTTTTTCTTCCAATCTGAGAGGCTTGAAATATTTTGCACGGCATCTTTCCAACCTGCAGAGAACACGAAGTACGTTTAAAACATATTAATTGTTGCCTCTGGAACGATGGTGCAATGGGCCTTTTGCCCCTGAAGTAGAATGGATGTTTTTGTTAGTAATTTTATTTATTTCTCTGGTTGGATTGGAACCTTCTTCGCATCCATAGACCTGAAATGAATGGGGAAAAAAAAAAATGAGGAGAAGCCATCAAATCTGACTTTTAGGAGCATCTCTGGTCCGTAGAAGGAGGAAACTTGACCTTTTTGAGCTTGTTTGGTTTCTTAGATGAGGAATTGAAATGAAATAGGCCTGAAGTAAGAACAGCTCCCACGAAAATAACTTCATTTTCGAAGACAAATGTACCCTTGTGATTGTTTTCGACAAGGTCACTCCGGGTTGTGTCTTTTGTCAGGATAATCTTTTTCTTTGGTTGCACGGCTGGAAAACGGTCCTTTTATTGCCCCCCTACGTGAAGAGTTTGCCTCTGGAGACAGAGAGATCGTGTGAGATCTTGTGACCTTGTCGAGTTTCAAATGCTTGTATCTATATATCATTTTTTTTTTTTAAAAAAGGAATCCATTTCTGTGAAATGTGTTTGAAGGCCTTCCTAACTTCATATTTGTATTCTTGCTTTCGTCGTTTGGCAGCTGTTAAGTTATTTGATGTTAAAATAAAAGACGTAGGATTTTAAAGCTTTGCCGGTGACATGATTGGTGAGGGTTTCCCTCCGCGCCTGAGGTAGAAACACACCGCCAGCCGGCGTTGTGGTTTCCATAGTTGGCATCGATAAAATTCCCCCAGGCCGCGTGCCACGATGGGTCCCTCCTCTATTTTTTAACGACGGGTGAAGAAAGGAACTGGAAGAATTTTGGAATGCCGTCTTCCTGCAGCTCTGAGTTTTGATTCAGCTGGAATTCGGTCCCCGATTTCTCCATGGAAAAGATTGCTCCAAGCTTCCTCCGACCATATCCTGTTTGTTCACCGCTCTGGACCTATAATCTTCCCCAGCCTCGCGTGACCTTACCTGCAACAAAGATGCTGCTTTGGATGGACGTGTGTGGGAGGCCACTGAGTCATTCGACGCGAAGACGACACCCTGGCCCTGGGGCTTTGCGATGGGCCACTTTTTGCACGGCGGGATGTGTGACTCAAGCGTTTGGAGGCCAAAAAAGAGCCTCTCATTTCCAAACTGCCAATTGGGGAAAACGCCTTGGGGGGGTGGGGGGAAGCTAATTAGACAGTCAGGCCCCCCCCCGGTTTTCGTCTTGAGGTGGGGGGGGAACCCGGAAGCTTCCAGATTTCTGAAGAAGAGTCATGGAAATTGACAATTTGGGTAGAAATAGGGGCCGAGGAACGTGTCGTAAGAGCAGCTATTCCTATTTCCTGTGCTTGCAATTAGTTGTACATCTCGTTCAGATGGAAACTTTTACAGCGATTAATCTGGGCTGTGGCCATAGGTCACACTTCACCACGTTCAACCAGTTTTCCCTGCTAATTTTTTTTTTTTAATTGCCACAATAGGCTGGCCCATAATGTGCTACATAATAGGCAGTCCTTGACTTAGGACTGGTTGCTTGCTTATTGTTACAAAAGAGACCAAAAAAAGTACTTGTGACTTTTTTTGAAGTTTTTTTAAAGCCTCCCCAGTCATGTGACGGTAACCGTTTAAGGAAATTTATATTGCCACCTAACTTGCTCTCGGTGATGCTGGGTGGGCTTACAAGAAGAGAAACCCAATATAAAAACCTTAAAAAGCAACGATGGCGCCATCCCACTCTGGAGTCTCCAGGCCTTGCAGGGAGAGGATGTTCCACAGGGAGGGCGCCACCATGGAGAAGTTCCTCCTCCTGGGTCCCACCAGATGGCCCTCCTCAAGAGAGGGGACCGCTAACAATCCCCTGTCTCCCTGCTCTGGGAAATAGATGGAACCGGAAAAAGATGGTCCTTCAAATAACAGGGAGGGAGCCACCACAGAGATGGCCCTTCTTGGTCCCACCAGATGGGTCTCCTTAAGAGACAGGACCCATAACATCTCCCCACTCTGATAGGCCTGGTAGATTGTGATGACCCTGGGCACGGCACAGAGATAACACAAGCAGCTGGCAGTTCAAACCGTCCCTTTATTGCTCCAAATTTCCCCAATGCTCCCACGTTTCTGGCCAGTCCCCAGAACAAAGTGATGACAGGCACACACACAAACCTCCAGCAGCCTCTGGCTGCAAATAGTCCAGCCCAGCGCTGTGTACAACCAAGGCTGCACAGCAAGAAATCCAGCAGGGCAAATCAAGGCGTTCAGGGGAAAGCAAAGGATCCAGTTAATTAGTCCAGAAAGAACGCGCAAGGACTCTTGGAAAGTTCAAACGTCAGCACTCAACGCTTCAGGGACTCGGTGTTTGTTCTTGACAAATGCCCCGTCCCCCACAGCGTCTCGTTCCCCAGGTGTGCCTCGTTAAGCCTCGTTCCCCAGGTGTGCCTTGTGAAGAGGATTGGGGCGCTCTCCTGAGTAGCCTGCTCAGTCTGCGCTGTTCTCGGCTTCTCTCCACTCTCCTTGCTCGAGGATCAGGAAAGAGGTGGTCCTTCCTCATCGCCTGAGCTCTGCCTCGTGTTCCTCCCTGTCTACAAGCTGTCCTAATCCTGAAATGCCTTGGCCTGACTGGCCCTGCCCTTCCCCATTTTCCTCAGGTTCCAGTTCATCTCCCCCCTCCCCTCCCCAGCAGATTCAGGCTCTGATGGGGGCATGACAGTTCTTCAAGTAACAGGGAGGGAGCCACCATGGAGTTTAGGCCCTCCTTCTGCGTCCCACCAGATGGACCTCCTCAAGAGGGGGGATCTCCTAATATCCCCCGCCTCCCTGCTCTGCTGGATCACAAATGTCCCTGGGAAAAGGGGGTCCTTCCAATAAGTACATTTGCAGTATTCCTATGGGTCACGTCACTGGGAACTCTTGAAGTCCATCTGTCTTAAAAAGTCGCCGATCTTTGAGAAACGCCGCCAGGGACCCCAACGGCTAGACCTGAACAAGCTTGTTCCTTCGCCCCCCATAACCAACTGCATCTTTATTTGCACCCCTTCCAATTTTGGGGGGGGAAAAAAGATTGGGACAGAACTAAAATGCCTCTGCGTGGTGTGCATTCGTTTGTGTGTCTGTGTGTGTTCACCCTAGACAGAAGAGGCCGGCGCGACTGGGCTTTTATGTAGCCAAGGAAACAGTGCCTTTATTCTGCAAGATTTAAACAAGAAGTGACTCGAAATTCGGCAACCCGTCGTGGAGTGCAGCTTGGCCTCTCCCCCCCCAATTTCCTCCCCCCCCCAAAAAACCGGCTTGCTTTCACAGGGGGAGGGTGGGCGAAGGGGAGAAACGGGCCTGCCCTCCCAAAGCGGGGACATATCTGGGCAGGCTCCCCCAAAGTTCTGGCTGGAGAGGTAGGGGAGGGGGGGCTCCCCAAACAGACCGTGGTCGGGGAGGAGGGTCTCTGCGTTCTCCCCGTCCCACGGGGAGACAGGCCCAAAAGGGGGGGGGGAAGGGGATTAAACATACAGCATGAGTGTGTATACATTATATATATATTCATATTTATAAGAGTCCCTTTGCAGTGCTTCTCGAAAATTTCGACACCGGGTAGGGGGACAGCAGAGACCCCCCCCTAATAGCAGGCTGCCCCCCCCCTCCCCTGTCCAAGCCCCACGTGGCCTGGATCCTAGCTCTTTTTTAAGTTGGTCCCCGTCCCGGAACCGCGAGCTGGGGATACAAACCAGCTCGGTCCTGAGTACCTCTTGGTCAGTCTTAAGTCCGCCGGGGATGGCTTTCTAGGTGTGGCCAGCCGCTGCTCCCCCCAAGAGCAAGAAGGGGAGGGGCTCGGGAGGAGGAATTCAAATCCGAGGCGGGGCAGGCCCCAAAGCCAGTCACATAATCCGGAAATCAAAAAGGAGAGGCTTGGAGGGCCCCTGGGGCAGAGGCCGGGCTGGCGCAGGCGAGGGGGGGCCCAGCGGGCAGGTGTGCCCATCCGCCCCCCTCCTCAGTCATCTATGCAAATCACCTCCCCGCTTTTGGCTTCTTTCTTCTCCAAGCCTTCGCCTTCCTTCTCCTTCTTCACAATCACGGGGGGCCCGTTGGCTGCAATGAGAGTTGGGGGGTGGGTTAGAGAGAGAGAGAAAGAGAAAAGAAAGGGAGAAAGAAGGAAAAAGAAAGAGAAGGGGGCAAAGGGAGAAAGAGCAAAGGCAGAGGTTCTATCCAGTAGTGGAAGCCACTCTTACCTTCGCTACTGGTTTGGAATCGGGAGCTTGGTAATTCAGATCGGTCTGCCCCAAGACATTTATTTATACGTATATGTATATTAGATTTTATATCCTGCCTTTATTACCGGTAGTCCTCGACTTACAATCTTTCATTTAGTGACCGTTGGAAGTTACAACGGCACTGTAAAAAGGGACTTGGGACCGTTTCTCAGACTTACGACCGTTGCAGCCATTCCCTGGGTTACGTGATCAAAATTTGGATGCTTGGCAACGATGATTGCAACATCCCAGGATCACTTGATCCCCTTTTGTGACGTGACAACCAAAGTTCACAGATTCACTTAAGAAATATCAGTCATAAAATAGGGCAAAATTCACTTAAGTGTTTTGCTTTAGCAACAGAAATGTTGGGCTCAATGGCGGTCGTAAGTCGAGGACTACCAGTATTGATTACATTTTTATCCTGCCTTTATTACAGATAGTCCTCGACTTACAACCGTTTGTTTAGTGACCGTTCCAAGTTACAACGGCACTGGAAAAAAAAAATGACTTACGATCGTTTCTCACACCTAGGACTGTAGCGGCCATCCCCACAGTCCTAGGACCGCAATTCAGACCATTTGACAACTGACTTGTATTTATGACAGTCGCAGGGTCACCAGGTCCCCTTCGGACAAGCAATGTCAATGGGGAAGCCAGATTCATTTAACGACCGTGTCTCTAACTTAATTGCAGTGATGTTACGTAACACCTCTGACCAGGAAGCTGGTAAAATGGGGCAGAACTCACTTAACGACTGTCTTGCTTAGGAAATGGAAATTTTGGACTCCCTGGTGGCCATAAATCAAGGATTTCCTTCCAGCACACGATGTTTGGGTGTTTTTATAACTCTCGGTTTTTTTGTGCAACCCCCCCCCCCCGACTCCCAAGCCTGCCCCTTCACCCCTACCCCCAACTGACCTGTTATGAAGGAGCCGGTTGGCATTTGGCTGTAGTTGGCCCCCAAGGTGGGCAGGCCCCCGCCAGGGGTGGCGCCGAAGGAGACCCCAAAACTAGGTGGGGTGGCGTAGGGTCCCGGAGGGAAGGCCTGGGAAAGAAAGAAAAAAAAGGGAGAAAACTCCTTAGCTATCTAAAGTCTCTGTCTTACGAAATGAGCGGCAAACATGTTTAAAAAATAAAGTAAAATAAAATAATACAATGAATTTTAAGTTCCGATCGCCCTGCGGGTGAAAAATCAGTGGAAAGGGACCTGAGTTCAAAACCAGAAAAAGGGACTCCCCCCCCCACCCAAACCATCCTCCCCGGTCCACCAGCTGCAGAGGCAGAAAAACAGATGCACCAATATAAAGTTGTTACATACAAAATACAGAATAGCAGAGTTGGAAGGGTCCTTGGAGGTCTTCTAGTCCAACCCCCTGCCTGGGCAGGAAACCCTCCACCACTTCCGACAAATGGTTATCCAACCTCCTCTTAAAAACTTCCAGTGTTGGAGCATTCACAAAAGGGGATAGGTCATGGTTGAACTCAGGGAGGGGGAATCCTTGATGGTCTCTGAGCTGGGTGGTTTCCATTGAAGACCTCTCATGGCCCAACTAGGGAACATCATCAGTGCTAGACAGGAGTGGGGTTTGTGAAAAGGAGGAGGACCATGGGGTCCTTGGTGATCTCTGAGCGGGTTGTTTTCTTGCAGATATTTCATGACCCAACTAGGGAACATCATCAGTGCTAGAAAGTGCAAAACCAGGGGTGAAATGCTCCCGGTTCAGACCGGATCGCCCGATCCGGTAGCGATGGAGGCGGGTGGTTCGGAGAACCGGTAGCAAAAATCCCTGCCTTCCCCCCATTCCCAGCTGAGCCGCGCAATCATCAGAGGCTTTTTTTTTTTAATTTTTAAAAGCATTTTTTCTACAACCTCTTTGGCCGAAAAAATGCTTTTAAAAGTAAAAAAAAAGCCTCTCATGATCGTGCGGCTCAGCTGGTATCGTCAAAGGCTTTTAAAGGCATTTTTTCTACAACCACTTCAGAGATTGTAGAAAAAAATGCTTTTAAAAGCCTCTGACGATCCCAGCTGACTTGCCTGATCAGCAGAGGCTTTTTTTCTTTTAAAAGCCTCTGACGATCCCAGCTGACTTGCCTGATCAGCAGAGGCTTTTTTTCTTTTAAAAGCCTCTGACGATCCCAGCTGAGTTGCCTGATCAGCAGAGGCTTTTAAAAGAAAAAAAAAGCCTCTGACGATCAGGCAACTCAGCTGGGATTATCAGAGCCTTGTGAAAGCATTTTTTTTACAACCTCTTCGCCGAAGAGGTGGTAGAAAAAATGGTTTTAAAAGTAAAAAAAGGCCACGTCCACCCAATCACATTACCCCTTCCCCGCCAAGCCACGCCCACAAAACCAGTAGTAACAAATTTTAGATTTCACCACTGTGCAAAACCCCTTTGAGCACTGATGAGGTTACCTAGTTGCAAGAAAACCGCCAAGCTCAGAGACCACCAAGGACCCCACAAAACGAGGAAATATCACGATGTGGACACGCCGTCTGCTAATTTCAGGGGGGAACGGAGGTTGGGGGGTGGGGAGAGGAGAGGTGGAGAGAGAGAGGGCAGGAAGGTTGGCATTTTACCGGAACGGTCTGAGTTTCGTTCCCCTTGCTTGCTAAGCGGCTCAGGATGCTGCGCTCGGACATCTGGAGCCGGGCAGCGATCGGAGGGATGCGGGAAAGCGTAGCCGGCAGGCGAGTCACGTCGGCCTTCATGTCGCTGAGCAGCTCCTCCAGCTGGTTCAGCACTGGCCCAGCCGCCCAAAAGAAGAAGCAGGAGAAGAAGAAGGAGGAGGAGGAGATAGAAGAGAAAGCAAAATCCATCAGATGACCTTTCCTGGCTGGCTACGCTCCCTGGAGAACAGCCTTCCCAATTTCAAATCAGAATAGAGCTGGAAGAGGGGACCTCGGAGGTCCTCTAGTCTAACCCCCTCCCATCCCATTTCAGACAAACGGTTGTCTATAGTGTCTCTTCCAGTGTTGGAGCTCCCACAACTTCTAGAGGCAGGCAGTTCCACTGATTAAATCTCAAGTTAGCAAGTTCTATATTCTATAGAAGGGACCTTGGAGGTCTTCTAGTCCAGCCCCTTACTCTCAGGAAGGAGATCCTATCCCGTTCCAGACAAATGACTGTCCAGTCTCTTCTCGAGGGCCTCTAAGTCCCTGGCTAATTCTTTTTCCTGCCAGCTGTTCTGGCTGAACCCAAAAGCCCATCGTCCACCAAGGTATGGAATGCCCCCAAAAGCAGGAGATACAGGCAGTCCTCGACTTAACGACCGCAATCGAGATAAAAATTTCCATTTGCTCAGCGAGACACCTGTTGAGCGCGTTTTGCCCCATTTTACCACCTTCCTTGACAACGGTTGTTAAGCGAATCACTGCAGTTGTTCAATTAGGGAACGCGGTCGTTAAGACGAATCCGGCTTCCCCCATTTGACTTTGCTCGTCGCATGAGGCCGGGACGCTGCAACCGTCATAAATGTGTGTCGGTTGGCAAGCGTCTTGAATTTTGATCACGTGAGCCTGGGGAAACGCCGCAACGGTCGTTAAGCGTGAAAAACAGCCCCTTTTCTCAGTGACGTCGTAGCTTCGAACGGTCACTAAATGGACTGTTGTAAGTCAAGGACTACCTGTAATTTTATTCGAAGAGAATTCAAGGCCTCAAAAGCTAAAACTCGGGCGATACTCACGTGATAACTGGTGAAATTGACGAGAGAAATGCACTCGAATTTTATGCAGCCGCTGATATGTATCTATATATTCAGATAGATACGGGTGTATATGTTGTGTTTGTGTGTCTGTATGTATACATATATATATATATATATACACATACGTACATATAGAGTGGTGCAGTGGCCTAGAGGTGGAGCTCTCGCCTCACAATCAGGAGCTCGATCCTAGGTAGAGGCAGATATTTCTCTCTCTGGGCACAATGAGAATATATCTGCCGAACAAAACTCCGCACTGGAGACAGGAAAGGCATCCGGCCAGTAAAACACTCAGCTCCATTCAGCAGCCCAGATGCCACCCCTCAAGGGATTATGGGGTTGTTAAATGATGATACATATACATATAAAGACGTGACATTTTGATGGGCACAACGGTAAAATCAGGACAACTCACAATACTCGGTGAACGGATGCCAGGCAGACTGGAAGGGCGCCAAGCTAGATATCCCAGAAGCACCTGGTTTCTAACCCAACAATATTTACTGGCCCTTTTACGTTTGATAGCAAATATGGGTTTTTTTTTCTACCCTGAGATGCTCATTCCAGAGTTATTTTGGGTGGTGGTGGGGAAGAGTGACGTTCAGCAAGCGAGGGAGGAGAGAAAAATTTTGAGGGCCCTTCCAAAGAGAGAGGACGGGAGAATTCTCCGGAGATACTAGTGGGATACTCGGTGGGACAGACGGAAGCAGAGATACACAGAGCAGGACCAAGGAGACGACCCACACACCGTGGCTTTGCTCAGCACAACCGCACTTTAATGGATTCAGAGAGGGGGGTACAGAAGGATCACGCACAGAGGCCGGGGGGTGCGGGGTGTGGTGGTAGGGAATGGGGGAGTCACGTGGACCGTCCTCGCCGCGCCCGCCTACCCGCCCGCCTCTTACCCTTGTGCAGGACGGCGTTGGCGGGCTTGTTGCCGGCCAGAGACTCCTTGGACAAGTGCTGGTGACTCTCGGCCAGACACTCCACCTCGGCAAAGCGGGTGTTGAGGGCCATGGCCGGGTGGCTGGGATCCTGTGTCATGTTCAGGTAGGCGGCCCGGCGGAGCTGCTCTTCGATCACCAAGGCCTGTTCCAGGAGCTGGAATTATTTTAATTTTCACTTTTAATGGTTTTCACATTGGGACGTTTTGTTTTAATGTATGCAGATCGACTGTGTCAGGTTTCAATGTCGTCTTAATTAAAATAAATGGCATTTCCAAACAAGTAATCTTTGAAGAAATCTTTCGTTTTATTAAGAATGACAATCTGTCCCCGATTGTGGCGTAGCCAACACTGACTTCCTGACCCCAGACCTTCCCTTTCCGTTCCCCAATTCTCGGCATCTCATTGGCCCTCTTCCAAATCACTCTCCCCATATCTACTACTTCAACTCCCAGGAATGTCCCCCCTCCCATCTCATCTCCTAGGGGACATTATCTTCAGGGAAAATAAGTAGGTGAGAAGTCAAGCGTCCTCTTGCCAGCTGCCCCCCTCTTCTCCTTCTTATGTCAGCACTAGAGTAAATGCAGGTTGAAGTGCTGACACACTGTACATTCAAAGTGAGAATAAAGTTATTCTGTTCTATTCTATTTCTATTTTATTCTCTATTCTATTTCTGTTCTTTTCTCTTAATTTTATTTTATTCTATTCTCTATTCTATTCTAAATTCTATATTTTATTCTTTTCTAATTCTATATTTTATTATCTATTCAATTCTATTTCTACATTCTATTCTATTCCTATTCTATATTAATTCAATTCTATTCTTATTCTATTTCTATTCTATTCTATTTTCTATTTCTATTCTATTAATTCTATTCTAATTCTATTTCTATTTCTATTCTACTCTATTAATTTCTATTTCCATTCCATTCCATGTTTTCTTTCCTATTCTATTCCGTTCTATTCGAAGAAACGAGGGAGGAAACGGTGAGAAGACAGAAGAATCATTCCTCCTTCTAAACCTTGAGGACGAGGTCCTGCTTTTCTCCTCTGCTACCCCTAAGAGATTCGTTCGCACCTTAAACCTTCTGGCCAAGAACTTGTTCTTCATCTCCAAGAAGTTCCCCTTGTTGGCTTCGCTTTTAAAAGGCTCGTTGATGATGGCAAACTGGTTGTCGTTCTGGATGTCCTGCCAGCGAGCGTAGCCGTGTCTGCCGGACGGGGGTGGGTGGGTGGGTTAAGGAGTGGTCCACTTGTGGCAAGGAGGAGAGACCCGAGGAACTCAGAGAAGGGGGATCCGAGGCTCATCTGAGCATCCTCAAGGATGATGTCTATCTCCTCTTCCCTTTACTGTCTTAAAGCGAGGAACGGCTGACAATCCACAGCGCGATTGCGATGCACCGGAAACAAACTATAACTCAGACGTGTTTATGGAGATTCTCGGTCATCCAGGATCACGGTAGTCCCAAAAGGTGCTTTTTCCAAAGACCACGGGACTTTTGCCAGCTGCCTTTGGAAAAAGGACCTTTGGGATCGCACATATATAAGTTTGAGATTGTCCCTCGAGGAAATGTCAAGGCACCTGGGACGATCTCACCGCGGCCACACCGGAAGGAAGCCATTCGATGGGTAGCATTTCACCCCTGCCTGAGACCCGGGGGCTGCAGCCCACTCCCGCTTTTCCCAGACATTCTCCCAGGAGCTCTGCTTATAAATAAGCAGACCAGCCACCACCCAGCCTTGCCACTTGGCTGTCCCTTGAAAACCCTTAAGCCTCCCCGTCCTTCATATGATGGGTTTGTAAGCCCAGTTCTCTCTCAAGACGGTGTCCCTTTCTCGCTTCCCCACGTTGGTCGGGGCCTGTTTTCTGTCTTTACCCCGAGTCGCGGGCACACACATACCCCCCCTTTTTTTCCCCCAAGCCAAAGGATACAGGACGATGCCCGCCAGCAACCAGTAGTCATGTCGGCGGTGCCAAATTTCGTTCAGCTTGCTGGAGGAGATGGCGGCTCGTTCTTCGTTCTGCCAGAGGGTGTGAAGTTCTAGCCGGAGAGATGGGAGAAAAATCGTCACCGGTCGGTTTGGGAAACCCGGTTTATGGACAGGTGACATGTCCAAGAATCAGAAATTCTTTCCCCGCCAAGACTGAATTTTATTATTTATTTATTATTTATTATTCGAATTTCTATACCGCCCTTCTCCTTTCGGACTCACGTTACCCACGTGACAGCTAGTCCTCAACGTACGGTCCCAATTGAGCCCTCGGTTTCCGTGGCTAAGCGAGACAGTCGTTAAGCGAGCTTGGGCCTGTTTTACCACCTTTCTTGCTGCCGTTGTTAAGCGAATTGCTGCCGTTCACATTAACGGTCGTTAAATGAATCCGACTTTCCCCCCATTGATTTTGCCTGTCAGCAGGTCGCAGACGGGGATCATGTGACCCCAGGAGACTGCGACCGTCATAAATATGAGGTCGCCTGAATTTTGATCACCTGAGCACGGGGAGGCTGCAATGGTCGTAAATGCGAAAAACTGCCCTACGTCACTTTTTTTTCCAGTGTAACTTCAAATGGTCACTAAATGAATGGTCATAGGTCAAGGACTATCTGTAAACATGACGACAAGGAGGTGGCACTGGTACTGTAGACTTCTCTATACGGCTAGTCCTCAACCTACGCCACTATTGAGCTGAAAATTTCCGTTGCTAAGCGAGACAGTTGTTAACGGAGCTTTTGGCCCATTGTACGACCTTTCTTGACACCATCGTTAAGCGGAACTCTGCAGCCGTTAAGTGAATCAATAGCACAGTTGTTGAGCGAATCCGTCACAAAAGGGGACCGCAGGACCCCGGGACACTACGACCGTCATAAATGCACACCAGTTGCCAAGCGTCCGAAGTTTGATCCCATGACCGTGGGGAATGCTACAATGGTCATAAGTGGGAGGACCCGGTCCTAAATCCCCTTTTTCCTGCGTTATCCTAACTTGGAACAGTTGCTAAACGAATGATTGCAAGTCAAGGACTACCTCTACTTGCAACCCCAAACCTTGTAAACTTGGCTCTTTGGGCGTGGGGTGTGATGCTCTCCTATTATATTCAGTTTTATATGGTTTGGGGTTTTTATTCTGCTTTAAAAAAAAAAAATATTTAAAGATATTGGTTTTAACTGTACCCGGCTTCGGGTCCAAATTTGGAATGGAATTTATTTGTTGGTTGGTTGGCTTGTAAAATTTATTTGCCGCCCATCTCGCGATGAGGCAAATACTCTGGGCTGTTTACAGCAATAAAAACAAGAAATAAAAAGAATGTATGTATTTGTTTCTTAAATTTATTTGCCATCAATCTCACCTCACCTCGCCTGTTCACAACAATAAAAGTGGAGTAATGAAAGGAATTTATTTTATTTTATTTTATTATTTTATTTTATTATTTTATTTTATTTTATTATTTTTTTTTATTTTATTTTTTTTTATTTATTTATTTATTTATACATACATACATACATACATACATACATACATACTTTAATTTAATTTATTTGCCATGAATTTCACTTCAGAGCTATACTCTAGCCTGCTTACAGCAATAAAAACAGAAATGAAAATAATTTATTTTATTTTATTTTAATTTATTAATTTAATTTAATTTGCCATCAATCTCACCTCAGGGCTATACTCTAGCCTGCTTACAGCAATAAGAACGGAGGAATGAAGAGAATTTATTTTATTTTATTTCAATTTATTAAATTTATTAATTTAATTTAATTTAATTTGCCATACATACATACATACATACATACATACATACATACTTTAATTTAATTTATTTGCCATGAATTTCACCTCAGGGCTATACTCTAGCCTGCTTAGAGCAATAAAAACGGAGTAATGAAAAGAATATTTATTATTTTATTTTATTTTATTTTATTTTATTTTATTATTTTATAATTTTATTTTATTTTATTTTATTTGCTATGAATTTCACTTCAGGACTACACTCTAGCCTGCTTACAGCAATAAAAACGGAGTAATGAAAAGAATTTTTAAAATTCATTCATTTATTAATTATATGTATTTGCCATCAATCCCGCGGCAGGGCTGGCTGTACTCTTAAGGCTGCTAAAAGCAATAAAAACCGGAGAAAAGGAGAAGGACGACGAACGAAAAAAGAATGAAAAGTCTAAAGGTAACAAGTAGCAAAAGTGACGGAACGATGGAATAAACAATGGAAAAAAAAAAAGAAAAGAAAACCACGAATCCGATCTCTCCAGCGCCCACCCAGCCCGACATCCTACCTGTGAAGCCGCCGTCCGCAATGTTGAACATAAACCGGGGTTTCTCCGTCCGGTCTTCCCTCTTCCCGTTGTTCCGGTTCTCGTCCCGGAGGCTGCCAATTTTCGATTCCTTGGCGGTCTCTCGCTCTGATTTCACATCTCCTTTTAAGACAATATATATATTTTGGACTTTAGAACGGATCTACTTTTCCATTCCTCGGTTCCCGTCTCTTTTTCAGGGTCGCCTGCTGAGGAAGCCCCGGCCAAATTCTCCCACCCACAATCCGTGGGTCTGCCCGGAGCGTGGACTACATGGGATCCCCCTGCAGAAGGAAGCCAATGGCGAGAGGGGGAAAGGATGAGGCTGGATGGCGCCATTCAGTTGTGGTATTCAGCTGGTTCTATCCGGTTCGGCGAACCGGTAGCAGTGAAAGCTCCGCCCACCCACCCGGACGTAATCACATCCCGTTTTTGACACTCGGCACATGCGTGGAAGGTCCTGTGCATGCGTGGAGGTGCCGCGGGCGCTCACATTTGCGAACCGGTAGCGAAGTGAATGCCAACACACGATTGGTTGTCTTGCCCTACCTATCAAAACCGTTGTTACTACCCCTGCCCAGCGTTGGGGCATCTCAGCAGCCAAGAGCAACCAATTCTAGATCGGGAGTGTCCAAATCTTGGCCACCTTGAAGACTTGTGGACTTCAACTCCCAGAATTCCCCAGCCAGCAAGGGTTTCCCAGAATTCAGCATAGATAGGACGAGAAGAAATTATTACCTTTCTTGCATTTTTTAATAGGATAGGATTAGAATGAGAATAAAGAATTCTAATTTTTTTTAAAAAAATTCTTTTTTGTTTAAATTTAATATTTTATTATAACACAATATGACAAACACATAACATACAACATTTAAATATATCCTCTTTTTTAACCAATGTTTCTTAGTGGTCTTCTTTCCGTTTTGTACCTTTCCCATCACCTCTCTCTTACCGTTTCATTTTCTTCATTGTCCCTTTTTCTTTGGGTACATTGTATTTTCTAACACTAATAATCTTAATTTTATACATTTCTATATATTTGTTATATACATATTTTACATTTTTAGATTCTCCCCTGTATTTATTGTTCTTTATTTCTAGTCTCAAGCCATTCTAGTCTCAAGACAGATTATTACATAATTTGGAACAAATGGTATGAATGGGTTGAAAAAAATTCTTAATAGACAGTGGGAATGCGGTCGACGTAATATATCTTGACTTCAGCAAAGGGGGAAAAAAAAAAGCTGGCTGGGGAATTCTGGGAGTTGAAGTCCACAGGTCTTAAAATCCCCAAGATTGGACGCCTAACCTAGACACTTGTCTCACAACCTCTTCCCAGCCAGGATGTAGGATTACTTGCCCGAAAGCTACAATGGCTCCTGGTGCAAATCCTGCCATCGCAGGCATTCCTCGCCTTGCACGTCTGCAGATCCTTCCTCCAGCCTACGTTACCTTTCTTGGGGTCCTGAGTTTCTCCCTCCGTCTTTTCCTTGCTGTCATCACTCTCCGCGGATTTTTCCTCCGCTACCACCAGCTTCTCCAAGTCAGCATCTGGAAAGAAGAGGAGGAACCAAAGAGGGGTGGGGAGGAGAGAAAAAAAAATACCCACTTTGCAAATGCCCACAGTGATTTTTACAGGTCTGGAGGTCCTACTCTGTTTTTTTCCTAACACCTTTTTATTTTAAAACGTTGATTTAAAATGTTCTTTGTCTAGTTTTGGTTTGTCTCTGAATAAAATAAAAATTGTTTTTTTAAAAAAGAAAAAAACTAAATACAATTTTGTCCCAAAGGTGCTTTTTTTTCAGGAGTCAACTGGACTTTCTGTTTTTTTTTGTTTTTCCTTGAAGACGTTTCGCTTCTCAAACCAAGAAGCTTCTTCAGTTCTTGAGAGCAAAGGAGATCAGTTCTTCAGAACGGAAGAAGCTTCTCGGATGAGAAGCGAAACCTCTTCAAAAGAAAAAAAAAAAACCAGAAAAGTCCTGAAAAAGCACCTTAACCTGGATGACGGAGAATCTCTACAGACTTTTAAATACAATTTTAATGCTCCGATGTGAGCCTTCTCTCCTTCTTTTCGAAGGAACCTTCCCCATCAACCCTGGCTTACCCAATTTCTCCTTTTCGTCCTTGACCGCCGGTTCAGCTTCCGACTCCTTTTCCCTGGCCACCATCGGGCCCTCGTCCTCCGGCTTCTTCGAAGGCTCCAGCTCCATTTTATCCCCTGCGAAGGTGGCAGAAAGGGGCTGTTCGGGCGCGGAAGGCTGGGAAATGCAAGGCAGAGAACTCTACATAAGACCACCGAGTCTTATGTACTCGCCACAAAGAAGAGGGGGGTGTCAAAATTATTCTCCAAGGCACCGAAGCGATGGATGGAAACTAACCAAGGAGAGAAGCAACCTGGAACTAAGGAGAAATTTCCTGACAGTGAGGACAATTAACCAGTGGAACAGCTTGCCACCAGAAGTTGTAAATGCTCCATCACTGGACGTTTTTAAGAAGATGTTGGATAACCAATTGTCTGAAATGGTTTAGGGTTTCCTGCTTCGGCAGGGGGTTGGACTAGAAGACCTCCAAGGTCCCTTCCATCTCTGTTATTCTGGTCTAGTCCAACCCCTTGCTCAACCAGGAGACCCTCTCCCATTTCAGACAAATGGCTGTCTGGTCTCTTCTTCAAAACCTGCAGTGATGGAGCCACCCACAACTTCAGGTGGCAAGCTGTTCCGCTGGTTAATTGTCTTCACCGTCAGGAACTTTCTCCTCAATTCCAGGTTGCTTCTCTCCTTGATGAGTTTCCATCTGTTGTTGTTGCTTCTCCTCCTGCCTTCAGCTGCTTTGGAGAGAACAGTTGTAATTTAAATAGGATAGGTATAATATACATTTCGTAAATCATAAGTACATACGTTATCAATAAAAAATAAAATAAAAATCAAGCCATTCAGGCTTGTTCAAATGCTACTCGAAGGATGTCCCTGTCATTTTTTTCGTGGGATCTTCAGGGCTGCCACGTTTACTACTGTGGGAAACCGGGAGGGGGGATTGTATGGAGCATGGGTGATATGTAGTCATAATAACATTCCTTTCTCAGGGAGTCAAGGACATCTTGCCCTGCACCTGGACAACCGGAACTGGGAGGCATCTCCAGTTGGGACGGTGCTTGATTGGACCATGTGGGTTTTGGGCAGGGACTTGAACTTTCCTTCGAGTGGGGAAAACCCGGAAGCTTTCAGATTCGGATTTTCCCAATTGCGCCAATATGACCTCTCTAATAAAATGGAACTTTGAGGAACTTCAAGCCTTGGAGTTTTCTTTGGTTGGGGATGTTACTTAGAACCCTGACATTCCCAAGTTATCCTACGGGTGAAATCATTCAGGAGTCCGGGTGTTTTTTTTTTTAAAAAAAAAGAAAAACGGTCACTAGAAGTGAGTATTATTAAGACAGGAAGCAGGAGAAAAGATGACAGCCAGGAACCTACGAAGTATTCCCAACAAGGCGATTTCCCTAAAAATCACACTTTCCCAAAAAAGATTCTCCCCAAGTAACGGGCACTGGAGCCAAGTTACAAACCTCGGTCTCCATTTTCTCGCCGCCTTTCGTCTCCTTCTCCAACTTCTCCTCCTTGGTCTCCAACTCCTCCTTTTCGGCCGCGGTGGCCCCGTCTCCTTTGTCACTGGGGGCTGGAGTAGCTGGAGGAACAGAGGACACTGTTCTCACCTAGACCTCCCGAGATCAGGAAGCCGACTCCTCGTCCCGATAAATCCTCTTTTATTTAGGTTAAAGGGAAATTCCTCTCCAGCAAAGTCCCGGCAAACCGTCTTTCAGGAGATTTCACAACTACAGACCTTTATCAGGCTTGGCCGATATCTTCCAAACGGCAGGCTGTAGTAGCAGCAATTACTTGGCAAGAAGTCAGGAAAAGATCTTCACCCCCATGAATTGAACTAATTGTCTCCTGCAAACTCCCCTCCCCTTTCGCTCCTCTTTATTCCCCTCATCGTCCACCTGTGGCTTTACTCCCGAGTCGACCCTTGTTCCTTAATTTTTCCCTTCTCCCGGCAGCTCTGCACATGCGCACATCGGGAACAGGCTCCAGCTGTTCCTCTGCCCCACTGATGTCCGACTCCGAAGGCAGCTGATAACTGGCATCCGGCCCTGGCCCCCTCTCTGCCTCCGACGCAGAGCCCTCATCAGAGCCTTCCCCAGACTCCAGGACTGGCCCATGTTCCTCTCCAACCTCCTCATTGTCTGAATCTGCCACCATCTCCGCTGGCGGGCCACAACAGATACGATAATCTGCCTTTCAATTTTATGGATCATCCCAACAACCAATTGTCCGGGATAGAAGAAGGACTCCTGTCTTGGGGTTGGACTAGAAGACCTCCGAGGTCCCTTCCAACGCAAGGTATCAACTCGCAAAGCATCCCTGGCCTGCTCTCGAGTTGCCATAGGCCAGAGGGGATGGGAAAACAGCGAAATGGCACAGCAGCCAAAGACAGATGCACATTCTACGCTTATCTCTCTCAAGGCTGTTTCCCAGGGTTACCTACAGCAACCGGAGGGGAGTGACCTCTACAACCGTAAAACTGCTCTGTTGGAATGTGATTGATAACACAACCTGGGGGGAGGGGGGAAACAGGGTCATAATTGGAGCATAAATTACGTAGGGTCTGAGTTGGCTTCACTTGGGAACGTGCAGACATGAAGCTCATGATGTAATTAGGGCATCCATCGGAACCCTGACACAAGGATTCTATGATGCTATGACCCACTTTTCCTTCCCCTAAAGATCTAGCTGCCTGCCTTCACTCAGAGCTTAGCCGTGCTCCTGTCACTTCAAAATCAATTTAACGGTCTCTGTATTTTATTTTCACAAACGAGTAGCTAGTCCTCCACTTACAAGAGTTCTTTTAGTGACCATTTAAGTTACAACGGCACTGGAAAAAAAGTCGATTTTTCACAGGCTATGAGTTTGATCCTAGGTAGAGGCAGATATTTTTCTCTCTGGGCAGACTGAGAATATATCTGCCGAACAAAACTCCACGCTGGCGACAAGAAGGGCATCAGGCCGGTAAAACACTCTTGCTAGCTCCATTCAGTTGCCCAAGACTCCACCCCGCAAGGGATTATGGGGTCGTTAAATGAAGATGACGATGATACTAGCAACACGAACCAGCCTCTTAAAAAAGGCAGACATTGAAATCCTGAACAGAAATCATGCAGACAAGATTCAGCTTTGTCCATTTCGCCTGCCTTAAAACGGGGCTGGGTAGATTCAAACAGCTTCAGGGTCCATCCCCCGTCCCCCCCGCCCTCGTGACAGGTCCTGTCCTTTTGCTCCGTCCCTGGTGGATGCCTACCTGGTTTGGAGGTGCAGGGCGTGTTGGTGCAGCTGGGTTCTGGGGTGGTGGTGGAGGTTTTGATGGTGGGGGACGAGGCTCGGGAAGACTTTTTGGAATCCGCGCTGGGGTCGGGCATCAATTCAGGCATGCTCCAGCGGCCGTTAATATGTTCAAACTCTTGTACCTGTCATGCAAACACACGCACACGCCCCCCCCCCCATGAGCAATTTTAAGTCTGCAATGACAACGGTCGCAAAAATAAAACCATTCCGCAGTAGAAGAAGTCTACTACCCTAGCAAAAAAAAAATTGGTGGGAATTTTAGAGGACGTCCAAACTGAGAAGCACATCGGTTAGAGAGATACTCTGGGATAATGGTTAAAAGCGCTGGCTTAGAAACCAGGGGACCGGGAGTTCTAGTCCCGCCTTAGGCATGGATGCCAGCTGGGTGACTTTGGGCCAATCACCAGGAGACAGTGAATTCTAGTCTCACCATAGGAATGAAAGCCAGCTGGGTGACTTTGGGCCAATCACTAGGAGACGGCGAGTTCTAGTCTCACTTTAGGCATGAAAGCCAGCTGGGTGACTTTGGCCAATCACCAGGAGACAGTGAATTCTAGTCTCACCATAGGAATGAAAGCCAGCTGGGTGACTTTGGGCCAATCACCAGGCGATGGTGAGTTCTAGTTCCACTTAAGCCATGAAAGCCAGATAGGTGACTTTGGGGGGGCCAGTCCCTCTCTTTCAACCCAGCCTCTTTCAACAGGATTGTGGTTTGTGGGGCAAATAGGAAAAAGGAGGAAGGAATATTGGCTATGTCCACTGCCTTGAGTTATTGACAAAGATAATAATGGCAATAAGAGATAAATAAATACATCAATAAATAGTTTACCAATGTACCGATTTATGAAGGTGCCCTTGTATTGAAGGCCTCCAGGCCAATGAGCTCCACCACCCCATCCTCAGAAACAACTCAACCAGGAGTGTCAAACTCAATTTCATTGAGGGCTATGGTTGTCCCCAGGTGGGGCGTGGCCATCTTAACGTCACCCATTGGGCGTGGCCAACTGGGTGGGTGCGGCCAGTTTGACGCCGCTCCCCAAACTGCTGGCATGTTTCCTCTTTGCATTGGGTAGACCGTGCTGAAGCGATGCAGGCCAGCCAGAGGTGGTATTCAGCCGGTTTGCGCCGGTTCAAACGAACCGGTAATCACCCGGGTGCTACACCGTCCTATTTAGGCACATTTTGAAGCCGTGTGCACACATGCAAGCCACATATGCGAGCAAAGCGCCTGCGTGGAAGGCCGCACGCATGCACGGAGGTCCGCACTCACATTTGCGAACCGGTAGGGAAAGTAAGTCAATACCACCTCTGAGGGCGGCCCCTTAACATTTTCCAGGATGGCCTCGCGGGCCGGATCTGACCACATCGTGGGCCGGATCCGACCCACGGCTCTTATGTTTGACACCCCTGATTTAGACCAGTATGTCCTTCATTTTTCCCCTTAGACAGGGTTCTGCAACCTTAAACACTCAAAGAGCCATTTGGACCTGTTTCCCAAACAAAAGAAAACACCGGGAGCCACAAAACCCTTCCCGTGCCTGACGATTTCTTGAGCGGCCACAAAACTGGCATACGTAGTTGAATTAAACCTTCTGTTTTCTTCTGAAACTTTTCTTTTCTTGGATTTATCCATGGTTGGCCTACTCAGGGTTGAAAAGCTCAATAAATCGTGTGCCGGCATTGTGTCACACATTGGCGGTTGTGACTCATGTTTTGAGCGACAGGGAGCCGCAGCAGAGGGATGAAGGAGCCACATGCGGCTCCAGAGCCACGGGTTGCCGACCTCTGCCCTTGGAGAAGGAACCAATACCAAGTAATCCGAAGGGCAGTGGATGATAATAATAATAATAATAATAATTTTATTTCTATACCGCCCTTCTCCCGAAGGACTCAGGGCAGTGTACAGCCAATTTAAAAACACAAGACACAACAATGATTAAAAATTAAAATAATTAAATAGATTTGGATATGGTTGGGCCCATCCGTCCTTGCTGCCCAAGAGTTCCATACCTTTTTTTTAACCAGAGACATGACTCCTATCCGTGTCAGGACCTGCTGTCTGGACAGACCTTCCCTCGGCACCCCGTCGGCAAACGTCTCCGAACCGTCCGCTCCGGGTTCGCAGAGGTGCCTCATGAAGAGAGAAACGTAGGCCCTGCGGAAACAGAAAAGGAAACAAATTGGGAAAGAGGGCGCGATGGTGTGCGATGGTGGCTCCCTCCGGTCCAGGCGAAGGAAGTCAAACCTCAAATCTTTGGATTAAGGTAGTTTTGATTTGTTGAATTGCAGGAATGTTCCAGAGAAGGGGCGTCAAAGGTTGCCATGATGGCTGGGGAATTCTGGGAATTGAAGTCCGCATATCTTAAGGTTGCCATGATGGCTGGGGAATTCTGGGAGTTGAAGTCCGCATATCTTAAGGTTGCCATGATGGCCGGGGAATTCTGGGAGTTGAAGTCCGCATATCTTAAGGTTGCCATGATGGCTGGGGAATTCTGGGAATTGAAGTCCGCATATCTTAAGGTTGCCATGATGGTTGGGGAATTCTGGGAGCTGAAGTCCACACACCCTACAGTTACTAAGGCCGAGAGACACGGTCCTAGGAGCAGGGAGTGAGTGGAGACGTCTAGGTGCGGATCCTAAAACCAATACTCTCCCCCGCCCCCCACCCCGGTGCTTCTGGAACTTTCCGTTCCACCCGTTTGCCATCAGATTCTCTTCGTACATCTTCAACCGAGAGAGCAGCGGGCTCTGTAGCTGTGGGCCAGCTTGGCAGGAGTCACGCCTTAAGACTCGCCAATGCGCCTGGCCACAGCCTTCCCTTGCTCTGTGTCTGCTTGAGGGAGAGGAGGACGTCCCTTTGCTTCGCTCTCCAGGAAAACACAGACAAGAAACGTGTTTGGAGAGGGTGTCAGATGAGTAAGAACCATCATCACTTGGCAAACGAAGCACTGGGTTTGGTGTCGTGGAGGTTAGAAAGCTGGAGACTGGGAGTTCTAGTCCCGCCTTGGGCAGGAAAGCCAACTGGGGGACTTTGGGCCAATGCTTCTGATAGAAAGACAGACCAGGAGACCAGGAGTTCTAGTTCCATTTTAGGCATGAAAGGTGGCTGGGTGAGTTTGGGTCAATCACCAGGAGACCGGGAGTTCTAGTTTCACCTTAGGCGCGAAAGCCAGCTGGGTGGGCCAATCACCAGGAGACTGGGAGTTCTAGTTCCACTTTAGGCATGAAAGGCAGCTGGGTGGCTTTGGGCCAATGCTTCTGACAGAAAGACAGACCAGGAGACCAGGAGTTCTAGTCCCACCTTAGGCATGAAAGGTGGCTGGGTGAATTTGGGTCAATCACCAGGAGACTGGGAGTTCTAGTCCCGCCTTGGGCATGAAAGCCAGTTGGGTGACTTTGGGCCAATGCTTCCGACAGAAAGACAGACCAGGAGACCAGGAGTTCTAGTTCCATTTTAGGCATGAAAGGCGGCTGGGTGAATTTGGGTCAGTCACCAGGAGACCGGGAGTTCTAGTTTCACCTTAGGCGCGAAAGCCAGCTGGGTGGGCCAATCACCAGGAGACTGGGAGTTCTAGTACTGCCTTGGGCACGAAAGCCAACTGGGTGACTTTGGGCCAATGCTTCTGACCCAAATACCGACCAGGAGACTGGGAGTTCTAGTTCCACCTTAGGCGTGAAAGTCAACTGGATGGGCCAATCACCAGGAGACTGGGAGTTCTAGTTCCGCTTTAGGCATGAAAGGCAGCTGAGTGAATTTGGGTCAATCACTAGGAGATTGGGAGTTCTAGTCCCACTTTAGGCCTGAAAGGCAACAGAGTGGCTTTGTGCCAATGCTTCTGACACAAATACAGACCAGGAGACCGGGAGTTCTAGTTCCATCTTAGGCATGAAAGGCAGATGAATTTTGTCCAATCACCAGGAGACTGGGAGTTCTAGTCCCACCTTTGCTGTTTTGCACGGACCGGTTTCTGGCGTACCAGTGCTCCATGACAATTCCCCTGTGGGCTCCTTGGTGCTCTGTCAGCTTGTGGCTTTCTTGCAGACGTTTCGTGACCCTACTAGCTAACATTATCAGTGCTAGAAGGGAGTGGGGTTTCTGGAGAGGAAGAGGAGGAGGAGGAGGAGGAGAAGGAGAAGGAAAGGAGGAGGAGGAGGAGGACTGGCTTTCTTGCAAACATTTCATGACCCTACTAGGTAACATTATCAGTGCTAGAAGGGAGTGACGTTTGTGGAGAGGAGGAGAAGAAGGAGGAGGTGAAGGAGAAGGAGAAGGAAAGGAGGATGACGACGACTGTGGGCTCCTTGGTGCTCTCTCAGTTTGTGGCTTTCTTGCAGACATTTCATGACCCTACTAGGTAACATTATCAGTTCTAGAAGGGAGTGGGGTTTGTAGAGAGGAGGAGGCAGTGAAGGAGAAGGAGGACGACTGTGGGCTCCTTGTGGGCTCTCTCAGCTTGTGGCTTTCTTGACGACGTTTCACCATCAAGCTAGGTAACGCCATCAGTGCCGAGACGTGATGCCTGCTTCTGAATATCCGGAAGGCTCTCACGACGAAGACGAGGCCGAATTGTTCGACCTCGTTCCAAAAAGGCAGGAAAAGAACAATGGGCTTAAATTGACAAGGAGGTCAATTTCGGAGGTTGGATATCGGAAACTTTTCTCAACAGATGTTCAAAACTTCTTTTAAATAATTTTTTTTTAAAAAAATGGCAAATTCTGCGACTCGTTTTGGTGGGTTTCCCTCCCCCCCCCACTGAGGGGCTGTAAGATCTGAATCCCGAACCGAGAAGGTACCTACTTAAATTCCTTCTCCGTCTTGCCTCGCAGGTCTCGAACCAGCCACTGGGAGGTGAAGGCGTCCTGGGGGGGCATCCCCCAGCGCATGACGGCGTTCAGGAAGGCCTTGCGCTGACGGGTGTTGAACCCCAGTACCTGGAGGGAGAGGCAGCAAGCGCAGGCCCAGGTCAGCCCCGCCAACATCCACAGCGGCGTCCTCCAATGACGACCGGTCGTTTTAGCAACGGTTTCCCAAAGCTCCGACGGAGCTCCCTGGGGTCTCTTACAACCGAGATTCCAAGTTCTGATAGTTTCTCTGTTTCTCTTCTCTCTTTTTCCTCCCCTCTCTTCTCTCGCTCCTTCTCTCTTCTCTCCCCCTCCCCTTTTCTCTCTCTCCTCTCTCCCTTCTTTCCTCTCCCTTCTCTCATCTCCTCCCTCTTTTCTCTCTCCTGTCCTCTCTCCTCCCTCTCCCTTCTCTCTTCTTCCTTCCCTCTCTTCTCTCCTCCCCCTCTTCTCTCCTTCTCTCTTGTCTTTCTCCCCTCTCCCTTCTCTCCTCCTCCTCCTCCCCTTCTCTCCTCCCCCTCTTTTCTCCCTTCTTTTCTCTCATCTCTTCTCCCCTCTCTCCCGTCTATCTATCTATCTTTCTATCTATCTAATCTATCTATCATCTATATCTATCTATCTATCTATCTATCTATCTATCTATCTATCTATCTATCGTATCTAATCTATCTATCCATCTACCTACTTACCTATTATCTATCTAATCTATCATATCTATCTATCTATCTATCTATCTATCTATCTATCTATCTATCTATCTATCTATTGTATCTAATCTATCTATCTATCCATCTACCTACTTACCTATCATCCATCTATCTATCTATTATCAATATCTATCCATCCATCTCTATCTATCTATCTATCCATCTATCTACCTACCTACCTACCTATCGTGTATGTATGTATGTATGTATGTATGTATGTATCTATCTATCTGTCTGTCTATCTATCTATCATATATCTATCATATATATCCATCCATCCATCCATCCATATCTATCTATCTATCTATCTATCTATCTATCTATCTATCTATCTATCTATCTATCTATCTATCTATCTATCATATCTCTCTCCTTCTCTTCTCTCCTCCCCCTTTTCTCCCTTCTTTTCTCTCATCTCTTCTCCCCTCTCTCCCGTCTATCTATCTATCTTTCTATCTTTCTATCTATCTAATCTATCTATCATCTATATCTATCTATCTATCTATCTATCTATCTATCTATCTATCTATCTATCCACCTACTTACCTATTATCTATCTAATCTATCATATCTATCATATCTATCTATCTATCTATCTATCTATCTATCTATCTATCTATCTATTGTATCTAATCTATCTATCTATCCATCTACCTACTTACCTATCATCCATCTATCTATCTATTATCAATATCTATCCATCTCTATCTATCTATCTATCTATCCATCTATCTACCTACCTACCTACCTATCGTGTATGTATGTATGTATGTATGTATGTATGTATGTATCTGTCTGTCTATCTATCTATCTATCTATCTATCTATCTATCTATCTATCTATCTATCTATCATATATCTATCATATATATCCATCCATCCATCCATCCATCCATCCATATCTATCTATCTATCTATCTATCTATCTATCTATCTATCTATCTATCTATCATATCTCTCTCCTTCTCTTCTCTCCTCCCCCTTTTCTCCCTTCTTTTCTCGTCTCTTCTCCCCTCTCCCTCCTCTCTCTTTTTCCCTCCCTCTCTTCTCTCTCTCCTTCTCTTCTCTCCTCTTCCCCCTTCTTTCTCTCGCCTCCCCCTCTTTTCTCCCTTATTTCTCTCTTCTGTCTCTTCTCCTCTGTCTCTCTCCTCTCTCCCTTTCTCTTCTCTCCTCCACCCCCTCTCTCCTCCCACCATTCCCACTGCATCCCCACAGAGTTTGAGTCTCACCTCGATGTTCCCCCCAACCCGTGCCAGAAGTGGGGGGAGAGGTTTGTCCTTCTCATTCCGAAGCTGCCTCCTGGACTGCCGGCGACCTGGATTTGCAGAGGGAGGAGGAGAAGAAGAAGCAAATATTTCAGTCGCTTGGGAGGCATGCTCAGGAACCCCCAACCCCCCCCCATCCCCTCTTTCTCTCCACAAAGGAGACGGCCAAGTCTCAAGCTAACCAATTGCCAGGATTCACCCTGCAGAGATGGCCAAGTCTCCCCATGCTGGTTTACCCAACGCCAGATAGTCCCTGGAACCAGGAACGGCAAGGAGAGTCACCAAAAGGGACGGCCAGAAAGGCTGAATTCCCCCAGGGAGACAAGCAAAGCTGACTGCCATGATAGACAACAATCCCAGCTGTATATATAAACACAGAGCAAACCACTCTCCCTTCTAGCGCTGATGAGGCTCCCTAGTTGGGTCATGAAACGCCTGCCAGAAAAAAAACTAAGCTCAGAGAGCACCAACAATCCCACAGTTCTAACCGCTTCTTCCTCTTCCCTTCCTCCTCCTCCTCCTCTACTCCACATGCTCCACTACCTTCCAGCACTGATGATGCTCCCTAGTTGGGTCGGGAAACGTCGGCCAGAAAACCACTGAGCTCAGAAAGCACCAAGGACCCTCAGCCTTCCTCCTCTTCTCCTGCTCCACTCCGCATACCCTACTCCCGTGATGGCTAACGTGTGGCACAGGTGGCACGTGGAGCAATGCACGTGAGCATTGCCCTAACTCAGCTCCAATTTTCAGGCCTTCTGGGCCCACCGGAAGTCGGGAAACAGGCTGTTTCTGGCCTCCGGAGGGCCTCAGAGTGTGGGTGTTGTAAGTAAGTAAATTTCTATTGCAGTCAGAGACCAAATTAAAATACACATAGAAGGGGAGTATATTTTACAAATATGAATAGATCATGTGACAGTACACCATCTACTGCCTCAGATACAATCCGTACTGTCAGTACTAGTGGATCCTCTGCCGTTGGGGTTACCCGTCTCTTCCCCCGTTTTTTTTCCAGCCACGACTGCAGCAAAAATTTTTTTGCCACCTTTGGAGATATATTGGGGTCTGCGTCCTGGAGTAGGAAATAAAAGGCTGAACAGATCGGGTGAACCTGGGAATCTCTGGGAAATAGGAGAAATGAATCTTGATCTTATGTCTCGGTAGTAGGGACATACGAATGTAATGTGGAACAGAGATTCCGGGGATCGGCCATCACATGTACAATGGATGGATTTTACACACACACACACACACACACACGGAATGGCTAATTAAAAGGATTATGTTTTAAGATTTAAAAGTTGGAGGAAGACTTTTTGTTATAAGACTTTTAAAATATCTGAAAGCATGAAAGTAAGATTAACTTTTTTTTTTTTTTTTTTTGGTTTTGCAGTTGATGTATTAATGGTTAATTAAAATGATCATGTTTTAAAATTTAAATGATAGAGGGAGGAAGAAAGATTGAGGGGAAAATGCAGAAATTCAATTATTGACTAATTAAGGTTTACTCTTTGTTATATAAGATTTTCTAAAATATCTGAACTTTGAGAAGTGGAGGGAGAGTAAAATGTTTAAGTAAATGAATTAAGAATACTTTACAGATATACTAAGAGAGTTTTTAGGGTTTGGATGATCAATGTTTGTTAATGTTTTTAAAACCCTTAAGAGTTAATGAAAGGGGAGGCTGATGACTTTGCAGAAGGGGAGTTAAGGGGTCCAGGGAGTTTTAAATCTTGCAGGAAGTTAGCATATGTTAGCGAATGTTTGTTGAAGTCTATGCCCTGTTTTTGTTGTGGGAAGTCGGGGGTGGGGGGTGGGGAGGGGGGGGTTGAAGGTTGATGATAGATTGAATGGTTGCTTATATTGTATATTTGTTTGATTATAAAATAAAATAAAAACTTTTTTTTTCACAAAAAAAAAAAAAAAAAGTCGTCCAGCCGTTGAAAAATCAACGATTTGGCAGCATCAGGGCCTAAAATAAAAGCTTCAATGGGGGAAAATCCCGATCTTCAAAAGTTTTGTATGGATATTACGGGCCCAGGGACTATGAAAAGGGTCCTGCCATAGGCATTGGCCCAGGTAATACCCTGGGAGTCTAGTCCACAGGGACAACCAGGTGTGGGTGTGTGTAGAAGGCCGTTTTCGCCCTCCCCAGGCTCCTAGAAAGGCTCTGGAGCCTGGGGAGAGTGAAAAACGGGCCTACCGTGCCATCACGTGCCAAAAGCAGGGGGGGGAGCGCGGAGGGGTTGCACGCAAATGCGTGGGGATGCAGGGCGCATTGAATTATGGGTGTGGGGCATGCGTGCGCACGACACCCCCCCGCACTCTCCCCACTTTTGGCACGCGACGGCAAAAAGGTTAGCCATCCCTGCCCTACTCCCTGCTAGCACTGATGAGGTTACCTCGTTGGGTCGTGAAACGTCTGAGCTCAGAGAGCACCAAGCTTTCCTTCTCTTTCTCCTGTTCTCCTCCTCCACGCCGCACACCCTACTCCCTGCTAGCACTGATGAGGTTACCCAGTCGGGTCATGAAATGTCTTGCAACCAAGCTCGGGGAGCCTTAAAGACCCCCCAGGGAACCACCTCTCACCCTACACACCATACTAAGAAAGAACCGATCACGCCACATTTGCGAAGTGCGTTAGAACACGACGCGGGCCACGTTTTTTCCCGTACCACCGAGCGCCACGGTTCCCGGATTTGACCCCACCCCCCCACACCCTCCGCAGCTGCAAGCCACCCACCAGATCAAAGCACCCTCAAGACATCCAGTTCGATTTCTCCTTGGCAGGAGATTTCATTCCGTTCGGACCGAGGGGGCCGTAAAAAGGAAGGAAGGGAGGGGATTCGAGATCGGACGACTGGATTCTTTTTAAGAAGGCCTTTCCAGAGACCTACAGCATAAAAGACCCCACACCCCAGCCCTCATACCTTCTGGCCTCTCGTCAAAATCTTCATCTTCCTCTTCGGAGCCGACGGAGTATTCAGACTGATTGTCTGAAAACATAGAGAGAAGAAGGAAAAAAAAAAAACCGAGAACGCCGGTTTGCAAGCGATACAAGACGGGGATTTTTTTTTTTGGAATAGCTCCAAAAATTGAAAGTCGAGAAGAATAAAGCAAGTCCTTTATTTATCAAGCTTGTCCACTTTAAGTGTTTTGGGAACAGCATATTGTCTGGATCCATTTGGTTACATCAGAAAACTTTCCCAGCTCCTCATTTCTCCTTCTATTATCCGACCATTTGTGGAACAAGTCCCATTTTCGAAAATATTCTGTACATTCTTTTTCTTTTACCTTTAACATCAATCTATCTATTTCTGCATAATCTAGTAATTTTTTTTTTAAATTACATCTTCTTCGGTAGGTGTTTCCTCATTTTTCCAGTGCTGAGCAAATACAATTCTTGCTGCTGTTAAGACGTGTAATGTTAAATATATCTGTGATGGCAAATCTATGGCACGCGTGCCACCTGGAGCCATTTCTGCAGGCATTGAGAGCCATCGCCCTATGTCAGCTCCACCTCCCACCAGCCAGCTGATTTTCGGGTCTCTGCCGTGGATGCGGGAGACATGCGCGCATGCCCTTGCTGCCCCTCCCCTCCCATGAAGTCTCCACACGGTCTGTTTTGGATGCCAGGGAAGTACAGGACTCGAGCGGAGGCTCCGGGAGGGCGAAAAACAGGCCTACCGGAAGTATGGAAACAGGCCGTTTCTGGCCTCCGGAGCCTGTGCAGGGCGAAAAACAGGCCTACCGGAAGTACCGGAAGTCTAGAAACGGGCCATTTCCAGCCTCCGGAAGGCCAGGGGAGGCGGTTTTCGCCCTCCTGGAGGCGCGAGGAAAGCCTCTGGAGCCTGGGGAGGGTGAAAAACAGGCCTCCCGGAAGTACCGGAAGTCTAGAAACAGGCCATTTCCAGCCTCCGGAAGGCCAGGGGAGGCAGTTTTCGCCCTCCTGGAGGCGCGAGGAAAACCTCCGGAGCCTCTGGAGGGCAAAAAACAGGCCTCCCGGAATTACCGGAAGTCTAGAAATGGGCCATTTCCAGCCTCCGGAAGGCCAGGGGAGGCAGTTTTCGCCCTCCTGGAGGCACGAGGAAAGCCTCTGGAGCCTGGGGAGGGCAAAAAACATGCCTCCCGGAATTACCGTAAGTCTAGAAACGGGCCATTTCCAGCCTCCGGAAGGCCAGGGGAGGCAGTTTTCGCCCTCCTGGAGGCACGAGGAAAGCCTCTGGAGCCTGGGGAGGGCAAAAAACATGCCTCCCGGAATTACCGTAAGTCTAGAAACGGGCCATTTCCAGCCTCCGGAAGGCCAGGGGAGGCAGTTTTCACCCTCCTGGAGGCACGAGGAAAGCCTCTGGAGCCTGGGGAGGGCAAAAAACATGCCTCCCGGAATTACCGTAAGTCTAGAAACCGGCCATTTCCAGCCTCCGGAAGGCCAGGGGAGGCAGTTTTCGCCCTCCTGGAGGCGCGAGGAAAACCTCCGGAGCCTCTGGAGGGCAAAAAACAGGCCTCCCGGAATTACCGGAAGTCTAGAAACCAGCCATTTCCAGCCTCCGGAAGGCCAGGGGAGGCAGTTTTCACCCTCCTGGAGGCACGAGGAAAGCCTCCGGAGCCTGGGGAGGGCAAAAAACATGCCTCCCGGAATTACCGTAAGTCTAGAAACGGGCCATTTCCAGCCTCCGGAAGGCCAGGGGAGACAGTTTTCGCCCTCCTGGAGGCGCGAGGAAAACCTCCGGAGCCTCTGGAGGGCAAAAAACAGGCCTCCCGGAATTACCGGAAGTCTAGAAATGGGCCATTTCCAGCCTCCGGAAGGCCAGGGGAGGCAGTTTTCACCCTCCTGGAGGCACGAGGAAAGCCTCTGGAGCCTGGGGAGGGTGAAAAACAGGCCTCCCGGAAGTACCGGAAGTCTAGAAACGGGCCATTTCCAGCCTCCGGAAGGCCAGGGGAGGCGGTTTTCGCCCTCCTGGAGGTGCGAGGAAAGCCTCCGGAGCCTCTGGAGCCTGGGGAGGGTGAAAAACAGGCCTACTGGAAATCCGGAAATGGGCCGTTTCCGGCCTCCAGAGGCTTCAGGGAGGCCTGATAGACCCAAAACAGGTGTGCTGGGAGGGTTGTGCAAGCATGTGCGGGGGGGGGGGGTTGTGCGTGCATGCTCAGGTCAGTGTGGGGGGTTACACGCACATGCTCAGGGGGCCGTGGCGCAAGCCGGGGGATTGCATTATGGGTGTGGGCACGCGCATTTTTAGTAGCCGAGGGAAAAAAGGTTAGTCATCACTGAAATATATATTTCCTTTTATCATACTTTCCTGGTACTATACCTAACAGAAAATAATACCTTCTGCCCATTTCTCTGTTTCTATACCTTGCCCCAAAAGCCCCCTTAAACAAGAGCTGAGATGCATCTTCTCCGGGATCTTGAAAAACCTGACTTTTGCTCCCTTATTCACTAGTTACCGGTTTTTAGCTCTGTAGTTTATGAGCAAACTACAAAAAAAACTAACCCCCCCCCTCCAAAAAAAGTGATGTGGCCTAGAGGTGGAGCTCTCGCCTCCCAATGAGGAGGCTGTGAGTTCGATCCTAGGTAGAGGCACATATTTCTCTCTCTGGGCACCATGAGAATATATATATCTGCTGAATATAACTCCTCATTGGCGACAGGAAGGGCATCCGGCCAGTAAAACTCTTAGCTCCATTCAGTTGCCCAGACACCACCCTGCAAGGGATTATGGGAAATGATGACTAAACAAACTGTTGGAGAGTGGTGCGGTGGCCTAGAGGTGGAGCTCTCGCCTCACAATCAGGAGTTCGATCCTAGGTAGAGGCAGAAATTTTTCTCTCTGGGCACAATGAGAATATATCTGCTGAATATAACTCCTCATTGGCAACAGGAAGGGCATCCAGCCAGTAAACACTCAGCTCAGTGGTGGGTTCCTCCCGGTTTGGTCCGGTTCGGCCGAGCCGGTAGCGGTGACGATATGATGTCACCGAACCGGTTCTCCCGCCCCCACCCTCCCACCCCCCCATGTTATTCTTACCTTTTATTTGGTCCCACCCCCAATCTATTGCTGCCTCCTGAGTCCCAGCTGATGACTAGAGGGAAAAAAACTGTTTAAACTCTTGCCGCGGGGCTTCAAAGGGCCGCCCTACAGCTGATCAGTGTTAAAAGCAAACAAATGAGTCGGGTCGTAAGTGCGAGGACTGGTCGTTAAGTGCGAGGACCTTCCAGAAATGACTCTGACCAGCTAGCCACGCCCCACCTAGTCACATGACCTCCAAGCCACGCCCACAAAATAAGCCACGCCCACAGCACCGGTAGTAAAAAAAAAATAGAACCCACCCCTGACTCAGCTCCATTCAGTTGCCCAGACTCTCACCCGTTAAGGGATTATGGGGTCGTTAAAAGAGGAGGAGGATGAGTTTTTGAGCAAACTAAGTATCGGACTCAAAACCAGAAGCCACTTTGGGTTTTAATTGAGGTAATGTTCAGGGGATGCCCAGAGGGGTGCCGTTTTTCCTTTCTGAAGCACTGACCTTGGTCCTCCTGGGCAGCGTCATTGTAGTTAACCTGCTTTCGCACCCGCTTCCCTTTGCCCAGGTTGCGAGCCAGGTCCTCCTGCTGCTGCTCGTAATGGTGCCTCAGCAGCTTCTCCCAGTAATCGGGGTCGACGTTTTCTTCCTGCTTAATAATCTCCCGTTCGATCTCTTCAATCTATTGGGGGGGGGGGGAAGAGAGAAGAGAAGGAGAGAGAGAGAGAGAGAGAGAGAGAGAGAGAGAGAGAGAGAGAGAGAGAGAGAGAGAGAGAGAGAGAGATTGGAACACACAAATATATACTGAGCAACATTTCTCAGCCTTGGCCACTTTAACATGGGTGGAGAAGAGAAGCTTAGAAGTGGGGAAGAAGAAAGGAGTGGGGGTGTCAGGTTTCGGTGTCGTCTCAAATAAATTACATTTCCAAACAAATAGACTTTGATGAAATCTTTCATTTATTAAGCACGACAATCTGTCCCCGATTATGTCGAAGCCAACACTGAATTCCTGACCCCAAACCTTCCCTTTCCGTTCCCCAATTCTCTGCGTCTCATTGGCCATCTTCCAAATCACTCTCCCCATATCTACTACTTCAGCTCCCAGGAATGTCCCCCCTCCCATCCCATCTCCTAGGGGAGATTATCTTCAGGGAAAATAAGTAGGTGAAAAGTCAAGCGTCCTCTTGCCAGCTGCCCCCTCTTCTCCTCCTTATGTCAGCACCGGAACGAATGTAGTTTGGAGTGCTGACAGGGGGAAGGTAAGGGGAAGTAGGAAAGAGAAGGAGAGGAAGAAAGAAGAAAGTAGGAGGAGAAAGAGGAAGGAAGAGAAGGGGAGGAGAAGAAGAAAGGCTGGGGTAAAGATAAATGGTAAAAGAGCAGCCCCGAAAAAGTAAAAATGAAAAATGAAAGTTAAAAGATAAGGTGAATGAAAAATGATGGATAATTGACTGTACATGTAAATGTGTTTATGAGAAATAAAAATAAAAAACTTAAAAAAAAAACATGGGTGGACCTCAACTCCCAGAATTCCCCTGCCAGCTCTTTATTTTTTTTTTTATTATTTTTTTTTTAATTTGATTTATATGCCGCCCTTCTCCGAAGACTCATGGCGGCTTACAATGTGCTCAGCAATAGCCTTCATCCTTTTGTATATTTTATACAAAGTCAGCTTATTGCCCCCACAACTGGGTCCTTAATTTACCTACCTTAGAAAGGATGGAAGGCTGAGTCAACCTTGAGCCTTGGCGAGATTCGAACCCTGCAGTAATTGCAGGCAGTTGGTCTTAATAACCAGCTTAATAACAGGGTGCCTTAAACCCCTGTACTACCAAGGCTATTTCATTTTGCCGAAGTCAAGATATATTACGCTTACTGCATACCCACTGTCTATTAAGAAAGTTACCCTACGTGGCTGGCTGGGGAATTCTGGGAGTTGAAGTCCACAAATCTTAAAGTTGCCAAGGTTGAAGACTCCTGATTTAAGACTTGTGGACTTCAACTCCCAGAATTCCCCAGCCAGCTCTTTTTCCCCCCACTTTGCTGAAGTCAAGATATATTACGCTTACTGCATACCCACCATCTACTAAGAAAGTTCTTAATAGAACTTTCTACTAAGGAAAGAAACTGTTCCTTTAAGACAGTTGCAAAAAATGTGGGAAAGGTAGTCCATCCACATCTCTTCCAATATTTGCGGGGCTGCCCCAAAGAAGAGGAGGGGGTCCACCTATTCCGCAAAGCACCTGAGGGTAGGACAAGAAGCAACGGAATGAAAATAACCAAGGAGAGAAGCAACCTGGAACTAAAGAGAAATTTCTTGACGATTAGAACAATTAATCTGTGGAACGGCTTGCCACCAGAAGTTGTGGGTGCTTCAGCACTGGAGGCTTTTAAGAAGAGCTTGGACGACCGTTGTCTGAAATGGGACGGGGTCTCCTGCTTGAGCAGGGGGTTGGACTAGAAGACCTTCAAGGTGCCTTCCAACTCTGTTATTCCTCCTCCTCCTGCTAGTATTATACTACTACTTTTTAAGAAGAGATCGGACAGCGATTTGACTAGAATTGACTAGAATTGTGTAGGGCAGTGTGGCTAACCTTTTTGCCATCGTGTGCCAAAAGCGGGGAGAGCACTGGGGGGGGGGTCGCGCACGTCTGTGCCCACACCCATAATTCTATGCACCCTGCACCCCCTGCGCATGCGCGAGCAACCCCACCAAGCTCTCCCCACTTTTGGCACACGATGGCACGGTGGGCCCGTTTTTTCACCCTCCCCAGACTCCAGAGCCTTTCTAAGAGCCTGGGGAGGGTGAAAATGGCCTTCCCCACCTCCCCGGAGGCCGGAAACAGCCCGTTTGCCGACTTCTGGAAGTCAGCAAACAGACCATTTCTGGCATCTGGAGGGCCTCTGGGTGGGTGTTTTCGCCCTCCCCAGGTTCCTAGAAAGGCTCTGGAACCTGGGGAGAGTGAATAACAGGCCTTCCGGTTTCACCGGAAGTCAGTAAACGAGTTGTTTCCAGCCTCTGGGGGTGTTGGGGAAGGCCGTTTTCGCCCTCCACTGGCTCCTAAAAAGGCTCTGGAGCCTGGGGAGAGTGAAAAATGGGCCTTCCCTACCCCTCCCCAGGCCCTCCGGAGGTAGGAAACAGCCTGTTTCCTGACTTCCGGTGGGCCCATAAGGCCCGAAAATCAGTGGAGCTGAGCTCGCGTGCCCACCGATATGGCTCCGTTCGCCATCACGGGTGTAGGGTCTGCAGGGGGTTTGACTAGAAGACCTCCAAGATCCCTTCCAACACTGATGTTCTATGTCCTTGTCCTATCCATGCTGAATGCTGGTAAAACCTTGCTGGCTGGGGAATGCTGGGAGTTGAAGTCCACCCATCTTAAAGTGGCTCGGGGTTGAGAAACGCTGATCCAGGGCGAGATAGGCATGGCCATCTTTGCACCAGCTGGTGGCCCAGGACCCAAAACAGCCATGACCCCACAACTGACCTTATCCTCTTCCCGAACCACGTACTGCGCCACCTTGAAGGAGCTGAGGTATTCGTTCATGTTCTGGACGTCGGCGTCGTCGGTGGCGTCCTGGTTACGGTCCAGGAGCCGTGCGATGGCTTCATTATCGTAGTGGATGACGCTGCTGTCTTCTTCCTTGTTCTCGCCTGGAACAGGATGGGGAGGATAAAACATCACGGCGGATTTGATGACATTTGGTCAGTAAACACACCGGGATGACGGGAACTGGATCTGTATTCAAAATAATTTGGTCTTTCAAAGTTTCCTAAAAGGCAAAAAGGTTAGGGTCAACCCTGAAGCTGACCTGACCGAAGCCATTTTGACCGCTTCAGTGTTGCCATAGCTGGAGTTTTGTAGCCAAAACAAAATACTTTCTCTTGAGAATCAAGGTCATTCTGGGTGACTTCCGGTGGCTCCGCGAATGCCAAACGGATGCTCCTGTAGGAGCTCCAGCCCCGCGATCTGTATAGCCGCTAGAACAGCGAAAATCAGCTGTCTAGCGGCTAAAAAATCTCCCCCTGGGGAAAAGGGGGAGAGAAGAGCAGAAGGATCTGGGTAGAGCTCCCCTAGACTCCCAGGTTTTTTTTCTTTTTAAGCCTGGGGGTTGCAGGGTGAGAGCTCCCTGAAAGCCCTTCGTTAGCTCCGGATCCGGGGTGACTCTGCCTTTTGCAGACCGAGGCATAGCGACCACACCAGCAACGCAATTTTAAGTTTTATAAGACATCATGACTTTGGATGCCGGCAGAGCAAAATCAGGAGAATGATAAAAAGCAAGTATTGAGCTTTAACTCCGTTTAAAAAAAGGGGAAAATGGCGCCTGAGGGCGTGAAAACGAAACTTACCAGTGAAAGTGCTTTTTAATATTTGCAACATTGTTAACAACTACCGGATTACACATTAAGAAAAAGATTTAAAGTGGAAGCGGAAAGCAAAAGACTATGGAATTGATTTCAGCTAACTTACATTTTTAAATTGTGTGAATAATCGGACTTTGAAAAAAAAAGAAAATGGCTGGTACCTTTGAAAGTGCTGAAGGACTATTATTACACACACCAGCAAATACACCAATAAGAGTTATAATACATGAAATTTTTGAGTCACAAACCACTGCTTTACTGGAAAGTCTTAAAGGTTTTTTTGATGAAAGGTCTCAGGAAGAGGAAACTGTTTTGACTCAAAACATGGAGACAAAGGAGAATATAGTATCATTTCAAGGCTTGTTAGATAGTAGTGAGCGGTTGGAAGAAGATGGGGCAGAAATCCAGTTTAATGTGACTTTGGATAAAAAGGATGCTTTCCAGACCAAGAGGGGAAAGCAAAGGAATCTGGAAGAGTTTAATCAGGAGGACTTGAGAGAGATTTATGGGGGTTTCAAATTAAATGAAATAACCTTAAGAAGACAAAAACTTTCAAAGAGACATCAACCTCAAATCCAAATTTTAAAATTCTCGAAAATAAAAGCAGGAGGAGGAGCAATGCTGAAGAATAAAGAACTATCAAACAAAAAAGGACTGGAAAAAATACAGAAAGAAGGGAAGAACTGAAGATTAATCTTTTTTGGGGAGGATTTTGGCAATAGGTTGAGAAGCTTAATCAAATTTGTATTTTTAAAGTTTATTCTAAGATAATAATATAAAGGAAGTGTGTTTTGTTAATTTGTCCATCTCTGCGCATTCTAAAAAATTTTTTAAATTAAATCTTCTTCTGTTGGTGGGTTTTCCTTCTTCCAATTTTGGGCATAGACTGTGCGGGCTGCTGTCAGTACGTGTAATGTTAAATATTGTATTTCCTTTGTGTAATTTTCTGTGGGAATCCCTAGTAGGAATTGCTCTGGTTCTCCCTTTATTGAATTCTGTGTTATTTCCTCTAACTGCTTTTTAACTTTGGCCCAGAATTTCTTTGCCACTTGGCTGAATTTCTTTGCCACTGGGCAGAAAACTTATACTTTTAATTAGGTGAAAATTGCAGGAACCTTCAGAGCCGGTTTTCACCAGATCTGTGCCAATATAGCCGATAAAGCTATTCTTTTGAGGAATCGACCTGCCTTGCAGTTTTGCTTGCTTATGGGTGTATTACTTGAAACCCTGACAGTTAGATGACTGCAATTAAATCTCCAGCTTAAGAGGGATCCCCCTTCACAGTAGCCGCCCCCACCCCCCCACCCCGGTCTGGTCTCTCACCCTCGTTTTCGTCTTTGAAGAGTTCCTCCGTGCCAAATTTGAGGATGTCGTCCAGCTCCTGCTTGGACATGCTCCCCGACTTGGAGCCCAGCCCCGGACGGACAACCAGGTGAGTCAGCATCATTTTGCGTTTGGCCACCTGGGTGATCCGTTCCTCCACGGAGGCCCGTGTGACGAAGCGGTAGATCATCACCTTGTTCGCCTGGCCGATCCGATGAGCTCTGCTGAAGGCCTATTTGGGGGGGGGGGCAGGGAGGAAAACAACCCAAAATTAGGTATTTATGTGTTGGATTTTTGTTTTTAGACCACCTTTATTGTTGTTTGTAAATAACTCAAGGGGGCGAACGTACCAGGGATTCTTTCCTCCTCTTATTTTCCCCACAATAACCCTGTGAGGTGAGCCGGACTGAGGGAATGATTGGACCAAAGTCACCCAGCCGGCTTCCATACCGAAGGTGGGACTAGAACTCACTGTCTCCTAGTGATTGACCCAAAGGCTCCCAGCTGGCTTTCATGCCCAAGGCAGGACTAGAACTAATGATCACCTAGTCGCAAGGCCAGTACCTTAACCACTAGACCAAGCTGGCTTTATTCATATTTATTAATCCATCCATCCATCCATAGCAGGGGTGTCAAACTCAATTTCATTGGGCATGCGGGCCAGATCTAAGCACCCTGTGAGTCTCAAAATTCAGTTTGAGACTCCAGATCTACAGTATCTACCTACCTACCTACCTATCATCTATCATTATCTCTCTCTCTATCTATCTATCTATCTATCTATCTATCTATCTATCTATCTCTCTCTATCTATCCATATCTATCCATTTATCTCTCTCTATCCATATCTATTCATCTATCCATCTATCTCTATCTATCTATCCATATCTATCCATCTATCATCTATATCTATCTATGTCTCTTATCTGTATCTATCTCTATCTCTATCTCATCTGTATCCTTCTATCCATCTATCCATCTATCTATCCATCTATATCTATCTATCTATCTATCTATCTATCTATCTATCTATCTATCTATCTATCATCTATATCTATCTATCCATATCTATCCATCTATCCATCATCTATATCTATCTATCTATCTATCTATGTCTATCATCTGTATCTATCTCTATCTCATCTGTATCCTTCTATCCATCTATCATCTATCTATCATCTATATCTATCTATCTATGTATCTATGTATCTATGTATCTATGTATCTATGCATCTATCTATCTATCTATCTATCTATCTATCTATCTATCTATCTATCATCTATATCTATCTATATATCCATCCATCCATCCATATCTATCCATCTATCATCTATATCTATCTATCCATCCATATCTATCCATCTATCCATCTATCTATCCATCCATCCATATCTGTCTGTCTATCCATCCGTCCGTCCATCTGTCCGTCCATCCATCTATCTATCTATATCATCTGTATCTATCTATCTATCTCATCTGTATCTATCTATCCATCCATCCATCTCTCTCTATCCTATCTGATCTACTATCTCTATGTATGTATCTATATCTCATCTCTATCATCTATCCCTCTATCTTACAGTATCCATCTGTCTGTCTATCATCTGTCTATCTGATCTAATCTATCTACCGTATCCATCCATCCATCCATCCATCCTTCCAACCAACCAACCTACCTACCTACCTATCAAATTTATTGGCCATCCACCTTACCGCCAGGTAACTCTGGGTGACTTACAGAATGTCCGTACATTCATATCAATATGACATGAATCAAGGACGCATGGAACGGAGGGAGAGTGAGTGAGTGAGTGTGGGATTTCCAATATATCTGGGGCTGCCAAAAGACATCGATGAAAGGCAGAGAGAGCGTCCAACCTAGGTTTACGACACCTACGCGCATCTCGTAATCCTAATCCTAAATAAAAAGCAATGCATAGAAGGGCTTGCTTTGGATGAGCAGGGCTCCTTGTGACGGACCAGAGGGAAGAAGCTTTGGGCAGATCCCCTAAAGGATCACTCATCCTCTGTTTGATGTGTCTTCCTGACAGAAGGACACTCACCTGGATATCGTTGTGGGGATTCCAGTCGGAATCAAAAATGATCACCGTGTCTGCCGTGGCCAAATTGATCCCTAAGCCGCCAGCTCGCGTCGAGAGCAAGAAGCAGAACTGCTGGGCTCCCGGGGCTGGAAAGGAAAGGTTGGGTGAATAATTGGCATGAGAAACAACCCCCTGCCCCGCTGCAAAAAAAGTGGAATATTGAATATTTGGAACGCTGTTGGAAAATCCTGGCCGGCAACTGCTTGCTTGCCGCAGCCAAGAAAGGGAGAGGAATTTCAAAACAGAAAGCCCAGCTCCTGTCTCCCTATAACCCTGTTTCCCTGAAAATAAGACCTATCCAGAAAATAAGCCCTAGCATCCTTTTTTTACTTGTGCGCCTAAGCCCTACCCCCAAAATAAGCCTACTTAAGAACATGCGCCGCCGCCTGTTCTGACCTAGGCTCCCTTAAAAAGTAGGAAGCAGAGCGTTGGTCCCGGCAAAACCTCTTTTATTTACACGACTGTGAATTCCTTTCATTCACAGTCAGCAAGGCCTGTCCAAACAGTCTTTCGGAGGACTATTTATCAACACAGACCTTATCTCGCTTGGCAAGCTGCCATGTAACTTGTTTCCAAACGCAGTACAAGGCCAAACTTGGCACAGAGTCACAAACAGAACTTTTCACTCTTGAAACGACCGAACGAATGGTTTACTGCAAAAGCCCCCTCCCCGTTCGCTCCTCTTTTGTTTCCTAAGGGAGGGCCGATTGACTCCAAGGTGTGGCTTTACTCCCAAGTCGACCCTGTTGTTGTGGCTCTGTTGCCTGAGCCTGGGCTATCAACAGATGCAGACTCTGAAGCTGAGCTTGTGTCCAATGATATGGCTACTTGCAAATCCAGAAGAACTGTTTATTGTGAATGACTACAACAACTGGTAAGAAGACTTTGTTATTGGATTATCCCTGGACTGTCGTTTTGCTATCTCCTGCTTTATATGTGTATGACCTGGACTGTTTATTGGACTGTGCCTTACTATTTCCTGAAAGTAAACACAACTCAGTGTATCTGTGTGTTGACTGTGTTTATTCGTACCTACTCTCAATCGCTTTCATGTACACACCCTTGCTATTCAAGGGTTACTCTGCGAATTCCTTACAACGCGTGCCACCTGTGTGCCACAGGTTCGCCATCACGGCCCTAGTGCTTATTTTGGGGCCCAAAAGAAAATAAGACCCAATCTTATTTTAGGGGGAAAACACAGGTAATCACCTCGCGCGGCCCTTGTACTCACCATTAAACCTATCTATGGCTTCTTGGCGCAAAGCTCCGGTAATGCCACCATCTATCCGTTCATACTTGTAGCCCTCGTAGTCGAGGAAGTCCTCAAGCAGGTCCAGCATTTTGGTCATCTGGGGAAAAAAAACACACACACACACACACCGTCAGCAAGACTCAAGTCAGAAGGGGAAAAAGGCAGGATGAAACCTCAGTCATGATAATACGGCCCGTTAGGTGCTCGAAAAGTCGAAACGCCTCAAGAAAAACGAAAGCACCGTTGGTGCTCCACCGACGACAGCCCGTTTAGTGACTGTTCAAAGTTGCAAGAGCTGTTTTATTGGCCAGGATGTTTATTTATTTATTTATTGTTCAAATTTATATACTGCCCTTCTCCCAAAGGACTCAGGGCGGTGAACAGCCGAAGATAAAAATACATAGAATACAAAATTTAAAAATAGTTTAAAACAAATTAAATAGTATTGGCCCACGACAATTAAAACACCCCAATTTAAAATCAAATTAAGAACTAAATTACTCAATTAAAAGAGTTAGGCCAGCCCGGCTTGTTGGAATAGAAAGGTCTTGAGGGCGCGGCGGAAGGTGCGTAGATCTGGAATCCTCCTTATCTCCGGGGGCAATTTGTTCCATAGGGCAGGTGCTCCCACAGAGAAGGCTCTCCCCCTGGGGGCCGCCAGCCGACACTGTTTGACCGACGGCACCCCGAGGAGCCCCTCTCTGTGGGAGCGTACTGGCCGGCGGGAGACTCTTAGTGGCAGAAGGCTGTCTCGAATATTCTCGAATAGGTCTCCGAATTGTTGGAGGTGTGGACACAAACAAGGGACATTCTACCACATGTGGTGGACCTGTCCTAAGATTAGGAAATTTTGGGGCAAGATTAAAAAATGGCTGGATGAAATAACAAGGCAGAAGATAGAAAGAAAGTTGGAATTGTTTCTCCTGGGTATTCTGGAAGGGAAAATGCAGAAAAGTATACAATATATCATATTACACATACTAATGGCAAGTTGAACTGTGATAGCACAAAATTGGAAACAACCAGACACCCCTCCAGATCAAATCATAGTAAAACAAATATACGAATGTGCAGAGATGGACAGATTATCTATGGAAATGAAGGAGAGGGAGGACACCGAGTTCTATTTAATATGGAATAAATGGTATTCCTGGCTGGAGAGTAAACATAAAATTTAAGGGATGTTTTTGTTACAAGATCGAATTGTAAATAGAAATCAAGATCATTTAAATAAAGATGTACGTTTAAGACAGAAATATTTAGAAGTAGAATTTGTGTCAAGAGGCTAAATAGATTAGAGATACCGATGCAGGAAAGTTGTTACTAGTATTGAAATTTTATTTATTTATTTAATTTTATTTTATTTTATTTTTATACCGCCCTTCTCCTGAAGGACTCAGGGCAGTGAACAGTCAGAATAACATACATATAATGTGAAATAAAAATAATTTAAAATAATTAAACCGATTTGGCTCATCAATTAAGATCCTCAGCATAGAATTTAGATAAACTGAAAATTTATGCCAGTCCAGCTTGGTGAAATAGAAAAGTCTTCAAGGCACGACGGAAAGTAGGGAGATCTGGGATCATTCGTATCCCTGGGGGTATCCTGTTCCATAGGTCAGGTGCCCCCACAGAGAAGGCTTTTGGATATGTTTATTTTTTGGTTGTTTATATCTTTTGTTTTCTGTGTGTGTTTTTTTTTCTTGCTTTATTTTTTTGTGTATTATGTTTCTTTTTGTACTGTGTATTTTAATCTTTGGAAATTTAATAAAAAAAAAAATTTTTAAAAAAAAATGAAGTTGCAAAGCCTCTGAAAAAAAGGGACTCACGGCCATTTTTCACACTTACAACCGTTGCAACATCCCCATAGTCACGTGATTAAAATTCAGGCGCTTAGCAACCGAACGATGGCCAAAAAAAAAAAAGACCGTAAAATCGGGCAACTCAACTTTAACAGTTGTCTCACTTAGCAAACAAGAAATCCTGGTCGTAAGTTGTGAATTACCTGTAACTGCCGTTTCAAAAGCTTTTTTACGCTCTTGCCATGACTTCATTAAACAGGCAGCAAGTTTTCCAGGAAACATGCAGTAACAGTATAACAGACTTGGAAGGGATCTTAGAGGTCTTCTAGTCCAACCCCCTGCTAGAGCAGGAGACCCCTAGACCGTTTCAGACAAGGGGCTGTCCAGCCTCTTCTTAAAAATCTCCAGTGTTGGACCAACCACAACTTCTGGTGGCAAGTCATTCCACCGATTGATTTTTCTCACTTTTAGGAAATCCCTCCTTAATTCTAGCTTGGATTCCCTCCTTCATGAGTTTCCATCGGTTGCTTCTTGTCCTGCCTTCAGGTGCCCTGGAGAATAATTTGACTCCCCTCTTCTTTGGGGCGGCCCCTCAAATATTGGAAGACTGCTATCGTGTCACCCCTGGTCCTTCTTTTCATCAAACTAGACATACCCAATTCCTGCAACCGTTCTTCGTATGAACTGGATTAGCCTCCAGTTCCCTAATCATCTTTGTTGCTCTTCTCTGCACTCTTTTTTCTAGAGTCTCAACCTCTTTTTTACATCGTGGCGACCAAAGCTGGATGCAGGATTCCAAGTGTGGCCTTAAGGTAAAGATAAAGGTTCCCCTCGCACATCTGCGCTAGTCATTCCTGACTCTAGGGGGCGGTGCTCATCTCCGTTTCAAAGCCCAAGAGCCAGTGCTGTCCGAAGACGTCTCCGTGGTCATGTGGCCGGCATGATTCTACACACAGTCACTCATGCCCTCGTCACCTCTCGTCTGGACTATTGTAACGCTCTCTACATGGGGCTCCCCTTGAGGTGCACTCGGAGGCTCCAACTGGCGCAGAGTGCGGCCGCGCGGGTGGTTATGGGAGCAACATGGAGGTCCCATGTAACACCTCTCCTGCGCGAGCTGCACTGGCTCCCGGTGGTCTTCCGAGTGCGCTTCAAGGTTTTGGTTACTACCTTTAAAGCGCTCCATGGCTTAGGACCTAGTTATCTACGGGACCGCCTGCTACCACCAATAGCCTCCCACCGGCCAGTACGCTCCCATAGAGAGGGGCTCCTCCGGGTGCCGTCGGCCAAACAATGTCGGCTGGTGGCCCCCAGGGGGAGAGCCTTCTCTGTGGGGGCACCTACCATCTGGAACGAGCTCCCCCCGGAGATACGGAGGATCCCGGATCTTCGCACCTTCCGTCGCGCGCTTAAAACGTTTTTATTTCATCAAGCTGGCCTGGCCTAAATCATCTCCTCTTTTAAATTTAAATTTTAAACATAAATTTTTAATCTGTTTAATTATGGGGGTATTTTAAAATTCAGCCTAAATTATTTAATTTGTTTTAATTTATTCTAGATTTTGTATTTCCTGTGTTTTATCTTCTGGCTGTTCACCGCCCTGAGTCCTTCGGGAGAAGAGCGGTATAGAAATTTAATAAAATAAATAAATAAATAAATAAAATGATTCAATGCCAAAAGTGCACGGAACGCTGTTCCCTTCCCACCAAAGGTGGTCCCTATTCTTTCTACTTGCATTTTTTACGGGGTTTCGAATGGCTAGGTTGGCAGAAGCTGGGACAAGTGACGGGAGCTCATCCCGTGACGCGGCGCTAGGGATTCGAACCGCTGAACTGCCGACCTTCCAATCCACAAGCTCAGCGTCTTAGCCACTGAGCCACCACGTCCCTAGTGTGGCCTTACCAAGGCGTTATAACCCATAATCCACCTGCTGTCATCATCCGTTAACAATGCAAAAGAAGCCAGAATAAGCACCCACTTAAAACCACTTAACCGGTGCGAGAAGCGAAAAAGCCAAGATTAATCGGAACGGAGCATGAATACGCTCGAGGGCAATTCAGAGTCGACTTGGCCACTTCAGGCTAAACCGAAACGTATTTCTGGATAAATTGCAAAATGCTGGAAGGAGCGAGAGGAACGTTTCCCTGCCGTTCTCCCAGGAAGGCAGGTCAGAAGGAAACGTCCGTCAGTCGGGCTGACAGCCCCTTGACAGGATACAGAGAGTCCGTTTCCGGAGATAATGAACTTGACAGGGTCGCCCCTCTTGGTCTCCTCCTGACAACCTCACTCCGAGACGAGTTCCATCACCTCCTAGACCCAAGTTGCCATGGAGAAACCGAAAGGAGAAACTGTCCACCAATAGGAAAATATTCAGCAGGTGGTGGAAAAGGGGGGGGGAAAAAATAAGCCACCATAGAAAAAAAGAACTAAGCCGGCTTATAGATGGGGTTAAGGCCCGGCACCTTTAAGAAGCAATTCTCAGTTCCTCTCTGAGCTTGGTAGTTTTCTTGTAGACGTTTCGGGACCCAACTAGGGAACGCCATCGGTGCAAGAAGGAAGGAGGAGCAGGGTTTGCACTCTGTTTATAATAGACAGTGTTGGTACGAGTGCTGGTCTTCGTGGTTCCCCGACAAACGTCCCACCACTAACACCAACACTGGCAGAGCAACCCCCTGGTATATAAACAGAGAGCAAACCCTGCTCCCTTGTAGCACTGATGGTGTTACCTAGTTGGGTCATGAAACGCCTGCAAAAAAACCACCCAGCTCAGAGGGCACCAAGGACCCCCACAGTTCAACGCTGAAATATTGATATTTCACCGGACTCCCTAACTCCTCTCTGAGACCCCAGTGAGAAATGACAGACATGTGCTTATTTAGCCTGTTGTGGCTCCATTACCGGAGCCTGTGTCATCGGCAGGAGAGGACTCCGAGAGCGAAGGAGAGGAGTTGGCAAGGCCTCCCTCTCCAGGACCCTCCTCTCTGGCAATGCCTTCGGTGTCCGCCGAAGGGCAAGAGATAGGGCCGGGGCCAAGCACGCCCACGCAACCACAGGTGGACAGTGATGAGGGTAATGAGTCTTGGCTGGATCCACGCCAGCGTCGCAGAGATAAGCACGTGCAACAGAAGAAAAGGCGTGCCCGAGATTAGGCTGAGTCACTGGACCACACCCGACAGGGGATAAAAGGGAGCGTGGTGGCCAGTCAAACCTTGTGATGAACAAAGCTGAAAGCTTCCACGCCATTCTGCATTGCCGGACTTTTTGCTATAGACTTTGCTGGATTATCTCTGGACTTGATTAACTCCGTAATTATTGAGCTGTTTCTTTTGATGTACCAGAAGCGGGGAGAAGTTATCTCTCCTCTTTATAAATAATAAACTCTTGGCAGGCAGCCACTAGGTTGTTGCCAAGTTCCGTTATCATAAGGAAAAGGATTTTGCCGGCTGGTTTGGTCTTTAACTCTTGAACGTCTGTTGGTGTGTGTGTGTGTGTGGTTGGGGACAGAACATAGACTTTGTATATTACAAAACGTGTATGTACATTGTACAGGAGATGTAAATTTCAAATAGCAGAGCTAGTATAATTAATCCTGCTCTAATGGACCAGTTGTGTTGTGACCACAACTCCTGAGCCTGTCCGAACAGAGGAAGAGGACTCAGAAGGTGATGGGGAGGAACTGACAAGGCCTCCCTCTCCAGGACCCTCCTCTCAGGCAATGCCTCAGGTTCCATCCGAAGGCCAAGAGGAACAGCCTGGGATATGCCAGGAGGAAAGCATATCGGAACAACAACAGATAGGGAGCGAGGATGATGAATCCTGGCTTGATCCCAGGCAGCGTCGGAGGGAGAAGCGTGCGCAGCAACGAAAGAGGCGTGGGAGGGCCAGAGATTGAGCTGAGTCACAGAGCCACACCCCACAAGGAATAAAAGCGGGTGGGATTGCTCTTCAGGCTTTGTGACGGTCGAAGTTAAAAACCTGAGAGTCACATCACGTTACCTGAAATCTGGCTTGTGCATATTTGGATTGGGCCTTGGCGAACTCTTGCTTCGTGGATTACTTTTTGCTACTGAACCAGACTGAGGAGAAACTCTCTCTTGCTGACTGTGAGTGAAAACTGACTTGGCAGGCATTTCGCAGTTTACTGCCAAAACTCTTATCTGCAAGGGTTTCTAGTCTGATTGCTTAATAAAATTTTGGCAGGCGTGCCTGGTTGTGTGTTTGCCTGTGTGGGGAAGGGGGACAGAATAATTTGGGACAAGGCTGACTCGTTCATCAAAGTCCCTTCAACTGGAGACTCTTTGCATCCTTTCCACAACAATGCCCCCACGAATGAGACGCAGACATCGGCCGCATAAGGACATTACGCCAACGATGTAAACGAACGTGGTCCTTTGCAGCAATCTGTCACTTTGCACAAAGGCAAAACAGTTCAAAAGATGTCAACTGGTGGAGAAATAAGAAAAGGGGCCCCTCCCTTCGGAAGGCCACCTCACCAAGATCCAGTAAATCTAGATCCCCTTATTAAAAATCAGTTGAAGGACTAAGTAGTGGGGAAAATGTATATGTTTTAGCCTCATCTTAAAAATAAAATAATCCGAGATATCTAAATGACTCTAAAACATACAGAATCATAGGTGCTGGAAGGGACCCTAGAGGTCTTCTATTCCAACCCTCTGTTCAAGCAGGAATACCCGTGAGGGCGAACCTATGGCACGCGTGGGACTGGGAGTCAGAAAATCGGCCGTTTCCTGCCTCCAGAGTGTCTCCGGGGGTGGTAGGGAAGGCCGTTTTCGCCCTCCCCCGGCTCCTAGAAAGACTCTGGAATACGAATAGAATAGAATAGAATAGAATAGAATAGAATAGAATAGAATAGAATAGAATAGAATAGAATAGAATAGAATAGAATAGAATAGAATATATGGAATGGAATGGAATGGAATGGAATGGAATGGAATGGAATGGAATGGAATAGAATAGAATAGAATAGAATAGAATAGAATAGAATAGAATAGAATAGAATAGAATAGAATAACAGAGTTGGAAGGGACCTTGGAGGTCTTCTAGTCCAACCCCCCGCTTAGGCATGAAACCCTACACCACTTCAGACAAATGGTTATCCAACATCTTCTTGAAACCCTCCAGTGATGAAACACACCCACAGCCTCTGGAGGCAAGTAGTTCCACCGGTTAATTGTTGGCAAAGCCCTGATACGGGAACCCTGCTGTTATGTCATGTCGCCCCTGATCCTTCTTCTCTGCCTTCTTTCGAGGATCTCGGCATTCTACTGCACCAGTGAGCCTGTTAGGCAATCCGTACCTGAGCCCATTTTCGTTACCTGGGAGAAGATCAGCACTCGGTGGCCCTGCTCCTTCAGTTTCCTCAGCATCTTCTGCAGAAGCATCAGTTTCCCAGAGGCCTTGATGAGAGCCCCCCCTTCATAGGCACCGCTTGGCAGCTTGGGAGATTCCTGCCGGGACAATAATATGTGAAAATATTATTATTATTATTTTGGAATGATAATTCCAAAATTGTTGAATAAATGATAAATGAGAATAATGATACAAAGATATATATATATCTGCGCTATGCGCTAGTCGTTCCCGACTCTAGAGGGCGCTGCTCATCTCCGTTTCAAAGCCGAAGAGCCAGCGCTGTCCGAAGACGTCTCCGTGGTCATGTGGCCGGCGTGACTCAACGCCGAAGGCGCACGGAACGCTGTTTCCTTCCCACCAAAGGTGGTCCCTATTTTTTCTACTTGCATTTTTTACGGGGTTTCGAACTGCTAGGTTGGCGGAAGCTGGGACAAGTCACGGGAGCTCACCCCGTGACGCGGCGCTAGGGATTCGAACCGCTGAACTGCCGACCTTTCAATCGAGAAGCTCAATGTCTTAGCCACTGAGCCACGGCGTCCCTCTTGTTATAAGCAGAAGGGAACCCTAAGCTGAAGACGACAATTCCTGCCGCCAGAGGACATTCCTGTCACCAACCCTCTGGCAGCCACTGGGCTGGCAAACCTACCATGGCAGCGACGGGGAAGAGGTAGGGGTGATTGCAGCATTTCTTCAAGTCCATCATGATGTTGAGCAAGGAGACTTGGTTTCCGCCGCCGCGGGAGTTCAGGGCTTCAAAGTTGCGAGTCAAGATGTATTTATAGTATTTCCTGATTTGGGAAAAAGGAAGGTTGGGGGGGGGAAATTAAGAAGGGAAGGAGACTAACATAAGAAAAGATGCGATAACCTACAGTAGTGGCCCAAAATTGTGGAAACCTTTTGGGAAAAGTTGTATTTTCTTAAGCTAGCTAATAACACCACTTTTGTTTTAGTAATACTATAAACTTCTATATCAATGGAAAGATAGTTTAATGAAGAATGTAATGCAATCGCGTTGATGAAGGGTTTGGTATTATTATTATTATTATTATTATTATTATTATTATTAATAATAATAATAATAATAATAATAATAATAATAATAATAATAATAATAATAATAATAATATTTCTGTGCCGCCCACTCTCCGAGGACTCTGGGCGGCTTACACCAAAGACAGTATAGTAAATCACATATTGCCCCCAACAATCTGGGTCCTCATTTTACCCACCTCGGAAGGATGGAAGGCTGAGTCAACCGTGAGCCGGTGAGATTTGATCTGCTGATCTGCTGAATTAGCAGTCAGCTGAAGTAGCTGCAATACAGCACTCTAACCACTGCGCCACCTCGGCTCATATTAGAATAGCAGTTACAGGATAAAGAAGAAAGAGAGATGGAGAGAGAGAGAAAAAGAGACAGAAAGAGAGAGAGGGACAGAAAGAGAGATAAAAAAGAAAGAGGGAGAGAGAAAAAGAGAGATAAAAAAGAAAGAGAAAGCAAGACAGAAAGACAGAAAAAGAGATTAAAAAAGAAAGAGAAAGAGAGAGAGAAAGAGAGGGAGAGAAAAGAGAGAAAAGAGAAAAAGAGAGAGAGAAAAGAGAGAAAGAGAGAAAAAAGAGAAAGAGACAGAGAAAAGAGAGAGCGGGAGAGAAAAAGAGAGGGAGGGAGGGAGAGAAAAAAAGAAAGGGAGAGAAAAAGAAAGATAAAAAAGAAAGAGACAGAAAGAGAGAGACAGACAGAGAGAAAAAGAGAGGGAGAGAGAGAAAAGAGAAAGAGAGAAAAGAGAAAAATAGAGAGAAAAGAGAGAGAGAGAGAGAGAGAAAAGAGAGAGAGAGAGAGAGAGAAAAGAGAGACCCAGTAAAATCAAAGTAGCCATTTTCTGAATTTTGGACCCGACACGCCTCAAAAGTTCTCCATCTGGGTTCTAACTTGACAAATTCCCTGCTCCTCACGCACAAAACTTTACCGACTCCTGGAAACATATATTTTCAAAGAAAAAGAAAAACAAACAAACAAAAAAAAAAAACACAAGGAAGTCCAGTTGCCTTTTGAAAGGGGAAAAAATAAAAATAAAAAATTTAAAAAGCACCTTTGGGACAACCGTGAGCTGGAGATGATGGAGAATCATCATCTCCACGGAGACCTAAAAAAACCCAACCCAACACTAAATTACTTGGAACCCCTGACACTTGAATCCCGACTTGAGGCTCCTTTGCCCCCCCTCCACCCTCCAAACGCTGCCCCGTACTTCTGCATGGGGCTGAGCTCCACCCGAACGATCAGCTCCGTCTTGGCCGGCATGTTCTTGAAGACGTCGGCTTTGAGGCGACGTAACATGTGAGGACCCAGGAGGTCGTGGAGTTTCTTAATTTGATCCTCCTTGGAGATGTCCGCAAATTCCTCCAGGAATCCTTCCAGGTTGCTGAGGGAGAGAGAGAAACACACAAACACAATCAAATGCCATACATGGGTAAGTCCTCGACTTACGACGGTTCACTGAGTGACCGCTGAAAGTTACAACGGCACTGGGGGGGGGAAAAAAGCGACATAGGATCATTTTTCACGCTTACGAGCGTTGTAGCAATCACGGGATGAAAATTTAGATGCTTGGTAACTGACTCGTAGTTATGACCGGGGGATCACGTGATCCCCTTTTGCGACCTCTCGACGAGCGAAGTCCATGGGGGAAAAGCCAGATTCGCTTAACAACCGTGTTACTCATTGAACGACTGCAGGGATTTGCTTCCCAGTTTCGGTGGCAAGGAAGTTCGTGAAATGGGGCAAAGCTCACTTTTTTTCTGATCGTTTCAGTGGGCAACATGAATTTTGGGCTCCGTCGTGGTCGTTTACTCGAGGACGGCCTGTGTACGGTTAGCCCTTGATTTATGACCCCAATAGGGATGGGAATTCCCTTTGGTTGAATTTTGCCTGAATGCCTGAATTTTACTTTTTTAACAGATTAACTGAGTTGGGAAGGGACCTTGTAGGTCATCTAATCCAGCCCCCCTCCCATCCAAGCAGGAGAACCTACATCATTTCTGACAGAGGGCAGTCTAGTCTCTTCTCTAAAGCCTCCAGGGATGAAGCTCCCACAACTTCTGAAGGCAACTTCTGTTCCATCGGTTGATGGTTCTCACTGTCATAAAATTCCTCCTTATTTCCAGATTGAATCTCTCTTTGGTCAGTTTCCATCCATTATTCCTTGTCTGGCCTTGGGGTGTTTTGGAAAACAGCTTGACCCCCTTCCTCCTCTCTGGGGCAGCCCCCCAAATATTGGAATGCTGCTCTCATGTCTCCCCTGGTCCTTCTCTTCTCTTCACTAGACTAGCCAGGCCCAGTTCCTGCAACCGTTCTTCATATGTTTTAGCCTCCAGCCACCTCATCCTCTTTTTTGCTCTTCTCTGCACTCTTTCCAGAGTTTCAACATCTTTTTTTTATAGTGTGGTAACCAAAACTGGATGCAGGACTCTAGGTGTGGTCTTACTAAGGCTTTGTAGAGTGGTATTAGTACCTCCCTTGATCCTGATTGTACCCCTCTGTTGATGCAATTTAGGATTGCATTGGCTTTTTTGGCTGCCACCGGACATTCCTGGCTCATATTTAGCTGGTTGCCCACTAAGACTCCAAGATCCCTCTCACAGTGACTGCTATTAAGCCTGGTTTCCCCTAGTCTCTCTGTGTACTTTGGGTTTTTCTTGCCTAAGTGTAAGACTGTTTTTTTAAAAAAATTTTTTGATTTATATGCCGCCCTTCTCCGGAGACTCAGGGCGGCTTACAATGCGTTAAGCAATAGCCTTCATCCTTTTGTATATTTATACAAAGTCAGCTTATTGCCTCCACAAACTGGGTCCTCATTTCACCTACCTTAGAAAGGATGGAAGGCTGAGTCAACCTTGAGCCTGGCGAGATTCGAACCTGCAGTAACTGCAGGCAGCTGGTCTTAATAACAGGGTGCTTTAGACCACTGTACTACCAGGCTCTTGACTTTTCTCTACGTTGAATTTCATTTTCTTAAGATAGGGCCCAGAGTTCGAATCTATCAAGATCCATGTTTCTTTTTTTTTTTTTTCATTTTTGCCCTGGTTGTTAAGCAAGTTGCTGCAATGCCTCCGTTGGTAGGAACGGAGGAGTCATCCCTAAATCTTCTAAGACAAAAAAAAAGGATCTGAAGGACCATCAGAGGATGGAATCAGAGGAGATTCGGAGGATCCCGGACCTACGCACCTTCCGCCGTGCCCTCAAGACTCTTTTGTTCCAACAAGCCGGGCTGGCCTAATTCTAATTCTTTTAACTTTTAATCTTTAATTTTTAATTCTTGAGGCTTAAAAATGGGTTTTTAATTAGTTACGGGCCATATTGTTTAATATATATATTAAATTGGTTATTAAATTTTCTATTTGTGTGTTCTTATTCTGGCTGTACACCGCCCTGAGTCCTTCGGGAGAAGGGCGGTATATAAATTCAAATAAATTGGCCTGGCCTAACTCTCCTCTTTTAAATTTTTAATTCGTTTGATTTTATAAATTGGGTGTTTTAATCTGTGTTTCGGCCAAAATATTTAATAATTTTTAAGGGACTTTTAATATTTGTATTATCTGTATTTTATCTTGGCTGTTCACCGCCCTGAGTCCTCCGGGAGTAGGGCGATATAGAAATTTGATAAATAAATAAATAAAATAAATAAAAATAAATCAACAATGCAACGCAAGAGAATGGGGGAAATAAACAGAATGTTGGCAATACCCAATCTGGCCAGGAGAGGGAGCCATTTTGCCAGACACAAAACTTTGTTTTAAGTTTTCCCCAAGTCACCTGGGCATTGCACACATACCCAGGTGATACAACCAAGGAGATGGGCTCTTGTAGGTCAACCTTCAGGTGTTGCAAAGGTATCTTGTCAGCAAGAATAACCCTGCTTCCTCTAGAAGGCAAGAGTGTCCAACCTTGGCAACTTTTTAAAGATTTGTGGACTTCAGCTCCCAAGTCGCCACAATATAAAAAAAGATTCTGGAAAGAGTGCAGAGAAGAGCAACAAAGATGATTAGAGGCCCAGAGGATAAAAGATATGAAGACCATCCTTGGAGCCGGCAACCCATCGTCCTGACCTCAACGCTGCATCGAATTCAATTTGCTTCTAGAACTAAGGAGAAATTTCCTGACAGTGAGAACAATTCATCGGTGGAACAACTTGCCTCCAGAAGTTGTGAATGCTCCAACACTGGAAGTTTTTAAGAAGAGGTTGGATAACCATTTGTCTGAAGTGGTGGAGGTTTCCTGCCTAAGCAGGGGGTTGGACTAGAAGACCTCCAAGGTCCCTTCCAACTCTGTTATTCTATTCTAACATATAGTTGCAGGAATTGGGTATGTCTAGTCTAATGAAAGGAAGGACTACCTGATAGCAGTGTCCCAATATTTGAGGGGCTGCCCCCCAAAAAACTTAATTCTCCAAAGCACCCGAAGGCAGGACAAGAAGCAACGGATGGAAACTCATCAAGAAAAGAAGAAACATGGTATTCAGGAAAAATTTCCCTACAGCGAGAACAATTAACCAGTGGAACAACTTGCCACCAGAAGTTGTGGGTGCTCGATCATCACTGGAGGTTTTGAAGAAGAGATTGGACAACTATTTTGTCTGAAATGGCATCATTTTTCCTAGGGAATTCTGGGAGTGGAAGTTCACAAGTTTTAAAAGTTGCCAAGTTTGGACACCCATGATCTAACCCCGAGGATTGTCCGGTAATTAAGAGCGGGGAAGTAACGGGCCATCTCTAAGAGAGGCGAGGTGAAGGCAGAGAAATCTCACTGCTTCCAAGTTGATTTGACTGCTGGATCCCAAGAAGGAAAGCCACACGATCCTTGATGTTAGATTTAAAGGATATGGAATAAATTTTACAATTGGTTAAAAAGGAAATATGAATAAGGGTACAGAGATAAAATAGATAGGGAAAAGAAAATAATCAGAAAAATAGAAACCCAGATGATGCCTAGTAAAAGGAGAAAGGGGAGGGGGGAGGTAAAAGGGAAAAAGTGAGATTATTATAAAAATGTACACAAATGATGAAATAGAAATAAATATTAATCAAATGAGAAATTGAAATGAGAATAGAGATAAATAGAAAATCTGGGCTCCTCGAATACCACTCTAGATTGAACTGAAAAGGGAAACAACAGGAGAGAGGGGAAGGAAAGAGAGGAAGGGAAAAGAGGAGAGGAGAGAAGAGAAGAAAGAAGAAAGGGAAAAGGAGAGGGAAAAAAGGGAGGGGAAAGAGGAGTAGAAGAGAAGGTTAGAAGGGGGGAAGAAGAGAGGAGTGGGGGAAGAGAAGGGGAAGTAGAAAAGAGAAGGAGAGGAAGAACGAATAAAGTAGGAGAAAGAGGAAGAGAAGGGGAGGAGAAGAAGAAAGGTTGGAGTAAAGGTAAAGGGTAAAAGAGCAGCCCCAAAAAAGTAAAAACGAAAAATGAAAGTTAAAAGATAAGATGAATGACAAATGATGGAGAAATGACTGTACATGTAAATGTATTTATGAGAAATAAAAATAAAAACGCTTTTGAAAAAAAAAAAGATTTAAAGGAAATGGGAGAGCCAGGATGAGCAAAAACGGGCCCGTCGAAAGACCCACCCCCCCCCAAGACTGGAATGCTTCCGGGTCTATCCCGCGTTCGAAAGCAAAGGGGGGGAACGTACTTGAATCTCTCCGGTGTGAGGAAGTTCAGCAGGTGGAAGAGCTCCTCCAGGTTGTTCTGTAACGGCGTCCCCGTCAGAAGCAGCTTGTGGTCGATCTTGTAACCGTTGAGCACCCTGAAAAACTGCAATCGAGAGCGGAGAGCGATCAAACGGGCCCGCAGCCGGCTTTCCCCTCCTGTTCCTTCCCCAGCTCCAGGCCCACCGCAAACCCACCGCTGCCGTCCTTCTCACCTTGGACTGGTTATTTTTGAGCCGGTGAGCTTCATCGACCACGAGGCAGGCCCACCGGATGGAGGCCAAGGCAGCCTGGTCAATGGTGACCAGCTCGTAGGAAGTCAGGAGGACATGAAACTTGACCTGAGCTTCTCTCTGAGGGGGAGAAAGGGAGAGAAGAAGGCCGCTGTCACCAGTTTTTTTTTTTTTTAATTTGATTTATATGCCGCCCTTCTCCGGAGACTCAGGGCGGCTTACAATGCGTTAAGCAATAGCCTTCATCCTTTTGTATATTTATACAAAGTCAGCTTATTGCCCCCACAAACTGGGTCCTCATTTCACCTACCTTAGAAAGGATGGAAGGCTGAGTCAACCTTGAGCCTGGCGAGATTCGAACTTACTAATTGCACACAGCTGGAGTTAAATTACAATGCGTTCCACGTTCCTGTTTAGGATGTACGGAGGTGGTGACCGTCCCTCCCCTCAGCACGAGGTCAAACTCAAGTATTTAATATACGTTTCACAAACCTTCCTCGGAGAGCCAGTTTGATCTAGGGCAGTGATGGCTAACCTTTTTGCCGTCGCGTGCCAGGAGTGGGGGCATGGGAGGTTCACACATGCGCGTGTTCCCACACCCATAATTCTATGTGCCCCCCACCGCGCATGCGACCCCTTCCCCCACTCCTGGCACTGGCTAGGAGTCTCTGGAGGCTGGGGACATCAAAAAATGTCACTTCCTATACAACCGGAGGTTGGGAAACGAGCGATTTCGGGCCTCCGAATGGTTGGGGAAGGCTGTTTGCGCCCTCCCCAGATGCATAGAGAAGATCTGGAGCCAGGTGAGAAAGAAAAATGGGCCTTCCCCACCCCACCTCCCCCAGGCCCTCCGGAGGCAAGAAACACCCTGTTTCCCTACTTCTGGTGGGCTCAGAAGACCCGAAAATCAGCTGGCCAGCGCGCACATGCGCGCCAGAGCTGAGCTGGCGTGCCAGGCAACATGGCTCTGCATGTCACCTGTGGCACGCGTGCCACAGGTTCGCCATCACGGGTCTACCGGTTAAGGCACCAGACTAGAAAGTGTGGGAGACTGGGAGTTCTAGTCATGAAAGCCGGCTGGGCGACTTTGAGCCAATCACCAGGAGATGGTGAGTTCTAGTCCCGCCTTAAGCATGAAAGCCGCTGGGTGACTTTGGGCCGATTACCAGGAGACGGTGAGTTCTAGTTCTGCCTTAAGCATGAAAGCCGCTGGGTGACTTTGGGCCGATCACCAGGAGACGGTGAGTTCTAGTTCTGCCTTAGGCATGAAAGCCTGCTGGGTGACTTTGGGCCAATCACCAGGAGATGGTGAGTTCTAGTTCTGCCTTAAGCATGAAAGCTGGCTGGGTGACTTTGGGCCAATCACCAGGAGACGGTGAGTTCTAGTTCTGCCTTAGGCATGAAAGCAGTTGGGTGACTTTGGGCCAATCACCAGGAGATGGTGAGTTCTAGTTCTGCCTTAGGCATGGATGCCAACTGGGTGACTTTGGGCCAATCACCAGGAGACGGTGAGTTCTAGTTCTGCCTTAAGCATGAAAGCTGGCTGGGTGACTTTGGGCCAATCACCAGGAGACGGTGAGTTCTAGTCCAGTCTTAAGCATGAAACCCAGCTGGGTGACTTTGGGACGGTCCCCCTCTCTCAGCCTAACACACCTCACCGTTGTGGGGAAAGTAGGAGGAAGGACTTCCGTGTCAAAACTAACAAAGGCGGGATCCACATTCAATAAATAAGCTTGAAACTAAATAAATAAACCCAGAATAAGCTTAAAATGTTTCACGCTCCTCTCAATAAGAGGAGGGGAGGGGAAGAAGAAATAGATGTGACCTCAATTAAGGGCTTATTTCCGTTGACCCAGGTTGCCTAGGACTGTTGCTGGCCCAGAAAATCAGCACAAATCGATAATTCAGGTCTGTCACGGTTGAACAGAGGCCTATTTCTTGGGCGAAATTGCCGAGTCCCGTTGTCGTTTCTAAGTTGACACCTGTTGCCTGTTTTAAGGAAAGCCGTCAAGGCGGCCCAATAGGAATCCCCCCCAGGTGAAGGGCTCAACACGGAAGCCTTTCAAGCCTCAGATCAAGACGACAGTCAATCAAATTCCCCCAGCAGGCACCAGAGTAGATCAGGAAAATATATATCTATATATTTATATATAAAAGCAAAATACCACTCACACATCATCACAAAATCTCCGGAACCGTAAAGCCTACAAACTTGAAATTTCCCACATATGTTCCTCTTGGCTTCTAGGTGCTCACTAAGAAAGGATTTTTCGAAATGACCATCAGAGCATTAGTGTTCCCTATATTATGATTAACACGCTCCGATCCTAAGGAGTTCTACTCCCCCTCCCCACCTGAAAAGAAATCTGTTCCAAATGCAAAACACAAGCAGAGGAGAGGAGTTTCACTTTCAGTTTTACTTTCACAGCAGCAAGCAGGGGATAGAATAGGGGAGGCTTCTGTGGGACATGGCTGAAGGAGAGAAGGGGATAGGATAGGGGAGGCTTCTGTGGGGCACGGCTGAGGAAGAGAAGGGGATAGGATAGGGGAGGATCCTGTGGGGCAGGGCTGAGGGAGAGAAGGGGATAGGATAGGGGAGGATCCTGTGGGGCAGGGCTGAGGGAGAGAAGGGGATAGGATAGGGGAGGCTTCTGTGGGGCAAGGCTGAGGGAGAGAAGGGGATAGGATACGGGAGGCTTCTGTGGGGCAAGGCTGAGGGAGAGAAGGGGATAGGATAGGGGAGGCTTCTGTGGGGCAAGGCTGAGGGAGAGAAGGGGATAGGATACGGGAGGCTTCTGTGGGGCAAGGCTGAGGGAGAGAAGGGGAGAGGATAGTGGAGGCTTCTGTGGGGCAAGGCTGAGGGAGAGAAGGGGATAGGATAGGGGAGGCTTCTGTGGGGCAAGGCTGAGGGAGAGAAGGGGATAGGATAGGGGAGGCTTCTGTGGGGTTAGGATTAGGTTACCAGCTAGTATATATAGATATATATATTCTCCTTCACTTGCCTTCATTTTGAAGGCTTTCTTCCCGCCTTTGATGGCGTTGTCCTCGAAGGAAAACTCGTTCTCCCGGATGATCGAACGGCTGTCTTTGTCTCCCGTGTAGGTCACCACGTAGAAATTCGGCGCCCACATCTGAAACTCCCGTTCCCAGTTGATGATGGTGGAGAGAGGGGCGCTGACCAGGAAGGGCCCCTTGGTGTGGCCCTGGATAGGGGTGGGGACAAAAAAAAAGGGAGGACAGCAGATCAGGGATGAACTACAAACAATCCTCGACGTACAACACTACGTTTAGTGACCGTTCGGAGGAACAACGGGATTGGGGGGGGGGGGAAAGTGAGCGATTACCGTTTTCCACATTTACAATCATTGTGGCAATTCCATAATCACCAGATCAAATTTTAGATGGTCGCCAAATGACTCATATTTATGACGGTTGCAGCACCCCCCCGGGGTCACGCGATCTCCCTTTTTTGCGACCGTCTGATAAGCAAAGCCCTTGGGGAAGCCAGATCCACTTAACCATTGATGTGATTCATACAACAACTGTGGCAAGGAAGGTCGTAAAATGGGGCAAAACTCACTTCACAAAGGTCTCATTTAACAGCAGAAACGTGGGGCTCAATTGTGGCCGTAAGTCGAGGACTACCAGTATTACAATATTACAATTGTAACAATGTGTTGTATTATTCCAGTTTTCACAGCAATAGCACTTAGTATTATATACCACTTCACAGTGCTTTCCAGCCCACTCTAAGCGGTTTACAGAATCAGCATATTGCCCCCCAACAATCTGGGTCCTCATTTTACCGACCTCGGAAGGATGGAAGGATGAGTCAACCTTCAGCCGGTCAGGATTGAACTCCTGGCAGCGGGAAGAATTAGCCTGCAATACTGCACTCTAACCACTGCATCAAGATGACTTCCTTCCTTCCCCTTACCGTCCTTTCCTTCTCTTCTTCCTTCCTTCCTTCCCTCCTTCTTTTCCTTCCTCCCTCCCTCCCCATCACAAGCAATGCCGCTTCACAGTACTTTTACAGTCCTCTCTAAGCAGTTTGCAGAGTCAGCCCCCGCCTCCCAACAATCTGGCTCCTCATTGTACCGACCTCGGAAGGAAGGACGGAAAGCTGAGTCAACCTTGAGCCGGTCAGGATCGAACTGCAAACAGTCGGGCAGAATTAGCCTGCAAGACCGCATTCTAACCACCGCACCACCACGGCGGCCCTGGGCTTTATTGTACTGAACGGACGGATCCCACTTGATCAAAAGCATCCCACAAAAAGAGACCTCAAACCAGATGGATCGACGCCATCGGCAAGTGGGGCGGGACCCCTTTGGCCAAAGAAAGCTCAGGACCGTATGGGTTGGAAACATGCGAAACCTGAGAGACACGGATCGGTTGCCCCCCCTCCCCTCTTTGGAAGAGCTTTATAGCTCCCGCTGCCTTAAGAAAGTTCAAAACATCCTTAAAGATCCATCTCATCTTTTTTTTTTTGAACTATTACCATCTGGCAGACGGTACAGGACAATTAAAACAAGGACAAATAGGCTGAAAAACAGCTTCAACCCCTAGATTGAATTCTACTTTATAGTGCAAGACTAATGCAATATCAGGGGTTTTTCAATTCAGTTGCACAGAATGAGAAGGAGGTGTGTTTGTGTTTTATTTTTTACAGTTTTCTTAAGGTATGATGTACATCAAGGGGGAAAAGCGAGGGGACGCGGTGGCTCAGTGGCTAAGACGCCGAGCTTCTCGATCGAAAGGTTGGCAGTTCAGCGGTTCGAATCCCTTGTGCCGCGTAACGGGGGGAGCTCCCGTGACTTGTCCCAGCTTCTGCCAACCTAGCAGTTCGAAAGCACGTAAAAAAAAATGCAAGTGGAAAAAATAGGGACCACCTTTGGTGGGAAGGGAACAGCGTTCCGTGCACCTTCGGCGTTGAGTCACGCCGGCCACATGACCACGGAGACGTCTCCGGACAGCGCCGGCTCTTCGGCTTTGAAACGGAGATGAGCACCGTCCCCTAGAGTCGGGAACGACTAGCACGTATGTGCGAGGGGAACTTTTACCTTTACCTTATGTATGATGTAGACTGAAGATGGCATTTTATTTATTTATTTATTATTTATTTAATTTGATTTATATGCCGCCCTTCTCCGGAGACTCAGGGCGGCTTACAATGTGCTAAGCAATAGCCTTCATCCTTTTGTATATTTATACAAAGTCAGCTTATTGCCCCCACAACTGGGTCCTCAATTTACCTCCCTTAGAAAGGATGGAAGGCTGAGTCAACCTTGAGCCTGGCGAGATTCGAACCTGCAGTAATTGCAGGCAGCTGGTCTTAATAACAGGGTGCTTTAGACCACTGTACTACCAAGGCTTAATTTTGTTGTACGAGGTGCAACGACAATAAAGTAAACTAACGTTAAGACCATGGTCTAGAATGATGAACAATGATCGTATGGATTCAACTGGGCATCACCCAGAGCCCCTCTGTTGAGAGAAACGGGCGGTTCAAAAGATTGACATATATAAAGGAATAAACTTGCCGATTTATATGGGTAACGTGACCACGTGTCCTCCCCCCCCAACTCCTCTCTTCCCTGACTCAGCTCCACGCAGCCATTCTCAGCCTGTTCGCTTTTTTGGCTCCCGGGAGCCTGGTTACGCCAAGAGAGCTCCATTCATAAAAATAAAAATTGAAAAAAAAAAAAAAAAAAGCCAGAAGGAGCCAGGTTTCCCCCTGTGGCTCCACTGGGATCACTGACACACCGCCAGCCGCGCCAGCTGTTCACACGGAAAGAACAGCTGTTCGCAAAAGGACCCTTTGGCCTGCAGCTGACACTTGCACGCGCTCCCTACCCAGGATTCGGGTCTTGTTCAGCCAAAAACACGGGGACAAGTACGCCACCGCCGGGGAGGGGGGGGGGAGCAAAGACTTCCAAATCGACATCGCACAGATGTTAGCGATCACGGCGGAGACGGGAGGGGGGGGAAGGAAACCCCTGCGCCGCACGGCAACGGAGACACGGGCGCGTGGTGCAGCCAGGCGCATCCCCCTCTGAGAAAAGATGATTCCTGGAGGTCCGCAAAGCTGGTTTTTGTTCCGCGCCACCCCCCAGGCGGCCGTGAGCTGGCTAAGGGAGAGGTGGGGGGGAGCCAATACTTCTTTCGGGCAAATGTGATTTTTTTTTTTTTTGTCTTTTCCTTGAAAGTCTGGTCCTTTTCTCTCTGGAGAGGAAGGAGGAGTGGCAAAGCCCGTTGATCTCGGGCTAAAGAAAACAGCAGCTGGAGCTGTTAGAAGTTATCAGCTGCTGGGCTCCAGCGGAGAGAAAGAGAGAGAGAGAGAGGGAGGGAAGGAGAGAGAGAGAGAGAGAGAGAAATCTCCCATCCACCCCCTTTTCATCTTTGTAAAAAGAGCCTGCAGCTCAAGGGCTTCAGCCAAGTGTGCTGACAAACACACTCACACATACACACACCCCCATGGCTGTTCTGGCCAGAGAAACCAAGAGGGGGGGGGCAAAGGAGGCGTTCAAAGGCCTCTCCAGATCTGGCTCAGGCAGGCAGGAAGAATCTGAACAACTGAGATGCCACTCGGAGGAGGCCAAACACGGCAGAGGCTACCAGGGGGAACTGGGCATTAATCAAGTGAAGAAAGTTAGCACCCGCCCCTCTCCTAGAAGAATAGAAATATTTCTAGGAAATATATTTTTTTTAAAAAAAAAAGGCAGAATATTATATTTTCCCTAAAGGAGACACATCTATTCTAAAAGACAGAAACTCCAGAGAACTCAAGCTCCCTGCCCCAAGTAAGAACGAAGAGGCCAACTTTTTTAAGAAATGCAGATTTGGTAAATCCATTCAAAGTCGGCATCTAGGATTAATGACATTTGTTAAACAAGATTTTAAAAAACTCCCGACTCATTGCGAGACAAACTCATTAGAGTAGTGGCCGAAATTGTGGAAACCGTTTGGGAAAAGTGTATTTTCTTAAAACGAGCTGTCAGCGCTTCAACGCTGGCACAGAGAGCAGAGGAGAGAGAGAGAGATAAGCTCTGAACTTTTGCCTGCTAAATCCCTTTGAAGTCGGGTTGTCGTGGAAATGAGGAGGGGGGGGACATTCCTGGGAAATGACGAGACAAGAAGTCTGAAGAATGACTTGGAAGACAGCCAATGAGAAGCAGAGATTTGGGGATCGGAAAGGGAGGGATTGGGGGGGCAAAAGGTCAGTCTTGTCCGCATCGAGTCGTGATCCGGTGGCTGTGCTCAATTAAAGAAAAGATTTCCTTAAAGATTGGCAGTTTGGAAATTCATTTATTTTGAGATAGCATCGAAGTCTGACAACCACTTTTTTGGGGGAGTAGTACCATAAAATTATATATGTGTCAGGTTTCGAGGTCGTCTCAAATAAATTGCATTTCAAACAAAGTCTTTGATGAAAAACTCCCACTTATTAAGCACGACATTCTAACTCCGACTCCATCGTAGCCAACACTGACTTCCAGACCCCAAACCCTCCCTTTCCTTTCCCAACTCCTCTGCACTCATTGGCCATCTTCCAAGTCACTCTACCCCTAATCTACCGCTCCAGCTCAAAGGAATTTCCCCCCTCCCATCCCATCTCCTAGGGGATATTATCTCCAGGGAAAATAAGTAGGTGAAAAGTCAAACGTCCCTTTCCAGACGCCTCCGCTTCTCCTTCTTATGTCAGCACTAGAGTAAATGCAGCTTGAAGTGCTGACAATATGAATGGAAAGAGAATTTAATCAAGAATGTAATGCAGTAATTCTTATGAAGCGTTTGCTATTAGAATAGCAGTTACGGTATAAAGAAGAAAAGTGAAACACGTAGAAAAAATGAGATACAAAAATGATCACCATAGAAAAAACAAGATATACAAAAATGATCCCCATGTCAGTTAATACTTTGTTAGGTATCCTTTAGCATGAATGACGGCCTTACAACGTCTTCCCATGGAGGGAACCCAGTCTTTTAGCTCTGCAGCTGTTATCATGTGAAACCAAGACTGAATGATGGCTTCGATTAACTGGGTTTTATCGCTGGGTCGCTTCTGACTAACCGGTTTCTTGAGTTGGCTCCGTAGATTTTCCATTGGGTTACGAAGGTCTGGGCTATTCCCAGCCCATTCCAGCAGTGGAATAGGATTATCTTGAAACTCCAAAAAAAAAGTGATGTTATTATCCATCAAACCTCAAAAATACACTTTCCCCAAAAGGGTTTCCACGATTTTGGCCACGACTGTAAAATCAAATAACAAAAGACACCTCTAAATTACAAAATGCTGTAGAACGAACTGTATAAAAATTCATGGGCTCAATCAAACCGTGTGGTCAGCGGCCCAGAATCACAGGTCCTTGGTGGTTTTCTGTTTCTCCATTAAAAACCGTCTTTCGAAGCGGCCTCCATGTTTCCAATCTTCTTTCTCCCTACTTGGAACTGAACCCAAATGTATATTTCTTCCAACACAAGCGTAGGAAAAAAGAAGAGGGGGAATGAAAGAGGGAAGGGCAGGAAGGGGCACAAGCTGGGCTCCCAATGAACTCCGCGTCTCAGAGTGTGTGTGTGTGCGAGAAAGAGAGAGAGAGACAGAGAGAGAATGAGAGAGAGAGAAGGGGAGAAAGAAAGAGAGAGACAGAGAAACTAAGGGAATGAGAGAGAAAGAAACAGAGAGGGAGAGAGATAAGAGAAAGAGATGAGCGAAAGAGAGAAAGAGACGAGAGAAAAATGAAAAAGAGAGATGACTGAAAAAAAAAGACGAGAAAAAGACAGAGATGAAAGAGAGATGAATGAACGAGAGAAAGAGACGAGAGACAGAGATGAAAAAGAGACGAGCGAGAAAGAGACAAGAGAGAGTGAGAAAGAGATGAGAAAGAGGAGAGAAAGATGAAAAGAGAGATGATTGAGAAAGTGACGAGAAAGAAAGAGAATGAGAGAATGAGAAAGAGAAGGGGAGAAAGAGAAAGAGAGAGAGAGAAACTAAGGGAATGAGAAAGAAAGAAAGAGATGAGCGAAAGAGACGAGAAAAATGAAAAAGAGAGATGAGTGAGAGAGATGAGAAAGACAAAGATGAGAGAGATGACTGAACGAGAGAAAGAGACGAGAGACAGAGATGAAAAAGAGATGAGCGAGAAAGAGACAAGAGAAAGAGACTAAGAGAATGAGAGAGAGAGAAGTGGAGAAAGAAGAGAGAGAGAAACTAAGGGAATAAGAGAGGAAGAAACAGAGAGAGAGAGAGAGAAAGAGATAAGAGAAAGAGATGAGCAAACGAGAGAGAGACGAGAGACAGAGATGAAAAAGAGATGAGTGAGAGAAAGAGACAAGAGAGAAAGAGTGAGAAAGAGATAAGATAAAGAGATGAGCAAAAGAGATGAAAAATGAAAAAGAGATGAGAGAAAGTGACGAGAGAGAGAGAAAGAGATGAAAGAGAGATGAGTGAGAGAGAGAGAGAGAGAGAGAGAGAGTGAGAAAGAGATGAAAGGGAGAAAGAGGGAGAGAAAGAAAGGAGGAGAGAGAGAGAAGCCAAGCCCCTTTCTATGTCAAGCCAATTGTCCTCATGCCGTTAAGCGAGGCCCAGGGCGCTCAAGGCCACGGAATTGGGGTGGGTGGGTGGGGTGGTGTCTCTCCCACCTTACCTCCCTGTAGAGCGAGTAGAGGAAGACGATGGTCTGGATTGTCTTCCCGAGGCCCATCTCGTCGGCCAGGATGGTGTCCGTACTTTGCGCCCAGGAGAAGCGCAGCCAGTTCAGGCCTTCCAGCTGATACATGTGCAGCGTTCCCCCGGTTGACGTGACGAAGCGCGGCTGGCTTTCGTACTTCACCGTGGGCTACGGAGAGGAAAAGGGTACCACCAGGTGAGCCTACTTAAAAACCTGAACCGTGCTCCGTTCCCTTATTTGCCAACGACAGACAGTCCTCGACCTACAGCCGTTTGTTTAGTGACCGTTCAAAGGTACAACGGCCCTGGGGGGGAAAAATGACTTTCACACTTAACGACCGTTGCCTCCTCCTCCTCCTTCCCGCGGTCGCGCGATCCAAATTCAGACACTTGGCAAAGGACTCGTATTTATGACCAGGATCACGTGGATCCCCTTTGGCGACCTTCGGCTGAGCAAAGTCAAGGGGAGGGGGAGCTGGATTCACTTTAACGACCGTGGGATTCACTTTAACGACCGTGCGACTCACTTAACAACTGCAGGGATTCGCTTAAACAGCACTGGCAAGGAAGGTCGTTAAAAAAAGGGGGCAAAAGCCACTTCGCAAAATCTCGTTTTAACAGCAGGAATGTTGGGCTCAATCGTGGTCGTAAGGCGAGGACTACCCGTACGCCCTGAGGTATAGCACAGGGATCACTCACATCGTTGGTGGGGGAAGTCGGCGGGTCGTCCGAGGCCAATTCCTTCTTTTTTTTCTTGTACTTCCTAGGCTGGGCAGGATCTTCCCCCATAATTAGTTCTCTGGTTAAGGAAGAGAGAAAAAAGACAATCTTAGGTCCCCTCCAGAAGCTGCTACTAAGGCCCACACGGCTGAGCTGACACGTCTGTAATCTAGGCTATAACCTTTTTGCCATCGCGTGCCAGGAGGGGGGGCCGGGGGGGGTGTTGCGTGTGCCCACACCCATAATTTTATGTGCCCCACCCCCATGCATGCGACACAACCACCACCCGCTCCCAGCACGCGATGGCCCGGTAAGTCCGTTTTTCTTTCTCACCTGTCTCCGGAGCCTCCCTAGGAGTCTGGGGAGGGCGAAAACAGCCTCCCCCACCCTGCCCAGAGGTCCTCCGGAGGCCGAAAAACAGCCCATTTGACAACTTCTGGTCGGTCCACAAGGCCCATTTTTTGCTGTCTCCAGCCTCCAGGGCCTCCCTAGGAGTCTGGGGAGGGCGAAAACAGCCTTCCCCACCCTGCCCAGAGGTCCTCCGGAGGCCGAAAAACAGCCCATTTGACAACTTCCGGTTGGTCCGCAAGGCCCATTTTTTGCTGTCTCCAGCCTCCAGGGCCTCCCTAGGAGTCTGGGGAGGGCGAAAACAGCCTTCCCCACCCGCCCAGAGGTCCTCCGGAGGCCGAAAAACAGCCCATTTGACAACTTCCGGTCGGTCCACAAGGCCCATTTTTTGCTGTCTCCAGCCTCCAGGGCCTCTCTAGAATTCTGGGGAGGACGAAAACGGCCTTCTCCACACCGCCGGAGGCCGAAGTTATCAAACGGGCCGTTTTCGGCCTCCGGAAGACCTCCGGGAGGGGTGGGGAAGGCCGTTTTCGCCCTCCCCAGACTCCTAGAGAGGCCCTGGAGCCAGGTGAGAAAAAAAACGGGCCTTCCCACTCCCTCAGGCCCTCCGGATGCAGGAAACAGCCTGTTTCCCTACTTCTGGTGGGCCCAGAAGACCCGAAAATCAGCTGGCGCGCGCCGGAGCTGTGCTCGCGTGCCCACTGATATGGCTACGTGCCATAGGTTCGCCATCACCATTCTAGTCCAACCCCTTGCTCAAGTAGGAGACCTTCTACCATTTCAGACAAATGCTTCTCCTATCCTATCCTATCCTATCCTATCCTAATCAATTCTTTTCTTCTCTTCTCTTCTCTTCTCTTCTCTTCTCTTCTCTTCTCTTCTCTTCTCTCCTCCTCTCCTCTTCCCTTCCCTGATCCCTGAAGATCTGGAGCAGCCACTGCCTGCCACAATCAGAATTGAGCTGGAAGGGACCTTGGAGGCCTTCTAGTCCAACCCCCTGCTCAAGCAGGAGATGCTGACGTATACCATTCCAGACAAATGGTTGTTCAATCTCTTCTTAAAAATCTCCAGGGATGGAGCACCCACAACTTCTGGTGGCAAGCTGTTCCACTGATTAATTGTTCTCATTGTTAAGAAATTCCTCCTAGGTTGCTTCTCTCCTTGATGAGTTTCCATGCGTTGCTTCTTCTCCTGCCTTCAGGGGCTTCGGAGAATAATCTGATCCCTTCCTCTTCTTTGGGGCAGCCCCTCAAATGCTGGAATCCTGTTATCATGTCCCCCCTAGTCCTCGTTCTCACCCGGTTCCCCGAATACGACAAACCCTCTGAAGTGAAGTCAAAGATTCCTTTAATTAGGAACGCCGGCAGCCCCGGCAAAAAGTTTCTCTCTCTCTCTCACCGCAGGCTATCAAGTCAGTCCGGCAGGGAGATGAATAGTTGTCTGCCACATCTATTCATCTCTGCCCCCTGCCTTTTATCCCCAGAGCTAGGGTGGGGCTTCCCTAGCAGCAGTGACTCTTCCGTCCCGAGGACCGGCCCATAGATTTCCACTGTTCTCCTCTCCTCTGCCTCCTTCGCATCCACGCGTCAGGCACTGGACCCAGCTGTTCCTCCTCTTCCTCATCAGCTACCTCCAGACCAGGGGTGGGTTCTAAATTTTTTTACTACCGGTTCTGTGGGCGTGGCTTATTTTGTGGGTGTGGCTTGGAAGTCATGTGACTAGGTGGGCGTGGCTAGCTGGTCAGTCATTTCTGGAAGGTCCTCGCACTTACGACCCGACTCATTTGTTTGCTTTTAACACTGATCAGCTGTAGGGCGGCCCTTTGAAGCCCCGCGGCAAGAGTTTAAACAGTTTTTTTCCCTCTAGTCATCAGCTGGGACTCAGGAGGCAGCAATAGATTGGGGGTGGGACCAAATAAAAGGTAAGAATAATGTGGGGGGGGGGAAGAACCGGTTCAGTGACGTCATATCGTCACCGCTACCGGCTCGGCCGAACCGGACCGAACCGGAAGGAACCCACCACTGCTCCAGACCTGGCGGCTGTTGACTCTCCATCTGAGGGTTGATGGACGGCCCAGGCTCCACCTCTCTCTCTGCCAGCTCCATTCCCTCTTCCCCCAGGTTGCCTTGATGCTGGGCCTCACTCCCACACCTCCTCCTCCTCCTCCTCCTCTGATTCGGCTGCTGAGAGGGGCCGGCCACAACAGTCCTTCTTTTCTCTACACTGGCCATACCCAATTCCTGCAACCGTCCTTCCTACGTTTTTTAGTCTCCAGGCCTTACGTTCTCCCCTATGACGGCCCCCTTACCTGTGTGACCAGTAGGCCTGCTTGTGGTACTCGTATTCAGGGATGGCCATTTCGTCCTCTTCCCAGGTAGACTGGTCGTAGGAGAGGTCCCGCCACTTCACCAGGTAGTGATAGATGCCCTTTTTGTCAATGCTGCGTAAGGTCAATACAGGAGGTGGTCAGGGAGGGAGAAGAGCAGAACGCGAGCAAACGTATCAGGGGTTTATTGATTGTGCTCCGTATTAGTTAACGGTTGTTAAGATTGCAAAGCCAGCTGATGGAATCAGGAAATTAACACGCACATAGCTTCTCACTGTGAGTCTGAATGCAACAAACAAACAAACAAAAAATACCACTGTATAAGAATCTAAGAATTCAGACAGTAGGGAAAGGCACCAGGGTAGAAATCAGAAGAGTGAATCCTAGTCCTGCCTTAGGCAAGAAAGATGGCTGGGTGACTTTGAGCCAATCACTAGGAGACAGTGAGTTCTAGTCTCACCTTAACCATGAAAGATGGTTAAGTGAGTGAATCACCAGGAGACAGTGAGTTCTAGTTCCGCTTTAGGCCTGAAAGCTGGCTGGATGACTTTGAAGTCACCAGGAGATGGAGAGTTCTAGTCCCACCTTAAGTATGAAACCAGCTGGGTGACTTTGGGCCAATCACCAGGAGACGGTGAGTTCTAGTGCCACCTTAAGTATGAAACCAGCTGGGTGACTTTGGGCCAATCACCAGGAGACGGTGAGTTCTAGTCCCGCCTTAAGTATGAAACCAGCTGGGTGACTTTGGGCCAATCACCAGGAGACGGTGAGTTCTAGTCCCGCCTTAAGTATGAAACCAGCTGGGTGACTTTGGGCCAATCACCAGGAGACGGTGAGTTCTAGTCCCGCCTTAAGTATGAAACCAGCTGGGTGACTTTAGGCCAATCACCAGGAGACGGTGAGTTCTAGTCCCGCCTTAAGTATGAAACCAGCTGGGTGACTTTGGGCCAATCACCAGGAGACGGTGAGTTCTAGTCCCGCCTTAAGTATGAAACCAGCTGGGTGACTTTGGGCCAATCACCAGGAGACGGTGAGTTCCAGTCCTGCCTTAGGCAGGAATGACACCTGAGTGTCTTTGGGCCGAGGACCAAAAGACAGTGAGTTCTAGTCCCGCCTTAGGCATGAAAACCGATTGGGTGATGTGGGGCTATTTGTTCTCTCTCAACTGAACCGACCTCACAGGGTTGTTGTTGTTGTTGTGGGGAAAATAGGAGGAGAAAGGAATATGATGTATATTCTCCACCTTGAATTAATTATAAAGTAATAAAGGTGGGATTAAAAATATATGTAAAATAAAAATATGCCGAGGCTTCCAGCCCAATGGAAAGTGACCTGTGGTTTATCACCCGATGGATAGTCATCCAGTCCGGCTTGATGCCGTAACGGTAGTAGTTCTCTTCCATCTCCGCATAGAGAGGATCCTTGTTCTTCCTTTTCTCGCTTTTCCCGTCATCGTCGCCGGAGCCGTAGTCAAACGGGGGAGGCTCGTCCATGTCGTTCTTCCGCTGGTAATTTCTGTACATCACTAAGTGGAAAATCTCCAGCTGGGATTGGAAGGGAGAGGAGAAGGGAGCGTCAGCCCGAAGAATTGGGGCCGTGAATCAAAAGCAGTTTTAAGTCCTGGGGCATCCGAGCAAGGATACCCACGCTGCAGATACAAAGACTGAAGGGGTTTCGGCTATCGCTGCCAGTCGATCGTTGAGAGGCTGTTTTCTCCATGTTTGAAAAGCCTGTTTTTCTCTTCTGTTTTAAAAACCTTGTTTTCGATATTACTATTATTATTTTTTTATTAAGAAAATGTACCTGGCCACCCAATATGCTTGGGGTGACTCCAGCCAGTTTACAGAAATCAAAGCCCAAATACAAAAACTATGATAGATGATAGGTAGGTAGGAAGGAAGAGAGAAAGAAAGAAATGATAGATAGATAGATAGATAGATAGATAGATAGATAGATAGATAGATAGATAGATAAGATAGACAGACAGACAGACAGACAGACAGACAGACACAGGAGAGAGATGATATGTAGATGATAGCTAGATAGATAGCTAGATAAAGAGAGAGAGAGAGAGATAGGCAGACAGATAGGAAGGAGAGAATATAGACAGATAGATGATAGCTAAAGAGAGAGAGAGATGAGAGAGAGAGAAAGCGAGAGAGATTAGTGAAAGAGATAAGATAGATAGATAGATAGATAGATAGATAGATAGATAGATAGATAGATAGATGGATGGCTAGACAGACAGACAGACAGACAGACAGACAGACAGACAGACAGATAGATGATAGATAGATAGATAGATAGATAAAGATAGATAAAAAGACAGACAGACAGACAGACAGGAGAGAAAGATGATAGATAGACAGAGAGACACACAGGAGAGAGAGAAAGATGATAGATAGATAGATAGATAGATAGATAGATAGATAGATAGATAGATAGATAGATAGATATAGATAGATAGATAGATAGATAGATAGATAGATAGATAGAGTTATGAGAGAGATTATAGATAGATGATAGCTAGATAGAGGTTGATAGACAACTAGACTGCTAGACAGATATAAGAGAGAGAGAGAGAGAGAGAGAGAGAGAGAGAGAGAGAGAGAGGGAGAGAGATATTATAGAAAGATGATAGCGAGAGAGCAAGAGAACGAGAGAGCGAGAGAATGTGTAGGATGGCCACCCATCCTACCACAAGATAACTCTGGGTGGCTTACAATCTCATTCTGGAGTCCCCAGGCCCACTGGCAAAACCCCCATCTTCGGGGCCCTTTGAAAGAGTGTAAAATTATCTCTGCAGGGATGATGTT